>NC_060067.1:128718928-129025714 GCF_922984935.1 Meles meles | reverse complement strand
TTTGTAATTAACTTGGTCAAGAAACAGAGTTTTGTGTATTTTTCTGTTGGTTTAGCTTGACTGGTTTTGAATCTGAAAACAAAACAGTGACAAAAACAAAAATAGTTAACACAGGATATAAAGGTACCAAAAGAATCATAAATAAAACTTGATAAAGTCTTACAAGATGCAGCTGTCATAAATGAATGAATGAGTGAAATTAGAAGACCACTGGGGTCAAACCTCCTTATAAAAATGAGATGCCCCCTAAAATTAGTGAATTACTGAAAGTCATAAAGCCACACAGCAGTTCTAATTGAGATACAGCAGTGTTCTTTCTCCTATACTACCATACCATCATGAGTTAGCAGACATACAAAGGGAACTTTAAACAATACAGGTTTAGAAGTGCTACCTTTAATCACAGTTCCAGTGAGCCACTGACCAATTAAAAGACTTGTTTTTTCTGTAGAGTCAGTGACCCATTTTATTCTGCTTGATTTAGCAAGCGTAAGTGAGGCTATTAAGGAAAGAATTTTGAAGTAAGCAGAATATAAAACTGTGTATGTGTCTGTGTATACACACACACACACACACTTTCACATATAGGTTAAATATACATGCATGAATATATATATACACACACACACTTTTCTATTTTGCCCACTTCAAGATTCTTTGTATGAGTCTCAATTATGTATGCTACATAATAAGTGTGTATGAACACACTTGTTATATATGGTTAGAGTTAATACATTGTGTTAACAATCGAGATATATTGTAAATATTTGAGATGAGATGGATGTGTATATATACATACATATATGTGTTAGATGCGTATATATACATGTATTAGAGTTAATACATACATAATATGGTTCAACTAGAAAATAAAAGATATCTTATAAAGAGTATTAGTATTAAATAAAATCAAATGTCAAAACATACAGTATGGGTAGCCTGGGTGGCTCAGTCATTAAGTGTCTGCCTTTGGCTCAGGTCATGATACCAGAGTCGTGGGATCGAGCCCCACACCGGGATATCTGCTTGGCTAGAAGCCTGCTTCTCCCTCTCCAATACCCCTGCTTGTGTTCCCTCTCTCGCTGTGTCTCTCTCTGTCAAATAAATAAATAAAATCTTTTTAAAAATACAGTAAGGACAAAAGGGATTCAAAAAGATCAAAAAGAGGGAGTGAAGGGGCGCCTGGGTGGCTCAGTGGGTTAAAGCTTCTGCCTTCAATTCGGGTCGTGATCCCATGGTCCTGGGATCTGCTCTGCAGAGAGCCTGCTTCCTCCTCTCTCTCCCTGCCTGCCTCTCTGACTATTTGTGATCTCTGTCTGTCAAATAAATAAATAAAATTTTTTAAAAAATAAAAGAAGAGGGAGTGAACATTCGTTCTAATCAAGAAATTTTGGAGACAAAAGAACTTTCACATTCTGTAACTTTCCAGTGATGCTTGACTTGGGTAATATCCCTACCCAAACTATGTTCAATCACTATAGCAACAAAGAACCACCCAAAGAAATTCATTTTATTTTTGGACAGTTCTATCATATCCTTAAAATTGAACTTGTCTTCCTCAATGTTTCTCTTTGGTCTTGATTCTATAACTTGACATGATACAAAAGAAGTCGAGTTTACCTCATGTGATAATTCCTCAAGCAGCAAGTAATTATTCTTCTGTTCTTCAAGGAAAACAACCCACAGTGCAATTGCTCAAACAACAAATTTTCATGTTCCTTCAAACCCTGATCATGATTCCCTGAACAAACTCTGATGTAATTCTAACCATCACACATGATGGCAACCAGAATTTATACCCACCATATTAACTTTTTTTTTCTTTCTAAACATAGTGTTTCTATCAGTGTCCAAGGCCAAAGTATTAAATAGCCATCACATGCTATCAATTTATATTAACCTTATTCTCAACAGAAACTTCTAATTATTTTAAAACTTTCATAAGACAAGGTACTACTTGAGATGAGTCCTGAAGTACTATGCAGGAAGTTGTCATTCTACACATAAACAAGTCTAAGCATAAGCAATGGCAAGAGAAGTTTAGGAGTAGGACAGATCAGCCTTTCTAAAATAAGTGAGTTGGGAGAAACTGGAGGGGAGAGAACCCATGAGAGACTGTGGACTCTGAGAACCAAGCTGAGGGTTTTGGAATAGACAGGTTTTGGGTGAGCCTGATGGTGGGTATTAAGGAGGGCACGTATTGCATGGAGCACTGGGTGTGGTACATAATGAATTTTGGAACACTGAAAAAACTTAAATTAAATTAAAAAACAAAAAAAAAACAGATGAGAAAAAAATCTACCAAAGGAAAAATAAAATAAAATAGGGTAGTTTCACATAAAGTTTGGGATACAAATTAGAGAGGCCCTTGAAAGCCAAAGTAAAGAGTCTGCACTGGGACCCATCAGGCAATAAGAAGACACTGTGTGTCTTGAATATAATATTAACAAGATGAAAATGGAAACCATATGCAAAATGAATGATAATGAACAGAAAAAATAGGGTAAATAATTGGAAAAATATTGATGAAAACTGTTCAAAATGATAGTAAGTGGAGATGCAATGAACATGACAGATGTAGGAAATCATTCTAAGAGAAAGAAAGACAGGTTCCATTTAAATTTCATGTCTGAGTAGCTCGAGTAATGAGGATGCCAGTTTTAAAACCTGCGAAATTATTTGGAAAGGGAAGATCACTAATTCAGCTGATGGCAAAAGAAAAGCATGCCACTCAGCTGGGACTGTTCAATAGGTAGTAAGAAAATATATAACTAAACATCAGTGAAATATTCAACCTAAATATGTTATAGTAAGAATAATGTAGGCAATTTTCAACCGTATTCATTACCGAGATTACCCATACCCTTTTGCAATTGCCTTTCATGTTTCGGCCAATGCAGTTATCATCAACATTTCCACTAGGAAGAAACTAGAACTAAACTAAAATCAACCTATTCTATAAATCAATAGTAGGTAAGTAAATTAGAATAGGAAGGAAATGGCTAATAGTATACTTACACAACACATAGTAGCCTTTTGATTATTCAGCATTACCCTTCTACCACATAAAACTGATGTGTACAAATGTTATTATCAAGTGGACAGTATCTCTCTAAAGGAGACAAAAAAATTTCTCATAACAGAGAACAAACTAATATAA
Organism: Meles meles; assembly: GCF_922984935.1. Taxonomy (NCBI): domain Eukaryota; kingdom Metazoa; phylum Chordata; class Mammalia; order Carnivora; family Mustelidae; genus Meles; species Meles meles. The sequence continues at coordinate 129,022,554 of NC_060067.1, read as the reverse complement.
AGAAATCACAATTTTTCCATTATTGCACACAGAATCCAGTAAAAATTTCCTCGTTGTGATTTTAAAGGTAGAGAACCAATGGTCTGGAGGAAGGATCATGAAGAAGACAGGATAAATTCATGCTAACATGACCACACACTAATGCAAGTAATAGCAGCCCTCACCTAGTATTAATTTAGGGCTTATTATTAAGCTTCTCCATACCTAAGATGCAAGTTTGGGCGAAGTAGGAGAAAAGAGATTTTAAATTTAACTTGTAAACATATTAGTGCACTTACTATAAGCTTTCAGACACTTGAAATTCAAATAGTCCTTAACAAATGGTGGAAGGTTCCCTAAGCTCAATGATAGTAAACTATGGTAGCACGTGCCAAGAGGTTACAGCCTGGTCAAATTCAGTATTATGTATGTATGAATTTTAAAGATTTATTTATTTATTGAGAGAAGAGCATAAGAGAGAGCACACGTGAGTAGGGGGAGGGTAAAGGGAGAGGGAGAATCTTAAGCAGACTTCCAGCAGAGCACAGAGCCCAATATGGGGCTGGATCTCACAACCTTGAGATCACGACCTGAGCCAAAATCAAGAGTGAATGGTTCACCAACTGAGCGGCCCAGATGCCCTTTAATTCAGTATTTAGAAGTGTTATTATATCTGCTGGGAGCACAAATGGAAATGACAAGTAATGTTTTTACTGAGATAATTTTGTCTTATTTTATTTTTGTTTATTCAAACAAAAATTCTGCAAGTGTATTTTATTTTTTGAAAGGTTTTATTTATTTATTTGACAGAGAGAGAGCAGCAGAAGGAGAAGCAGACTCTCCACTGAGCAGGGAGCCCGATGTGGGGCTCCATCCCAGGACCCCAGAATCACGACGTGAGTCGAAAGTAGATGCTTCACTGACTGAGCCACCCACGCAACACTGGAAGTATATTTTAACATGTTCTGGTTTCATATATAATACACATATAAATATAAGTTTGTAAACCTACACCTTCTTATAAATTATATTAAGCATTAATTGGATCACTTACGTCCGCCATCCTCCAATCACTATGTAAGACATATTTCTGCCTATCGGTTTAGATCAGAAAAGAGAAGTATTTTCTGGGTTTGAAAGAGATACTTTTAAAATATGATTATTCATGAAATTCCAAGATGAAATTCTACTACTGAAGGTTTTTAAATCCTAATTATTAATACGGGACCAAGATAATATTTATTTTATATGGTAGAGCATCCCAAGGCAATGCACCAAAAATAAAGGCAGATCTGTCTAAATATGTATCGAGATAAAATTTTCAAATTATTCTATCTCATTCTATTGGACAATAGTAAGGCCATAATCAAACACAATATATTAGAATCAAAGAATCTGAAAAATCTGAAAAATTGAAATGACCTTAAGTATCACCATCTGGTCTAACCACCCAACCAATGTTCAAACTTTCTATAAAATGTCTGCCACATAATTACCCCTCAATGCCAAGTGACACCAGTCATATAGAACTCTACTACTTCCCTTCCCAGTTAATTATATTTAGGCAGAACTCTGATCAGAAAGTTCTTCCTGAGAGCTAAAAATATCCTACCCATAGCTTCAGCTCATTAGCCCTGGTTTTCATTCTTGGTGCCAACTGCCAAGTCTAGTTTCTCATCTACATCATAGTTTTTAACAATTTGAAAACAACTTTAAATATCTCCGTTTTTTTCAGTCTCCCTAATATGATAATGATTTTAATGATCTCAATTGTTCTTATTTCTCTCCCCTGAAAATATAATTAGCACAATGCAGAAAACTCTGTAAGTCTTGCTTTAAATATCATCCTATTAAGTGAAGTAATAGAGTTAAACATAAAATTGGTAAAATAAAAATATAAATTTAAGTACATATACTCACTTGTGTCATATATATTGTTTACATGTAATACATATATATGTATATAAATCATTACTGTATTATCTATTTTTTTCCCCTCAAACGTTCTCTACCATACAGTGTTTCCCCCCATCCTATACTTCCACAGATGATTTCTGGGCAAAAGTGCAATTTATACTTCCATCTATCTTTTTTAGATTCAGTCCATTACTTTGACCCTTCAAGATCATAGTGGATACTAATTCTGTCTCAGATATTCATTATATGTCCCCAAGTCACACGATTCTCAGTTTGGATAAGTATCTCCTCCATACAGTTTTACTTTAGTCATTGATAAAATGTTAAACACAATAAGGCCAAAATTTCATCAGGAAACATCATCCAGGTTGGAAATGTTTCACTAAGTACCCAGTTGTTAACTTATCTAGTTATCCCTATACTAAGACCATACTTCTAATTATGGTCCATAGGGACTATATAGGTTATATTCAAGTTCCTTAACAAAATCTAAATATAAGATTTATAAGAGCCAAAAATCTTTGGATTTTTATTCTCTTTAAATTTTTATCTTATGTATACTTTGTGTCACACACTAAATTGATATCATCTCTGGTGATTGAGTCAATTAGGTGCTACTCCCAAGAAGCTTACAATCTAGTGGGGAAAGCAAAAATTATAATTAATGGGGGCTCCTGGGTGGCTCAGTGGATTAAGCAGCTGCCTTCAGCTCAGGTCATGATCTCAGGGTCCTGGGATCGAGCCCCGCATCGAGCTCTCTGCTCTGCAGGGAGACTGCTTCCTCCTCTCTCTCTGCCTGCCTCTCTGCCTACTTGTGATCTCTCTCTCTGTCAAATAAATAAATAAAATCTTTAAAAAAAAATTATAATTGATGATTGCCATAGTATTATAAACATGGTAGACAGTTAGGGAAATATGGAAGTATAGAGTGTAATTATCTAAATCAAATTATCAGATTAGGAAAGATTTCCCAAAGGAGATAGCAAGGTTTGAGTTTGAGGTCACTGTGCGTCAGTCAGATTAAAATCCTGTTATGTGGGTGCGGTGCTCTTCAGAGAGAGGTCTGGGCCAGGCATACAGACTTAGGTGTCTTAAAAAGAAAACCACTGGCTCAAAATGGTGTCACTTCAGTCAAGTCACCAAATATGGACCTAATACCTTACCTGACTACATTTCAACCTACCCTAAAAATGTAGTGTTCACTGGTCAGTCAGGAATTTTCTGACCAGAATCAATGAGGAATCTATCACATGTGCCCTCTCCATCCCCCAAAAGATGAGGTAATCCACCCAATAAAATCCCTTGCCCTTCCCGTTAAGGGAAGATAGCCTTACCTGAAGCAATCCTTTCTTTTGCTAATAACTTCTTACCACATGGTCCTTCCCATAAAAACGTTCCATTTTGTATAACTCTTCAGAGCATCTCTCTACTTGCTAGATGGAATACTGCCCAATTCTTGAATTTCTTAATAAAGCCAATTAGATCTTCCAGTTTACTCAGCCGAATATTGTTTTCTAAGAAGAGTCAACAGTGAAAGATGATATTTATAGCCACAGATTTGGACAAGACCACTGTGGCAGGAATTAACTAAAGATAAAAGGAAACCATTGGCATTTCAGGTAAAGGAAAGCATACTTCCAAAAGGTGTGGAAGATCAAGTGTATATGAGACCTGACTCATATGTTTTGGGTGGGAGGGGGGCTGGATAAAAAGACACAGATGGAGGTGTCAGAGGCCAGTTCAGCAAGAGCTGTGTGTTTGGAGCCAAGAAATGTGCAGTCAAGAAATGAGCCAGAGACCAGTTCAGCAAGAGCTTTTTCTATGGAGCCACAGAAAGCTATGGAGGCCCTTGAAGGGTTCTGAGTGTTAGAATTACTTGCCTAAATTGAAGATTTAGAACACATCCTCTAGGGTCTGTGTCCAATATGAATTGATGGAGGAAGACAAGAAGAAGGGAGACGAATAAAGAGTTCATGAAAATGGGTGGAGAGAAGTAATTAACTCAGTGCCCACAGAGAAGTGAAAATGAAGGACATATTCTGAGGTGAGAAAGATGGAATTGAGAAGTCTTGGAAACTACTGAATTTGAGATGCTTCAGTAGAAAGAGAAGGTCTAAGGAGACGCCCAGCATTTTGGTTGGTAAAAGAGGTAGTGGTATTATTTCCTAGATAATGCATTTCCTAGATAAGGAATACATCACTCCTGCATCAGGAGTGATGGGGAGGATTTCTGAACTCAGGTGTTATCATTTGAAGTTGAATTTGAGGTCAAAATAGGATAGCCGGGTAAAAAATGTATGGATTTATGGATGTACGGATATGGCATTCTTCAAAGAAGTCTGAGATGGACATAGAGCCTTAGGCGCTAACAGTGAATACATGGTAGGTACAGCCATAAATTTGGATGGAATCACTCAGGCCGACTGTATAGAAAGAGAAGAGACCAATAAATGAAGGTTAACATCAAATTCAAGCTGTAAATAAAAAGCTTACTGTATCCAAGGACTTAATCAATTTTTTTCTCATTTATAGTTTATTTCTTATATCTTAATGTGTTTTAAATTTCTAAAGTTTTTGAAAGGAAATTTCTCAGAAAGCTTGTCAGTGTAGTACTACTGCTTCCTTTATAAACATCAAAAACAATAGCATAAATTTATGTTATAGCATCTCAAAACAAAATGAGTTTAAAAAAAATAGTAGAAGAACCAGTAAAAGTTTATGATACAATTCAAGCTCAACATCAAAATTAAACCCTAGAATTTTAAGGACCCCGAGTCTTCTATTTCTTCATTTTAAAACCTTTTTAGTCTTGGTTGGGGGACAGAATATTGTTACAATAGTAAAATGGGAAATTTTTGCTCATGTTTGCAATAATCACACATTAACTGCATGTGTGTATACAACCTCATTGCTTCCTCAACTCTATTCAAAAAGAAAAAAAAAAACAACAATGTAAATAAATAAAAATACCACAGAGCAAGAGCTCACCATATTGAAAAGCATTATAGTGGTCTGTACCTAACTTTCATCATCTCAAATATTCCTCTTAGTCAAAATGTTTTTATACTTTATCAACTCATACAAGATGGGCTAACTGGGTCATTCTCCAAGATACAAAGGATCTGCAAATTCTTTTACAGCACATTATAATAGCTGAGATTCTTAATCTGGATATTCCAAGAAATAATATATAATGGATCCAAACATACCAGAGAAAACGCTATTGCCTTTTGAATTTCATAATTTAGTGTCAATAATGCTCAAACAAAAAAAAAATACATAAATATTATTCTCCAAAGGCACACCTGTTTTTTAATAAGTCAGATTTTGGGCAGCATCACCATGGCAACTGTTAATAAAGTTTTATCTAATCTCGTAATTATAATAAAATAAAATAAATAAAATAAAAAGTTTAAATTTCATGGTAGAAAATTTCAAAAATAAAATTTCAATTAATTACACAATGTATTTAAAATACCATGATATGGGCTTACCAAGTGTATGTTGGGTCTTCTATTTGTCAAGTTAAATGTTCAGCAAGAGAACCTTATTGTTTCATTCTTAACCTACTAGATTTAACTTTAAAAATCTGTCTTAAATAAGATAGACATTTTAAACATACAGCCAGTTTATATATAAGACAATAGCATAATTCTGAAAAGGGACAGAATGTCTTCTAAAGGACTATTGTAAGATACATGGTAGTGAGGGGTATCTGGGTGCCTCCGTTGGTTAAGCATTGGACTCTTCGTTTCTGTTCAGGTTGTAATCTCATAGGTCGTGAGACTGAGCCCCATGTTGGACCCCACAATCAGTGGGTATTCTGTCTGAAGATTTGCTCTCTCTGCACCCCCCCAAATAAATAAAATAAATCTTAAAAAAAAGGGGGGTCTGTGTGGCTCAGTTGGTTTAGCATCTGCCTTCAGATCAGGTCATGATCTCAGGGTCCTGAGATCGAGCCCCGAATCAGGCTCCCTCCTCAGCAGGGATCCTGCTTCCCCCTCTCTCTCCGCCTGCCTCTCTGCCTACTTGTGATCTCTCTCTCTGTCAAATAAATAAATAAAATCTTAAAATCTTTAAAATCTTAAAAAAAAAAGATACATGGTAGTTTTAAGACTTGCTATTGCCATCTTCTGAACTCTTTGATTCATGACATTTGATTGGGGTCAGGGGGTGGGGGCCAGGCAAGAGGTAGTGGAAGAGAGTTCTATCAGCTTCCACATTTAGAGAAATCTGACTGATTGAAGCTGGCCTGACCCACACATAGAGTCACCATGACTGTAACATGTATGCAACAGTTTGTATCAATATGCTAACATTCATCAGTAAAAAATGCAAAAAGAGCTCAAACATGAGAATGTGTCCTTTCGCTTGGGAGGAATAAGGCCTGACAATGTCCATTTTCCTAACAGGCTTATCTCCTGGTTGTGACAAAAAACTCTGAACACTGAAGAATAGTAATAATTGCAGATGGTGATTATTCCTAAACCTGCCCCACCAGATAATTCATATCCAACTGGGCAGACTGCTAAGGAGGGACACATGAATGTAATTCAGGGCCATCCCATAATACACACAGAAATCTGGCCCTGGACATCAGACTCTGCAGCACTGGAATAAGTAGGACTAATAAACTTGAAAATCGAGAGATACTTCTAAATTGGGAACTTTATTTAATGCTAACCTGTATGTACATCATGATACTGTCTCTAGATTTCCAGTCTCACATGGTCAGACAGATATCCATCCCAAAATACCAATTCTAATATCCTTTCTTAACAAAATAAACTTCCCAAAATGTTCCTATCTCATACAAACTATCATGGTCTATCTTTAAATAATGTTGATTCTGAGATGTCACCCATGATCAATATGACATTTAAAACATCTTAATTAAAAAAATGACCTGTAACAGCAAATTAATTTTTATTCCAGATCACTGCATATGTGATCTTATTACCTAAAGATCCCTTATATTTATGAAAGTTATTTACTTACAAACTCTTCAATTGCTCTAACCATTAGGTATTATAAAAAATATGCTGTTATTCACCAGTAATATTAACCATTCCTATTGAAAAAAAAAAAAAAAAAAGTCCAAACCACAAAAGGAGGAGTTGGTGTTTCAGATTTAGATCTTGTTTTTACAAGTGACTTAAAATTTAGTGACATATTTTTTGAAAAATATCCTTTTTTGAAAAATATTTGAAATATTTGAAAAAATATTCCTTTTTTGAAAAGGAAAAATATCCTTTTTTTTTCAAAATATCCTATTTTGAAAAAAATAATTCTCCAATCTAAGCCCTTTGCAGAAAGATATTGAAATAGAAAACTTATCTACCATGTGAATTTTCTTCTTCCATGTATCAACATAAATGAAATATACCTTAAAATCATACTTTAGCTAATTTTTAAACTAATATTCATTTTTAGGAATTTTTAAAACCATCTTTTTGAACTGCTGTTGCTCAAAACATAGAATTTCAGTATCTAATTATAGCTCCATATTTAGGGTAAGAAAGAAATAGTAATTTTTTCCTAATTTTATAATATATGTACATAAATTATGTAATCCTAGAGCATGAACAAAACTTTATCTTAAGCACTAGGAATTAGCTACCACATTCTAAATGTGAAACCAAGGGGTACATATTCTGATATGAAAAGTTCTGCTGATATGCTTCAACAAACCACCTTACTTTGATTAAAAAAAATGCAATAACAATTCTCCATATAATAATATAAGACATGAAGGACGTACGATGGGCATAGATACTGCTTCTTTTTCCCCTTCCCTTTCTTTGAAGACTTCTCTTTAGAATAAGCTTCTTCAACCCACAAGGAAATTAAAATAAAAAAGGCAATCGCCAATAAAAACTTCATCTTGAAAGTTAAGTTTCAGGAGATCAATCTATAAGAAAGAACAAGAAAAGGTTTACATAACGTGATAACAATACAACTCTAAGGAGTATGACCATTACTACCCAAAGGACAAGTACATTTGTACATGAAATTCTCATTGTTCAAACCTAGGTGGTTGGCCTTCATTATATATTTGTGAGTAAAGGTTAAATGAAATAACGGTTCTTAGAAAATACAACAGCAAGGAGGTATAAAAGATAAGTATGCAAAATTTCTGATTTTATAGTTAGAGAAAATCGTAAATTGACATTGAATTGCACAATATTCATTATGCTTAGAAAACTATATGCAAGGATGTTTAGCACAGTGTTAAAATGGTTTCCTTCTTCTTGTACATTTGGATTTTTTATTTCCTTTTTCAATTTCTATATTTTTGAACTTTGCATGTATATTTTTCAAAAATAATAAAACTATTCTAATGGCAAAGATTAAAGAATTGACAGAGATAAAAGAAAAATATTAGCATCAAAATTTCACAATTTAAATTCGTTGTTTATTTATACACATTACATTTGCAAGTTACCTTTTACTTAAAAAGGGTGCATATTGATTTAAGGTATTTTGTTGGCTTTCCCACTTTCATGATATTAAGATTCATCGAAGATGATTTTTGACTCTACATTCTAGGTAACATAATATGAAAAAAAACTAGCAAGTATGGTCAGACTTTAAAATAATCTTCTTAGACCTATTTTAATAACACTTTCTATGCTCAAATTATAATAATATCCTTGCCGGTTCGATGCATCAAGAAAAAAAAAAGAAGAACTTTAAGCGTCTAGTAACACTGGAATATTTATTGCAGTCCTTCATTTCCAAACCATAAATTGTTTCTCCATCATTGTTTTCTGCAGACTAAGAGATCTATCAGACTCCTCAACATTCACTTAATTCCTATTTCACCCTTATAATTTTTTATAATTTTGCTTCTCCGGTGTCATATTTTGCACCTCTCTTTCTCCCAGGAATTATTTTCTTCCATGTATCCTTACAGCACCTATGGCAAGCCAGAAGGGCTTCTTCCCAGGCCCCCTCTCCGAGGTCAACAGAGGGGGCTTATCATGCCCAGAGCAACAACAGAAGGTTCTCCTCTGTCAACTTCCAGCACTGGACGTTCCCTTCCCCCATCCCACGGTGGCATCAGCTTCCACACGCCTCTGCCCATAGCAGCAGGTACTTCTCCCACCTCCACATTCTTCCCCAGGAAAAGAGGAGGGCCATCGCAACGGTTTGAAGGGTCCAGAGAAATCCAACCCTATGCTCCCTGTCTTCACCTCCAGTCTTTCAAAGGGGACAGCTGCAATGACTGAAGGAGCTTCACCAGCAACGCAAGGAGCCCTCCCCGCAAATCCTGCGTTCTCCCAGTTCCCCCCAGCTCTCAGCATCCTTCCATCCGGAGCGTATCCGCGGACGCCACCGGATCGGTGCATCCGTGACTCGGCTGCCGGTAGCCCCGCGCCCCTTTACCCACGCAGGGCAGCACTCGCCTCCTCCCCCTGCACACCGCAGTGCTCCCCGCGCCTCCACAGCCCAGGCTTGACCCCGTCCTTCCGCAGAGGGCTTATTCCCGTCCCCAGACCACCGCCGCCTCCCACTGCGGGTCCTCTCCTGCCCTCCTACCCACCCCAGCCAAGAGCCCCCGACACCTACCCGAGGCGCCCCGCCCGCAGCCGCCAGGCGAGGACGCGGCGGCTCGGGGCCCAGACGGCGGTGGCTTCTGGGGGTGCGGCGGGCGCAGAGCGGGGGCAGCTGCGTCCCCGCCGCCCGCGCCACCGCCGAGCTCGGCTGACGCGCCTGCTCGGGCCGCGGAGCTTGCGCCGTGGCGCCCCGCCGCCGGGCGTCTGCAGCCGCGCTCCGGGCCGCTGCGGGTCTGCCGGCCACGCTGCCGGGAGCTAGGGACGGAGGGCTGGCGGGACCGCGGGCTGGCGCGACGGCGGGCCGCCGGGCCGGGGAGGGAAAAGGTGTTCCGACAGCGCGTGGAAGGACGTCACAGCACCGTCCCCTCCGGGCACTGGAGGGGTTTCTGTGAAATGTAGTCCCCCTGCAAGGGACTAGAAAAGAGGGGCGCGGGGAATGGGGGATGAGGACCGTTTCGATACAGAAGGCGGGGGGCGGCTTTTCAAGGGGCTGGAATTCGTTGAGGGTCAACTTTGGATCACTAGTAGCAGAAACAGGAGAATAACAGATGACCTTCTTGGACCAGGGCGGACAACACGCAGTTTCTGTAATTTAATCATCAGACTCCTGACATCTAACGTAATCTCTGAGTCTTACCAACAATTTCCAAAAGCCTGACCTTTCTAAGCAAACGTAAATTAGTCAAAATCACTGAAATCATGTAATCCTGCATTTGACAGTTTCAAAACCCTTGCCCTGCATTGTCTCCTTTGGCCCTCACAAGGTTCATTCCTGGGCAAGTTTTATGTCGTCATTCCCGTTTTGCAGATGAAGAAAGTGAAGTTCAAATACATTAAGGGATTTATTTAGTGTTACATATTTTGAATGGAATTTACCTGAGACTCAGTCTGATGTTTAGTTTTGAGTCAGGTATGACCTTGGCCTTCTGGTAGCCAAGTGTTGGTTGTGGTCGTTTTCTAAGAAGCTTTTCATTTGACAAAGCACCTTTGGGTGGCAAAACTTCCCCATTACCTCTTGATGGTAGAGTTAATTGACTTTTTTTTTAATTAAGAAAGCAGTGTCTCAGGGGCACTTGAGTGGCTCAGTCAGTTAATTGTGGCACTCTTGATTTTGGCTCAGGTCGTGATCTCATGGTGGTGGGATGGAGTCCTGTGTTGGGCTTTAGGCTCCGCAGGGAGTCTGCTTGAAATTCTCTCTCCTCACTCTTCGCCTCTGCTACTCCCCCTCTGTGGGTGCTCTCTGTCTCTCAAATAAATAAATCTTTAAAAAAAAAAATCATTGTCTCAAGTGAGCACCACTTTGTATTGTAACATTTGGACCTACACATGTATTCACTAGTAAATACTTCAATCCATATCTATGCCAGGAAGGGAATATTTCCTATGTGTAATCCTGTTCTATAAGCTCACGAGGTGTTCGGCTGTCTAAGGTTAGCATTTGATCATTATTTTATTTAAAGAGCTATCCTGTGCACCTGGGTGGCTCAATGGGTTAAAACCTCTGCCTTTGGCTCAGGTCATGATCCCAGGGTCCTGTGATCGAATCCCGCATCAGGCTCTCTGCTCAGCAGGGAGCCTGCTTCTCCGTCTCTCTCTGACTGCCTCTCTGCCTACTTGTGATCTCTTTCTGTCAAATAAATAAATGAAATCTTTTTTTAAAAAAATAAAATAAAGAGCTATCCTATTGGAGTCTCCAAATTGGATCAGGATAGGATCTTGGATTTTACAAGCGTATAAAGGAAAATTTTATTGATCATATAAGTTTAATAAGATATAAGTTTTGGCGAACAAGTCATATAAGAAAGTGAACGGGAACAGAATTTGTTATCGCAAGATATATGTCTTTGGAATAAGGATTACTTTGAGCTGATTGTTTTTACAAAACAGCAGACATAAGAGAAGATCTGAAAACTGGGTAAAAAAGTTACCCTTTTGTAAAAAAAAAAAAAAGTTCACATTTATAAGGGAAGTCTCCATTTGCAAAGGTGATTCTCTTTCTCTGTTTCTGTCTCTGTCTCACTCTCTCTCTGTCTTTCTCCCTCTCTCTCTTTCTCTATACCAGGGAGAGGAGGAGGGTGACTAAATCTCTAAGAACTCTTGTTGATGGAGAAGTTACTGACTTCAATCTGTATAACAACATACCTTAGTTACTATGCTATTCCTGGTAACCTCCACAACTGACCTTCCTGACAACCTCTTGCCCCCCAATATCTTCTTTTGTCTTTAGCAGTAAATGATATTTAAGACCATGGCTTGGGCCATTTTAAAGAGTTACTCAGTTTTCCTGGATGCTTCCCAAGTATATAAGAAGTATACATGTTATTAAACTTTTGTTTGTTTTTCTCCTGTTAATCTTTTATTAGGGGAGAGGACAGGGAGAGATAGTTCTTAGCCAAGAACCTAGAAGGGTAAAGGGAAATTTTTTTCATCCCCTACAGAAGGATAAAAGAAAAGTTTTATGCAACTAAGGGAGTTCAGAAGTCAAAGAAAACCAGAAACTTTGTTTTCTCATAATCAAGGTATCACTAAAAGTTTGGAATAATAGGATATTCAGATTCCTGTAATGAAATATACCCACCTTTTGCTTTCAGAAATCTTGGGAACACATTTAGAAGAGCTTATGTGTGCAAATACCTAAAATTGACTGGTTTACCTCCCCTAGTATTATTTTGTAATTATACCATTTATGGATGTATTATTGGAGAATTAGTTATTTATAAGAAAAGCATGTCCAACTGTTTAGATATGTTTGGGTTCATTTTCTTTTGCCCAAAGTTTAGAAAGTACAGTTGGTGACCTAGAAAGACCTCTTCCAGGCTTGTGAAGCTATGAAGTTCAGAATTTTGAATATTTTCTATGAAGATGATCGTCACCTGTATTTATATACCTTTTTTTTATTATGTTGTCAAAAGGAAACCTTCCCAATAATGTCATGAAATAATCTGATTTTCCCCAATCCTATCAAGAGTCAGTCTACTTTCTCTATTTTTCTTTAAATCTTCCTTCACTGTTTTAGTAATTTCATCCAGGTATGTAGCTTTCAGTATCATTGTTGATGACTCCCAAATTTATTTCTCCAAACTAGACTTCTTTCCAGAACTCTAGACTCAAATATCCAATTGCCTTCTCAGTGTCTCAACTTGCACATTTAATAAACACTTTGTACTCAACACGTCCAAAATGGAGCTAATTTTCTTCTCCCCCAAATCTGCTCCAACTCAATCTTCTTCTTAATTGATGAGAACCACTTCCTTCCAGTTGCTTAGGCCAAAAATTCTTAAAAGTTGTTCTTGATTCCTCTCTTAGTCTCACTCCTCACATCCAAACTATGAGGAAACTGTTTCTCACTGTTTTTACTATAACAAACATGGACTGAGTCACCTTCATCTCTAAGTTGGATTATTGTAATAGCTTCCTGTCTGCTCTCCTTGCCTCTACCATTGGTCTCCCCTATCCTCTAATATTCTCAGCACAGCAGCCAGAAATGTTTAAAACAAGTCATATGTCAGATGATGTCATTCCTCAACCCAGAACCCAACAATGGCTCCTCGTTTTATTTGGATTCTAAACCAAAGTGTTCACAGTAGTTTACAAGGTTCCTAATGTCATGTGCCCTCTCCAAATACTGTCTTCTCTCCCTCTTCCCCTTGATCCCTTGGTTCCATCCATACTGATCTTGCTGCTTCTCCAACTTGCCAATGCCACATGGAGCCCACCTTAGGTTGTTGGCTACAGCTGTTCTCTTTGCTTAAAATGCTCTTCCTCCAGACAGTCATGTCTAGTTCCCTAATTTCTTCAGTTGTTTCTGAGATGTAACACTCTCAAGGACATTTATCTAATATTTTTTTAAAGTGAAAACTGTCCCCTCTCCAAGGATTTCTGATCCCATTTTTCCTGCTTTTCTTTTTCTTTTTCATAGTACTTTTTGCCTTTTAATATATTACATGACTTATTAATGTATGTGTTGCTTCTCTTTCCACACTAAAATGTAAGCTCAATGAAGGGAGAGGTTTGTGTCTGTTTTTGTCAATTGATATTGCCCAAGCACCTAAAACAAGGTTGAGTAAATGAGTAAATCTTGGCCTAGTTGCTTAATCTCTTTAAATGTGTTTGCTTATCAGTAAAATGAAAAGAACAGTACATAAGTTGCAGATTGTTCTAAGAACTAAACAGAATTTATGTCAAATATCTGTTCCATGGAAGAGGGACATAAATAATTACTTCCCCTCTTTTTGTTTTTGTTTTTTTTTTTCTATTTGCTTAATGGAATGATACTTTTTTTATTAATAAGATCCTGTTGTACATTTCTTTCTGCTTGTTTGTTCCTTTACTTACATATACCTGGAATCATTTTAGGAAACCTAGCTCAACTTACCCAATAAGAACCCTATTTTTTTTAAGATTTTATTTATTTATTTGACAGAGAGATCACAAGTAGACAGAGAGGCAGGCAAATAGAGAGAGAAGTGGAAGCAGTCTCCCTGCTGAGCAGAGAGCCCGATGCGGGGCTCAATCCCAGGACCCTGGGATCATGACCTGAGCCGAAGGCAGAGCCTTTAACCCACTGAGCCACCCAGGCGCCCCAAGAACCCTATTTGTTATGTACACAGCTTTATGTGGCTTATAATATCTATTTTACTTGAAAATCAAATGTAAATGCTGTCCTAAATATCTTGTGTTAGATTGAGTAGCCAAACATTAGAAGAAAGGACAGGTTTCTTGCCATGTTATTTGTTTATATGACATAAGTACTTAACACTCTTGCTATGGCCTTAAGTAGCTTTAAAACATTAGTCTGGAATACATACATTTATTCCCTTTTTATTTTTTTTCTATGCGGGTAATGCTGATTTATTAACATTAGTCCAAATAGTAAGTTATAATGAGATTTTTCATCATAACTTCAGTCCAAATGCTATTATTACCACCACAGATTTTTAAGAAAAGCATGTCCACCTCCTTTATTTTTCCCCATTTAATTGAGATATAATTGACCTACAATATTGTATAAGTTTCAAGTGTATAACATAATTTGATATCTTATATATATTGCAAAATAATTATTACTATATCCATCACCACACATACTTCACGCATTTTTTCCTTGTGAAGAGAACTTTTAACTTTCAGTTATACAATATACTATGTTAACTATAGACATCATGTTGTGCTTTCCATCCCCAGAACTTACTTACCTTAAAACTGAAAGTTTGTACCCTTTGACACCTTTATCCAGTTCTTCCACTATGTCCAGCTCTTTTATTTGTTTTTTAATCAATTTATTTTAAGTAGGTTCCACACCCAATGTGGGGCTTGAACTCACAACTCTGATATCAAGAGTAGCAGGCTCTATCCACTGAGCTAGCCAGGCACCCCCATGTCCAGCTACTTTAGATGTGTTTTTCCCCAATTCATCATCTTTAAAAATGATTCAAAAATTGATAATGGGATTAAAATACAAAGAGAAGATTATAACAGAGAATTATTAGATAATGTGTCAGTTATTCAGAATCTCTTAAGTACTATTCACGATTTCAGAAGAGAACAAATTGTATTAGGAAATTTCAATGAGCAGTCAATTTTAATGTACTGGATTAACAAAAACAATACTTGATAGCCAAAGATCACTTTCATGTTTTTTCAAATAGTGTATTATCCATAAAATGTTCTCCAATCTCCTAATTATTATAAAACTAACTTTTAAATGATAGCCACTTTTTATTGATTAATTTCAAGAAATGTCATTGAATTATGCTTTAAAACTTCAAGATATCTTGGCAAGTTATTTTCATAATTGTATTTTGATGAGAAACCAGAGGTTTCACAGATAAATTCACTCATATAATAGAGTTGGAAGATGAGGAGATGGGATTGTTCCATCTTTTTTTTTTTTTTTAAAGATTTTATTTATTTATTTGACAGACAGAGATCACAAGTAGATAGAGAGGAAGGCAGAGTGAGGGAAGCAGGCTCCCTGCCAAGCAGAGAGCCCGATGTGGGACTCGATCCCAGGGCCCTGAGATCATGACCCGAGCCGAAGGCAGCGGCTTAACCCACTGAGCCACCCAGGCGCCCGGGATTGTTCCATCTTTAACGTCCTGTAAAACATTAAGAGTCTGATTCTGAGGGGCACCTGGGTGGCTCAGTCTTTAAGCTTCTGCCTTTGGCTCAGGCCATGATCCCAGGGTTCTCCGATCCAGCCCCACATCTGGCTCCTTGCTCTGCAGGAAGCCTCCTTCTCCCTTTCCCATTCCCCCTGCTTGTGTTCCATCTCTTGCTGACCCTCTGTCAAATAAATAAAATCTTTAAAACAAAAACAAACAAACCAAAAAAACAAGCAAGCTAAAAGACTGATTCTGGTTGCATATAGGTGAGTTAAAGCAGCTTGGTTTTTAGACATAGACATGGCTTATACAGAACTCTGACTATAGACTAGGAAGCTGGAGTCAAAGAGACTGTTGTAGTATAGATTCAGGCTCTTACTTCCAAGTCCAGGTTAGGCCTAAATATCAACTAACGTGAGAATCACTTTTCCCTTATTTTTCTTTTTTGTTTGTTTGACATAATGACAATAATACTAATTATCATTATTGATTGAGGTGTGCTATTTCTCAGATATACACAAAGCATGTTACCTTCATTATCTCCTCAACAACTTTATGTGGTCAGACTATTTTTATTACAATTTATAGATGGAGATTCAGAGGCAACATACAGCTCTTACAGATTCTGCTAATAAATGATTGTGAGAACTATACGCTTAAGTATGTCTAATTCTGGAAACTGGCCTTAAAATATTTGTGTGGGTGTGTGACTGCAAATTATATATTCAATCATATCCCATGACACCTAGAATAATATTTATATGCAACCAAAACACCACATTAATTGTAATGTAATTTTGAGAAGATAAAATAAGAACTATGAGTAAGATCTTCCTGTTTATGAATTTGAGCATTGTACCGTTTCATCTAATAGAGGAACGGTTCTGAACAATTGAAGGTCCTCTGTACCATCTATCAATCCATCATCAGCCGTTACGCCCATGGAGAAAAACAATCTGCAGATGGATGTGCAGGGACTAAAAATAGATCAAGATTTTAATGTTCTGTCAGAATATTTATTGCAAAAATGCCTACATGATATGATATAGTTTTTAGATAAATCAGATATATGACCCCTGTTCTTAGGGGAAAAAAAGACAAAAAATTACTGACCTCTGTGGAAATAACATGATACTGTTACCGTACTTTAAGAATGTGCTTTAGGAAAAAACAAATAAGCCTATTATTTAGTGTCATCAAGGCTAGTCCAATAACAATTATATCAAAATTATTGATTTTAGCTAAAGCTCTTTGCATCCAGGTAGATATTACAGAACAACTGTCATCCAAAGCTATTTTTATAGTTAGGACATGATAAGTTGGCTCATTCAGGACTACTCAAAGTCATACCTTCTTCTGGAGCAATAGTAACGATTATTATGGCAGAAGCATGTGACTACTAAGAGACCCACAGATCTTCCAGTCAGATGGGATCTCTTTTAAAAGTGCTTGCAGTTTTAACCAAGTCTGAGAAAAGTTAGAGTTGCCTCTTTTGACAAGCTTTGAATCTGCCTATCAGCATTGCTGCAGATCTGAGAGGTCATGCTTTCCTCCAGCAGCCAGGAATTCAACTCTTAAATGTTTATGACAACTTACCCTCTTCTCCAGTATCCAAAGCAAATATGTCACATCAGTTTAAAAAGCAATCCAAGAATCTCTTTTTTCAAAACCTGAAACGATGTCAGGTTTGACTTTTTGTTATTGTCTCTCTTTTTTTAAAGACATAGTTAAGCAATTAATATGAAAGTACAGTGTATGATCAATATTAAAAATTTATTCCTCTAGGTTTTCTAATATCAAGCTAGAGCAACTGAAAGTTCAAAGCATGTAAATCATAGGGGCGCCTGGGTGGCTCAGTGGGTTAAAGCCTCTGCCTTCTGCTCAGGTCATGATCCCAGGGTCCTGGGATGGGGTCCTGCGATCGAGCCCCGCATCGGGCTTTCTGCTCAGCAGGGAGCCTGCTTCCCCCTCTCTCTCTGCCTGTCTCTCTGCTTACTTGTGTCTGTCAAATAAATTAAAAAAAAAAATCTTTAAAAAAAAAGCATGCAAATCATATACTCTAAATCTATGCCTTTGTGGCAAATGTTTCATATTTACCACACCAGTAAACCCCATTTATAATTTATATATGGCATATGAGATGATGAATAAGAACCAACATTCTATTTTAGCAAGTTTCTTTTAAGAATAAACAAGTAAAACATACTGATCCTATGAATACTAAAGGTAAGTTATATAAAGAAAACCATGGTATTTATCAAATTATTATGGTTTAAAGTAAAATATTAAAATCAGGCTCACCAAGGAAATTAAGTTCACGTCATTATTCACTACTTAAGTTTGCTGTGGATTGTAAGGTGTATGTCTCTCTAACCCAAGTTTTAAAACTTATTTTATCAATAGAATTTATATATAGCACTGGTGTAAGAGAAAAACATTTGTTCTAAGGCAGCAGCATCAACAGAAGGGGTGAGGGGTAAAAAATAAAGACCCAGTTCTGAGACTGGCTCGGTTGGGACAGAGAAGCCAAAAGGATAATCAATAAAGCACTGGGTTGACTTAGGGAAAATGGGATCGGAAAAAAATAGATATGGGGCACCTGGGTGGCTCAGTGGGTTAAAGCCTCTGCCTTGGGCTCAGGTCATGATTCCAGGGCCCTTGAATTGAGCCCTACATTGGGATCTCTGCTCTGCAGGGAGCCTGCTTCCCTTCCTCTCTCTCTGCCTACTTGTGATCTCTGTCAAATAAATAATAAAGAAAATCTTTAAAAAATAATAATAATAAAATGGATAAAATCTCTCAATTGGCATTTCCTAAAGTATATTCTGTGCAACATTAGGCTTCAGTATGTTTCATGAGAAAATAGAAATAGTCAATGAATAAACAAACTTGGAAATTTTTGTCTATTATACCTACTCAGTTTATAGTCTTTCAACATATTCCTTGTTTTGCTATGTCACAAAGAAACATATTAATGTCATTTAACCCAATATCTCTGTAACATGTTTGTCCAAGGTTTTTTTCTTTTTTTTTAATGCCACAAGTTTAAATTTCTATAGACCTAGAGATCCAAGAATAGTATTCAGAAAAGGCTGCCCTATAAAAAATAAAAACAAACAATGCAAAACAAGCAGTACAAGAATAGGCTTCTGAAAGAGTAGAGGGATGGTGAAAACAATGGTTTTTATGTTTATATAAGAATAGAATATTAGCTAAAATAAGAGACTAGTGGCACAGTGCCTGTCTAAAAGGATTTTAGAGTAATCATGGCCTTAGGCGAAGGACTAGATGAAATGAAGTCCGTGAAAGTAAACAGAAATGATGAAATCTTGTAGATATTCTGGAGAGAAAATGGAGAACTCTTAATTCAGAAAGTTTATGCAAGAGTTTATACAAATAGTTCTAGAAAGTATAAAACATGGTAATTTCCTTAATGGGCTATCCCTCTGTGAAAGCCATAGCAAACATAGATTCGAAAAACTACAAGCAACATGAGAGAGTTCAACATCTAGCATTAAATCTTGAGGGTGCTAATAGTAAATGAAGTGGATAGTCAATAATTAGCAAAAAATCTTCAATCAGGTGTAGGGTCTTTGCCAAGAGCAAGAATAGAGGACAGCATTGCTAGCAAAGAGAAAAAATGAGAACTTAGTAACAGATAGAAGGGAAGAAAAATTCCACAGTGATTCCAAGACTTTAGCCTTAGAAAAAGAAGCTAGAGTTTTCACTAAAAATGAAGAAGATTGGGGTGCAGGTCCACAGTGGTCACACCCAAGAATATCATATCCATCAATCAATAGTACAGGAGTCAAACACAATACTACCCCCTCTTTTAAATGCACCACTTCCCAAGAATGTAACTGAAGAGTATTATCATTACAACAAAAAAAAAAACCTCATGTACCAGGCATTCATGGCCTCCTGAGAGTGAGTTATTAAATGGCTCAAGGCTATGAGGGAAGGATTGCTGTTTTTTCATGACAATGATGCCTGAGTTCGGTTTTATAAAATCAATATGCCAGACTGACTAAAGGGAAAAGAGAATTCAAAACAAGTAGAAAAACATGAGTGAGACATAGATGTAGATTACACGATATATCCATATTTCTATAGTTTTATTTTGCTGGAATATAAAGAGTTAATGACATGAGGAAAAGAGAGAGGGACAGAAAACAAAGCTAGAGAAATTAGGATGGGCCAGATTATGGAGGGCCAAATATACAACGATGTTCATTTCCTAGGCTATATTTACATTTATTTTCATTATTTTTTTTAAAGATTTTATTTATACATTTGACAGAGATCACAAGTAGGCAGAGAGGCAGGCAAAGAGAGAGGAGGAAGCAGGCTCCCTGTGGAGGAGAGATCCCAATGTAGGGCTCAATTCAAGGGCCCTGGAATCATGACCTGAGCCCAAGGCAGAGGCTTTAACCCACTGAGCCACCCAGGCGACCCTATTTTTATTATTTAAATTCAATTAGCCAACATGTAGTACATCACCAGTTTCAGATGTAGTGCTCAATAACTTATCAGTTGCATATAACACCCAGTGCTTATCACATCATGTGCCCTCCTTAATTAGCAGCAAAGCGTCTTAAGAAAAGGGAATTACAGGATCAGATTTGTCTTGTAAAATGATTACTTGAAGCCATTTAGAGACAATGATAAGAGACAAAACAAGGAACAAGAAGACCACTGAGGGGCACCTGGGTGGCTCAGTGGGTTAAAGCCTCTGCCTTCAGCTCAGGTCATGATCTCAGGGTCCTGGGATCAAGCCCTGCCTCAGGCTCTCCACTCAGCAGGGAGCCTGCTTCCTCCTCTCTCTCTGCCTGCCTCTCTGCCTACTTGTGATCTCTTTCTGTCAAATAAATAAATAAAATCTTAAAAGAAGAAGAAGAAGACCACTGAGGAGGCTGTAAAAGTATACAAGATACTATGGGTCCAAATATAAGGAAAGTCTTGGAAAATAAAAGAAGCCAGAAATTATAAGAGATATCTACAAAGCAAAATTCCCAGGATGGGTGATGATTAGATGTTGAGGAATGCATAATGGAACATGACAGGTTAAAGATGGCAGGACCAAGCATGTGGTTGACCAAAAACATAAGAATAATGGTATAGTTATTTTGTGTATTTTGTTTGTTTTATTTCAGTTCAGTGACCGAAACAGGCATATAAATTATGGTTAGGCAGTTTCAAGGAATAACGTTTTAATTAATATCCTGAGCTACACTGCTTCTTTCTTCTTCTGCTGTATCCCTTTGATAAAATTCCAATCCTGGGTAAACCCAACAACCTGCATTCTCCAAACAGATTAATTACTTAACAATAGCTTAAATGACATTTATACTAAATTGGCCCTTTAAAAGCACAACAATATTACTATGTTTGCTCTTGTTTCCCATAGTTATTTTATACATTTTCCATTCTCCTCAAACCTCTATGCATCCCACTTCCTCCCTATTCTCAATTCATGAGAAATTGGAAGCCATTAGAATGGATATTCCTCAAGGTTTATTCAACAAACCTACTTATGACAAGAACTTTTCTTTTCCCTTCCATTCAGTTAGATACAACATTTCTTCTTCTATGCTCCTTGTCCTCTCCAAGATCAATTCCCCCACCTGTTCTTTGAATTTTATCACCTGTGTGATATGCAGGAAGTATAACACATCGATTCTCCTCTCTCTTTACTTTCACCTTCCCTTTCTCTACTAACTCGATCGTTAAACATACCAAGGCCTTCAGATATTTAAAAACAGAAGCCTTCTTCAGAAAGGCTAAGTAATCCACAATAAACTTCAATATCAAATAAAAATAAAGCAGTGGGTAAAAAGCATTCTGACTCTGAAGCTCTGCATCTACAGTTTTGCTTTCTTCTTTGGCTAGAACTTTCTCTCTCTCCCTTTCCATAATCAACTTTACTATGTAGAGGAAGAACATTAGAATTCCTATTGATTGGAAAGTATTTGACCCAAGTTCAAAATCATATTACTTTGCTAGTACCATCATAACAAAATAACAACAGAAATTAATTTTCTCACAGTTCTGGGGGCTGGAAGTCCAAGATCAAGGTGCCAGCAGAGTTGGTTTCCTTTAAAGTCTCTTTTTTTGGCCCACTTGCTGCCTCCTCATATGGTCATATTGTCATCCCAATGTATGCACACGGGTCCCTGGTGTCCCTCCCCCTCCCTCTCCTCCTCTTCCTCCTCTTCCTCCTCCTGCT
The DNA here is from genome assembly GCF_922984935.1 of Meles meles. NCBI lineage: Eukaryota > Metazoa > Chordata > Mammalia > Carnivora > Mustelidae > Meles > Meles meles. The sequence continues at coordinate 129,000,769 of NC_060067.1, read as the reverse complement.
CCTCCTGCTCCTCCTGCTCCTCCTCCTCCTCCTCCTCCTCCTCCTCCTCCTCCTCCTCCTCCTTCTTCTTCTTCTTCTTCTTCTTCTTCTTCTTCTACGATTTTGATTTTTAAGTAATCTCCATACCGAACATGCAGCTCAAACCCACAGCCCAGAGATCAAGAGTCACATGCTCTACCAATTGATCTGCCAGGCAACCCCCCCACACCTGCCTTTTTTTTCCCCTCCCTCTTCCTGTAAGAACACTAGTCTTATTGGATTATGGCTTCTTCCTAACCATCTCCTTTTAATTTAATCACCTCTTTAAAGATCTTATCTCCAAATATTGTTACATTCTCAAGTATGAGGGGTTGGGACCTCAATGTAGACATTTGGGAACGAGCGTAATTTAGCCCATGACACTATACACAGATATAAAACAGGAGCACAGTGAAGACTCTCACAACTTTATTGACTACTTAGATATTGTGTATTAATGTATTTTCTTATTGTTAAGGTAGAGGGAAAGTTTCAGACCTACTGTTTTGGACTTTGGACATAATACCTAGAGACAGATGTGTGATGAGACTGTGAAAAAGGAGCTGAAATAGAGAAGAGAATATATGTGAGAGAGATTTCAAAAGAAGGATCCATGTTATTTATAATGAGATTCCATGTGAAGGGTGATGAAAAACACTCAGGTAGAGCTCACAGTTTTTGAACTTGAACAAATAGGTAGTTCATGAGATATTTTAGAAGTATGGAACGAAAAAGAAATGCAATTGTGGAAAGAAAGATGAAATGTTCTATTTCAGATGCACTGAGATTGAGGCACCAAATAGTGATGTCTGGCAGGCTGTCAGAAATGGAAAACCTATGCTTAGGAGAAAGTCAAGGATGACAATGTAATATAAGGCACAATACCAACTGATACACTGAGGGAAAATGGAGAGGAAGGAGACTATGTATACTGATAGAGAGTCTTCCACTTAAAGGAAAGATGGAAAAATTATTAAAATAGATAAGGAAATAAAATTAATGTAAGTACAGAGAAGAGAGATTTTGAAAAAGAAAACAATAATTAACATAGTGAAAGTTGCAGTCTGTCATCTTCAATAACTGAAATGAGGTTAATTGGAAAAAAGATGAGGGAATGAGATAAAAGACCCAAAACAAGCATAAATCATTTACCTTACACCAGAAGCTTTATGTATAGTATTTCTAACTCTGGAGGTAGATATCTTTTCCTTTTTTTTTCTATATACTAGAGCCAGAACTGAAATCTAGATCTCTTCATTTTCATATTCTGCATTGTGTAAGTAAGTTATAATAAATTATCTATCTAGAACTTTAAAGACAATATACGGAAACCCAAAACACAGTACTGAAGGGAAAATAGAATTGGTAAAAACAGATAAGTAGAGAGAGAGATAGATAGTCTCCAAAAATATTAATAGAGTGCAAAGTCTGACATTTTTCAACATCATATTTATGTTGTTAAGTGCCAATAGGAAGAGAATTCCATAAGCTTTTATGGACTTTATCATTAGTCAAAATTGATATTCAAAGTAAAAACTTTTTATTCTAAGACAAAATAGTTAATGCACTTTTGATTTTTATTTCTTATTCTTGTGTTCAATTTCTTTTATTTATTAATTCCATTTACTTCGACTCAGTTTCCTACACTTTCTTTGTAAATTAATCAAACCTAGGAGTGACCTGATTATTAAAAGTTTATAAAGATAGAAATGCTGGAGGGCTAGAACAACATCACTAGACAGTATTTTTTTTAAGCTTTTTGTTTGAGAGAGGGAATATGAGAGAGAGAAAGTATGAGCAGGGCGGAGAGGTAAAAGGAAAGGGAAAAGCAGACTCCCTGCTGAGTAAGGAGCCTGACTCAAGCTCAAACCCAGGGCCCTGAAATCATGACCTCAGCCTAAAGCAGATACTTAACTGACTGACTCACCCAGGCACCTAAACAGTACTTTCTAACTAAGAAAATTACTAATAATCGCTGAAGGAATACTATATACCTCATTTTAATTCATTTTTATTTAATAAAAACATGTTTGGGATATTTACCATATGCCAAACATCTATAGGCAACTTAAATATAAAAACTGGTAAGAAGTGATAGGTGCCTGTAAGTGATCCAAAGTGGGGAAACAGACATTTGTCAAACAGTGTGGTTAAGAGTTGTCACACAGGTAAATACAGAGCATGCTGCCAGCACATAGCTCATATGGGGGGAATCCTGAAGGTTTCCCAAAAGAGGTGATTGCAATGAACCTTGTAAAATAATTAGAAGTTTGCTGGATGAAAGACCTTCTGGTGCAGAGATTTTTTTCTAAACATACAGAGCAGGATGTATATGGACATTTGAACTGAGTGTGAGCCCAACAGGTACTCAGAACTACCGGATGGCTGAAACAGAGAGGAAAGTGGAAGGAGATAAAACTAGAGAGGTAAGTCAGATCAGGAAATGAAGAACATTGAACACCTTGCTAACGAGTTAAAATCTTAAGTAGGAGATGAAATATAAGCAGATTTACATTGAAGAAGTATGATTCAAAAAAGAATATATTGATTTTGAATTGTTTCCAAATATTAAAGGGTTTCAATAAAATAGTTTAAGCAAACGATGTGGTGAATTTGCACTGAAAGAAAACTGCTTTTGATGTAACATTGTGATTTCAAAATAGCATATCGTTGTTGTTTCAATTTTGTGGCATATTAATTCCTTTTTGGAATTTTTGTTAAATAGCTGTAAAGCTGATTTACGGGGTTATATACGGAATTTTTTCAGAATGTAAATGTCTCCACTAGTGAATTATGTACAAAACTTCAGTGTCAATCAGTCAACCTGTATTCTTCATTGATAACTGGCTCTATCCCAATACATTTACAAAACAATTTCGTATCTAAAAATTAAAAATAAAAATTTTACTGGCAAGAACGGCAGCTCTCACAGAGATCACTGTTATTCAAGGAACGTCCACATTGACTGCTATGCCAGTAACCTATGGAATCTCTGAGCCATGAAAAGCTGAGGCCAAAACAAAAGGCAGATGCACAAAAGAAAGGTTACATATTTGCATGCAATAGACAGACTTTTACAGGGAATATGTAAAGAAGAGGAAGAGAGTCATTCATTCTGAGACTTGGGATTTGGAGCATCCCTAGGGAAACTTTTCCATTAGATTTGAGGCCAAGATTTTATCTGCCTAATTTTTTAAGAAATCTATTTTTAAAAAGTTCAGAATTCTTAGTTATTTAACATAAATCTCTGTCCATGAATCATGGAAAATTCCCAGATGAATCACAAAATTGACTTTCCTAAGGATAAAATATTTATCAAATTTTGTCTAACATAGAACAAAATGAGACATATTTAACAAAACAAATATAAAAGAGGTAAATATGATAACTGAGACCTGTGTCTGTGCCTCTTAGAAAATTCTGGGAATTTTGTTGTCATTCTTGTTTGTGTTTTAGTGTGTTATCAGAAGAAATATAGGAATATATAAAATAATTCTTCATATATTGCCATTCTATTTTAGTTAGTGTAATTCCTAGGGAAACTATGAACAATTGACTGAGTTAATTCCTTCCTTTTGAAAACCAAGACAGAAGTTATCTCAAAAAGATGCCAAATCAGGTTCAGTGTTACTGATGGAATAGCTAAAAGCAATAGAGATTTTATTAGGTTAGTGAAAGAATATATTTTAAAATTTACAATAGATGGCATTTAGTGCAGTTTCACTGATCTCATTATGAACACTTAAATGTTGCTTTTACCAAATTTGTAGCTCCAAATGGAATTGATCTGGAAGAAGATGAGAAAAGCAGAGAAGGAAGAAGTATGCCAAAATTTAAGAAGGTCAAAAGAAACTGGAATGTTAACATGTGAATAAAGCTCGGTAAATTTAATATTTTTCCATTGTTTTTGAAGTGATGTACTTTATTATCTCCACATTGACAAGTAGACATAAATACATTTCAAGAAATAGGCCTCTTCATTTTCACAATTTATCAGGGTAGTATTTTGAGGATAAGTAGGGCATGACTGATATGAGGGGTTTAGCTTGGCTAGATACATAAAAATTGAAGCATTTTTCTAACTACATAGATACACATATATTTCTCTACTCTGGCTAGTTCACATGTAAGGCTCTCTTTTCCTTACAAAGAACAAAATATAAAAACTCTTCAGTCTTCCTCAGCCATACATTGTTGTATTTAAACAGACTCCAATATGAAAGGTACTTTATCTAATGGTATTATTCAAGAAGATTGAAAGAGTTAATAATGGCTAATGAGATCCTATAAACAGGGCTTCTTAGGGTACTAATAAATAATTTCTTTTAAAAATTACCTCTTTGGTAATAGTGTGTGAGTGTGTGTGCGTATTGAGAAATTGTGTTGGGGGATTGGGCCAAGGGATATACCTTAAGGAGAAGCATAGGGATCAATCTCTCTCTCTCTCTCTCTTTTTTAATTTAAATTCAATTTAGTTAACATATAGTGTATTATTAGTTTCAGGGATAGAATTTAGTGATTCATCAGTTGCATACAACACCCAGTGCTCATTATATCAAGTGACCTCTTTAATGTCCTTACCCAGTTACACCCTTTCCCAATCCACCTCACATGGGGATCAGTATTTTTTTTAAGACTTTATTTATTTGAGGTGGGGGAGCATGAGAGAGAGAGAGAGCAAGCACAGGCAGAGGGAGGGAGGGCAGAGGGAGAAGCAGGCTCCCCACTGAGCAGGGACCCCCATGCAGAACTCCACCCAGGATCCAAGGATCATGACTTGAACTGAAGGCAGATGCATAACTGACTGAGCCACCCAGGTGCCCCAACATGGGAATCAATGTCAAAACAGTTTTCTTTTATAAGGAAACTCTGTAAGGAGCAATTTCTATCATGCAAGACCATGTAGTCTGAAAGGAGAACCTGCATGAGGAAATTGGAGTGACGCCATCCCATGCCCTGGCTTTCACAGAGGAACTATTCTTCTCTGCATGGTGATCACTGCACAGGGAAAAGTGTAATGCACTTGCCTATTGTATCCCACTAAAGGAAAGGACTGTGCCAGGGAAATGGGAAGCCAAGAGAAAAATGCATCTTACTTCTCACTCCATAAGAGCTTAGCAACCTAGAGGCTTCCAAACAGAGCTCTCAACCTGGGTAGGACAGCTTGCCAGTCCGTGGGTGGGTTCTTAGCTAACTTGTGACTGAATTCATTTTTAAATTCTTAGCACCTGGCTAAGACATTCCCCAGAAAAGCATAAGGAAATAAAAATGAATCCTTAAGATAATATAAGAAAACATTTCAAAGAAATTAGAAGAGAAGAAAAAAGAGGCTTTACGATGTTAAAAACAATAACATGATTTTTGTATAAAAAAAGGTTAATAAAGGAAATTTAAAAATAGACTGCTAGAAACATATCATCAATTTGGAAAATCAAATGTCAGAATCCTCACAGCACAAAGCAATGACAGTACAAGAGTAATGGGTTGAATTACCTTATTAAAAGATAAATGTCAGGTTAGATTAAGAAACGAATCCAACTATGTGCTTCTTATGAGGCACAAAATAAAATTACATAGAAAGGCTAATATTAATGACATGACTAAGAATGTTCTAAACAAATGATACTTTTAAAAATCAGACAGAGTAAGATATAAAGCTAAAAGCATTAAATGAGGCCCCAAACAGGCATATTTATAATAATAAAGACTAGATTAAGGGTTTCTAATTTCAGATGTAAAGAACTTGGAAGTTGCCATTCCTATCCTTACAAGAGGAAACTGGATACACTGGAAATCAATGATTTTTCTTAGGCCTTTCAGAGAACTAAGTTTGTACTGCTAACCTCCACCCTGCAGTTTGGAGAGACAGGAAAATCCAGATTCTCACAGGAAATCTGCTCCCATGGAACAGAAACTCCTGGAGACATATGCTGGTAGAAAGCTTTAATGGTAATTTTGAGAAATTACTGGAGGCTGAGTATGGACTAACATGAGAGTGAGATACTCCTGGGAGCGGATATCCTGGAGAGTTCCACGTTTCATGGATTTTACCTTGAGGAGTCCCCACAGGTTGTCACAGTGAAGACTGGAGAGAGTGGGGAAGGAGGAGTAACACTAGTAATGGACACCCAGAGCCTTCTCCATAACAAAGATCTACTCTCCAGGGACAAAGGCTTGATCAGAACCTTGTCCTAGAACAGTGGGAGAAGCTGTTCTGCTCCCTGTAGCCTTCCTGTCCACCTATGGGGGAAGCTGTACAAGAAGAAATACCTGTGAAGATCATGGGCCAGATACACAGGCCCAAGTGAAAGACTGAGATTTAATTGGGAGGTTATAAAATGCCCTCCCTCATCCATTCCTGTCACGCTTTAAGGTCTCCTGGATAATAATGGTGTGTTAAAGCTGAGAGAAACAGACGTTCCCTGAAAAGTACTTTTAAAAGCCCAAGGTCAGAAAAGGAGACAACAATAGGAACACAGGAAAAATTATGGAAGTTTTTGGCATCTATAACTAAGTCAACAGTAAAGCCCAACTATTAACCAGATTAACATAAAACTTCACACTAAAGACCATTTACCTCAGTTGCTATTACCCAATAAAATGTGTACAGCCTTCATGAAAAAAATCACAAAGCACAATACAAAACAAGAACAAAACAATCAAAAGAGACAAAGTAAGCATCAGAAACCAGACTCGGATAGGATACAGGTGTTGGAATTATCCAACAGGGAATTTAAAATAGCTATGATGGATGTGGTAAGGGCTCTAATGGGAAAAGCAGCAACATGCAAGAATAGAGGGGTAATGCAGGCAGACAGATGAAAATTCTCTCTGAGGGGATGGGCAAAATGGGTGAAGGAGAGTGGGAGGTACAGGCTTCCAGTCAGGAAATAAGTCACAGGGGTGAAAGGTGCAATGTAGACAATACAGTCAGTGGTATTGCAGTAGCATTGTATGGTGACAGATGGTAGCCACTCATGTGACAGATGGTAGCCACTCTTATGCTATGCATAAGAGGAAACCGGAGTTTCCAGTTTCCTCTTATGCATAGCATAAGAAACCGACTTCTCAAATTATTATGTTGTTTCCCGAAAACTAATGTAACATTGTGTATTAACTACACTACAATTAAAAAGAAAAAAAATGAAACAAAGTAAAAAAAAGATAAGAATATCAGAAATGAGGAACACTTCTGATGACCTTATTAGAAGACTAGACACAACTTACCTAAAGAATGAGAACAATCATAAACTTTCCTTCATCACATTCTATAGTCAAAACATTTATAACAAAAATTTCTGCTAATAAAAAAAAAAAAGACTAATTGACCATATAATTGCAGGTTTACTTGTCGGGTTTCTGCTCTGTTCCACTGACCTCTGTGTCTATTTTTGTGCCAGTATCATACTGTTTTGATCACTACAGCTTTGTAATAGAGCTTGAAGCCTGGAATTGTGACGCCTCCAGGTTTGTTTTTCTTTGTCAAGATTGCCTTGGCAATTTGAGGTCATTTGTACTTTCATACAAATTTTAGGATTCTTTGTTCTAGTTCTGTGAAAAATACTGCTTGCATTTTAACAGAGATTGCATTAAATCTGTAGATTGCTTTGGGTAGTACACACATTTCAATACTATTTGTTCTTCCAACCCATAGACATGGAAATACCTTTTTTTCATTTTTTTGCATTGTTTTAAATTCCTTTCATCAGTGTTTTACAGTTTTCAGAGTATAGGTCTTTCACTTCTCTGTTTAGGTTTATTCCTAGGTATTTTATTATTTTTGGTGCAATTATAAATGGGACTGTTTTTCTTATTTTTTCTTTCTGCTGGTTCATTATTAGTGCATAGAAATGCAACGGATTTCTGGATATTGATTTTGTATCCTGAGCCCTTTCTGAATTCATTTATCAGTTCTAGTAGTTTTTTGGTTAAATCTTTAAGGTGGACCATAACCATCTGAACAAGGCCAAACCACAAATATTCCTGGGCCTCTGCAGGAATACCTGCAACTTGCTACAGTAATGGACTTTTACTCAGTGACAGCAACCAATTCTGTTTAGCCAAGAATAGATTTCTGCCACCATCATCAATCACAATTATTTGTAAACAACATATGCGGCATTCCCTTTTCTCTTTAAAAACCCCTAAATTTTATTCCCTACTAGAACATAATTTGGGTTGTTTCCTGAATCTGTGATCTCAAATTGCAATTCTAGGACTCCAAATAAGCACTTTATAATAGTAATAATAATAAATTTTCTAATAAAAGGAGAAGTACACAATTCTACAATCATGGTGGAAGATTTTTGACATCGCTCTTTCAAAAATTGTCAGATCATATGGACAAAATAACCCTGAAAGATATAGTTTGTTTGTTCAGTTTTTTGTTTCTCCTGTTTCTTTTATTTATAAGATACATGATCCTATTTGCACCTGAATTGGTCTGTGGTGACTGAAATATAGAGTAACTGAAACCATCCTAAATTTTGTCTTCCTGCTATCAATTTCCCCTTCCCTTCCCTTCCCCTTTCCCATCTCTGTCTGGTTTAGGACCACATGATGTGAAGATAAAATTTGAATGGCACAATTAACAGGACTGATTTAATACAGAGAGAATTTTACAACTAATAAAAGAAAAATGTTACATTTTTAAATTTACATATAATCTTATGCAAACCCAAATTCTTTGCATCTGCAATAGTAGATAATGACTCTTTATAAGGACATAGTAAATAACTCAACTAATTTCAGAGGGAAAAAAATCTACACAGCCTTCATTTTCAAGCTACAATGCCATAAACTAGAAATTAACTATAAATGACTAGAAACATACACACATACATAAAGCCCGTAATTTCCAAGATTAAAAACACATTTCAATACACAACTTGAATAAAAGAGAAAATCAAAACTAAAAATATAATCTTTCAAATTTAGTCATGAATCTCTGTATTTCAGAAGTAATGGATTTAGACCAAAGCAGTACCAAGACAAAAATTTGTAAGTGTATTTATTAGAACACAAGAACAATTGAAAAAAATGAGTTAGACATTTGATCCAAGAAGTCATATAAAAAGAACAAGCTTATTTCCTTTAAATATAAAAGAAATATAAAAACAAAAGCAAAAATTCATCAAAATAAATAACAGATTATATCAACTAAGTGAAATAACTTCTGGCAAAGTCTTATTTTGTCCCAAAACAAAAGATATTAGAAGCATATTACATATTACTATGAGAAATTTAAAAGATAAAGGATAAATTTAGATGCCATAGCTGGTATTCAAGGAGATATGTAACCAAAATTGACTCAAGAAGACATAGAAAACACAAAGACTGATACCCACAGAATATACTGAAAAGCATACCAGATTTTCTATTGCAAAGGTTGACCAACTTTTTCCTCTACAGGGCCAGATAATTAATGTTTGAGACTTTGCCAGCAAGGCTCTGTGTTGCAAATACTCAACTCTGCCATTGCAGCATGAAAGTAGTTATAGAAAATTAGTGTGAGTGGCTGTGTTTGAAAAAAAGCATGTGGCAGGATGGAATTGCCCCAAAGTCCCCTGTCTAATGTCAACTCAAATCATTGCTACTCTTTCTTTAGTTCCCCTCTATATTTCAGAGTAGTAGCCTGGATTATATTTTCCATATCTACTTCTGGCATGGGTTAGAGTCCACAAACAACAGAAACAACAAACAACAGAAACTCACATGCGATATAAACAGGGGAAGGGTAGGAGTAAGCTATTATTGTTCAGAATCAATGGCAGACGGTTTATCAGGGCTTGTAACTAGGTGGGTTACATTCGCCAAATTGTGGGATTCAGTCGGTAAGCCTGTTTGGCTCTCCCATCAAGTTACATTCTCTAGCTTAGACAATTTCATTTTGGCCTCCATTTCCCATCCCTTTAGTTTCTTTATTTATGTACAACCTGGGGAAAGAGGGATGATGACATTTGGGGAGAGAACCTCAAGATACCAACAATGTTTTTTTTAAAACCTGTAGTGACAAATAATACATATTGTAAATACAACATTCAAAAGTGTTCTAAAAAGACAGAACGTTTTCAGTACATATAAAATTAGAAAAATGTAGGGGTGCCTGAGTGGCTCAGTGCGTTAAGCCTCTGCCTTCAGCTCAGGTCATGATCTCAACATTCTGGGATCAAGCCCTGCATTGGGTTCTCTGCTCAGCAGGGACCCTGCTTCCCCTTCTCTCTCTACCTGCCTCTCTGCCTACTTGTGATCTCTCTCTCTCTCTCTCTCTCTGTCAAATAAATAAGTAAAATCTTTAAAAAGAAATGAGAAGAATGTAATTTTTAAAAGATTTAATTTATAAGAGTAATAAGAAAAACAAAAAACTTAGGAATAAAACCCCAAAAAACAAATAAGTAACATGTACATCAAGAAAACTTTAAAACCCTACTAAAGAATGTAAAGGAAGACCAAAATAAATGAAGTATCAGACCATACTCCTAAATGGGAATTATTCAATACTATAAAGATGGTGACACTTTCCAAATTAATCTGCAAAGTCAATGAAATCCTCAAGAAGTTTGGAGGCCCAAAGGTTATTATCGTAACAGTTAGGTCTTAATCCGTAATAGAGTTTACTTTGGTTCTAGTGTGAAAAAAGTAGTCTTACTTAATTTTTTTTTACCTGAACATTTAGTTGATTATTCAAAGTTTAGTCCATCTTTTCCATGCTAATTTGGACCTATGAAACTGTTTCTGGACTCTCTATGCTGTTTCATTAATCTTTTTAACTTTAATTCAGTGATTTCAACCAGGAGGCTTCTTTTCAAAAAGCATGTAATTATCCACTGAAAAGAATATAGTCTTGCTAGAAACCCTAAGGGTCTGTTATAATTTTTTCATTGAGATTTTCCAAAAATTTCTCATAGCATCTTTTACTACTGATACATTAAATACTGTAGGGTCTGTCAGTTTTAATACTCTAGAGTTTATCTAGAAACCAGACTCGGAAGCACTTTTCTGCTCAGTGCCCTACTCAAAGGTGACCAATTCTTGTGTTACTTGATGCAGAAATCAGAGAAAATTCTTAGATATACCACATGGTGCCTCCATAACACAAATGAGCCTGCATACCACAGTCCTTTTTATTTAGTGATACAAAACACAGTAATCTACCCTTTACTTTGGAGAGTAAAAGATCATTGGACCCCTAAAATTTTTACTGATGCAATGGGTCCCTGAATCTTTATGGGTTTTATTTCCCACCCTTTGGAATATATATATACATATATATATGTATATATATATATATATACACACACACATACACACACATATACACACATACACATGGTTATATATACATATATACACACACATGGCTATATATATGTATAATTTTTATTATTAACATATAATGTATTATTTGTTTCAGGGGTACAGGTCTGTGATTCATCAGTTTTACACAATACACACTACTCACCACAACACATACCCTCCCCAATGTCTATCACCCAGCCACTCCATCGCTCCTTCCCCCTCCCCTCCAGCAACTTTCGGTTTGTTTCCTGAGATTAAAAGTCTCTTATGGTTTGTCTCCCTCTATGGTTTTGTCTTTCTTCCTTTTTCTCACATGGGTCTTCTTGGGACCTTCAATCCACTAGCCACTTGTGGCTCATTCTGTCCAATCAGCATAATGGCATCGATACAGTAGACCAATGATGTTCTGTGGGATATTCATAGGTACAGATCCCCTTGGACTATATCATGGTACAGTGTAAAAGAGTTAACATACCCCTGGTACAAAACTCCAAATGTCTGTAAATGTCTTCTCTATTCCAAGTAAATACTGTTTATAATCCTCTTTTCTGGTAAGAATGGAAAAGAACACATTCATTAAGTCAATGGCGATATACCATGCTCCTCTTATTCCACTCTAGAGAGACAACCACATCTGGCCCAGCAGCTACAATTTGGGTCCTACTTGGTTGACTTTGTGGCAGTCCAGTCACCCTCCAGTCAGGCAACAGATGATCCAGCTCTGAAATCGCATATCAGCATCTGCTTTTTTGAACATTCCTGGCACTAACTGCTGAAATTTGGCTCCTCTGTTAAACAGTCTCTGAAATAAAGATTAGCTTGCCAGACATGTATTAAGGAGTGTTCTTGGGAACCCAAAAATGTAAATGAGATAGAAAGGAGAGAAGACTGGACAGAGAGAGAAGTTGTTCCATAATGCTGTCCCAACAAGAGCCTCTGGATTCCATGGAAAGTTCTGGAATTAGACTGGTCTCTCAGAGTTGTCTTGATATAGGAAAAGGGTGTTGGACGTTTGTGTCTCTGTGCTGGTCAGTCACTGGAAGCTGGCTAACCCTTGACATAAATGCAACCTCCAATGAGACAGTTTCCTTTAGCCAAGACAATCCCCATAAAGGGCCGAGAGTTGAGAACAATCTTTCAGCAACCTTACCAGCTGCTGAAAAGAAGTTCTTCATTTATTAAAGAAAATATCAGCTGCACATCAGAGCAGCCACCACCATAAGAGGACAGTATATAGGGACTGTTCCCATGCTTTCTATTCAATTCCTTTATTCAACTTTTCCATCCTTGCGCAAATGTCATGTTTTAATAATTACAGTAGCTTTAAAATAGGTCTTGGTAGCTGGTGGCACTTAGCATCTTTTTTTCCCTTTGATATTGCTATTGTTAGTACTTTTCATATACATTTTAAAATAAGCTGATCACTTTTGATTTAAAAAAAAAAACCTGATGGGATTTTGGTTGTGATTGCATAGAATCTATACATACTTGGGGAAAATTGATATCTTTATAATACTGTGACTTCCAATAAACATAAACTACCCCTCCTCCTTCTTCAACCCAAGAATTTTAGTTTCTAGTGTAGAGGCTTAGAATATCTTTTGATACATTTATTCCTAGACATTTGATGCTTGTGGATGCTATTATAATGACACATTTTTTTTTCTGTTTCATTTTCTTGTAGTCTTGTAGCTGGAATCTACACAGTTTTTATAGATTGAACACATATCTGATATCCTTGCTCAATTCAGTCATTAATTCTAATTGTAAGCTTTTTATATTTCCTAGGTACACAATTATTAGGTCTATGGATAGTGATCATTTCATTTTGTCTTTTCAGGTTATTATAATCCCTTTTTTATCGCCCTATTTACTGACTGAACTTCCAGTGCAACAGTGAGTGAAATAGTGATAGTGAACATCCTTGTCTCATTCCTAATTTCAAGGGAAATATTTTCAATATTTAAATATTTCAGCATTGTATAAGATGTTTGTACTTATTTTTATAAATTACTTACAGATTAAAGTATTTCCCTACTATTCCTAGTATTCTCATAATTTCCATTATGAGTGTTAAGTTCTGTCAAATGATTTTTATAACTCCATCAAAATAATCATGTGATTTTTCTCCCTTTCCCTATTTATTTTTTTTAGTGTGGTAGATTGATCAAATGTTAAACTAAATTTATAAGTAGACAAAACCCGTTTGGTATTGGGGGAGATATATCTCTCTCTATATATATATACATATATACGCAGTTGACCCATGAATAATGTAGTGGTTAGCAAAGCAACACCACCACCACCCAACACCCTTCCCCCGCCCCCGACCCCCTATCTTCTGCCTTGGCAGTCAGAAATCTACATATAACTTTTGACTCCCTCACAACTTAACTACTTATAGCCTACTGTTGATGGGGAGCTTTATAGATAACATAAATAGTTGATTAACACATATTTTGTATATGTATTATATATTCTACTCTTACATTTAAGTAAACTATGCTGTAGTAATTGAAAAAAAACTCCATATAAGTGGATCTGTGTCACTCAAACCTGTGTTGTTCAAGGGTCAATTGTACTAAATTCTAATTGCTAATATTTTGTTAAAGATTTTTTTAAGATTTTATTTATTTATTTGACAGAGAGAGATCACAAGTGGGCAGAGAGGCAGGCAGAGAGAGAGAGGGGGAAGCAGGGTCCCTGCTGAGCAGAGAACCGGATGTGGGGCTTGATCCCAGGATGGGGAGATCATGACCAGAGCCAAAGGCAGAGGCTCAGCCCACTGAGCCACCCAGGTGCCCCTTGTTAAAGATATTTGCATGCACGTTTACAATTGGTCTGTAATGCTCCTTTCTTGTAATTTCTTTGCCAGGGTTTTGAATCAAAGGTTGGCTGCTATTTGTATAAGGAATTATTCCTCCCCTCTTCTCCTGTCTTCCCCCCCCCCCCCCCCCCCGCCCAGTTCCTGGAAGAATTTATGTCTGACTGGTATTAATTATTATTTTCATTACTTCTATAAATGTTTGGAAGGGTATGCCAGTGAAATTTTCTGGGTCTGGGATTTCTACTGTGAGGAGAAATTTTCTTTTAATAATGTATTCAATTTTAACTTCTAGACTTTTAAAGAATGATATTCAGTCCCTGTTTATTGAATGTATGTTATCTGTCAAGTTATGTATAAAATGTGTTATGCGCCATTGTGACAGAGGTTGACAATACAGTGGGGATCCTATGAGCCTAAAGTGAGCCTGTGTTGAAGATACTGAGGTGAGATATGCTCTTGTAGAATATATACATTCTAAAGAGGAAGATCAACTTTTGTCTATAATACAGTAATAAATACAGGATTTCAATTTTAATGACTTCTAAGTAGAGGTTCATGGTGCCATGAGAGTTGGTAATGGGAAATCTCATCCAGGCAGATTAAAAAAGATTTTCTTGAGGAAACAATATTTGAAATAACTTAATGTTTTCAACATATCTTCATATCTTTTATTTATTTATTTTTTCTTTAAAAATATTCTCTTAACACAGCTGCTTTTCTACATAGCTCCTTCTCCAGGACGGGCTGTAAGCACAATCATATTTCTATTACAGTCTGAAATACCCATATTAGAAGGAAAATCCAGTTCTCTTCATTGAGCTTCAATGCCTCCCACTTGAGTGGGAAAGTTGTTTCTCATTATTCTCTTACTGCCATTGCTTCTCCCTGCCACATGGTGTCTCCGTTGACAACTGGTCCTCCACAGTCAGCTAGGTGATGAAGTCCATAAATCTCCAAAGGATTCTACTCTATTCTCTGAGAATTTTATGGAACAAGGATCTACACGGTTTTGATTGAAATAGTCAAGACGCTTGTGCTTATCTTTCTCAGCCATACTCAGCCATTACCCAGACTGTGGGAGTGCTGTTTCAAAATTTTTTCAGGAAATTTTTCTGAAGTTTTGAACATCCCCAGCACCTTGCCTTTAAACTTCTCAAAACTCAAAGGACCTCAGATGCCTTTTCTTCTCAGTTTATCTACCTGCTTTCTTAAGAATTGTTAGACTAAATGTCCTGGGCCACCACCACCTAAAACAAAAGATGCCTAGGTAGCCCATTTCCTAGACAAAGGAGGCTACTCTGTTTGCTTAGAAAGAAAGATCTATTTTCAGATCTCAAAGGAAATTTGTCTTCTTAAGGATTACCAAGGGAACTTTCTTGTACTTCTCTCACTAGATCAAAGGAATGGAAAAACAAACAAATACAAGTTTAATTTGGGGGTTATGTGTAT
Source organism: Meles meles (assembly GCF_922984935.1). NCBI lineage: Eukaryota > Metazoa > Chordata > Mammalia > Carnivora > Mustelidae > Meles > Meles meles. The sequence continues at coordinate 128,985,177 of NC_060067.1, read as the reverse complement.
ACAATAAAATGCTCTTTGATTACATACCATTCTTTTGTTCTAGCTAACATTCACATGAAGAAAAAATAATAATTAGTTATAATCTTGTGAAAATACCTCACGTATCTAATTACAATAATCAGACTGCCCTGTGGGCTTTTCTTCTCTATTATAAACGACACAATTCTTTAAACCTTTCCTCAGGTTACTATTTTCTATCCCTTTATTCATTTTCCTCATTCTTCACTGATCTGTTCCAGTTTGTCCATGTCTTTTAAAAAGTGCAGTGACCAAAAAGTAGCCACAATATCCTAATAAAGAGCTCATGAATGCATAATATAGCAGAAAGATTACTTCCAAATGTCCCATGAATTATTCCTTTTAATAAATTCCAGAATCATAATAGCTTGGGTTCAGCATCAAGACTCCAGGTTTTTCTTTTATATTTTTGTCTGGTCGGTCCTTTCCATTTTTTTTTTTTTATTTCTAGTGAATTTTATTGTGCTTTAGAAACCAATATTTTTCCTAATGTCACTTTGATTCTTATTTTGACATTTCAGCAAAATGGCAAAATTTCTAAATGCTAAGTTATTCCACATCTCAACTCCTTTATGTATGCTAGATTGATTATTTAGCAATTTCTATTTATTGACTTTTAAAGTAACTACTTTGTACTCCTCCCAGTATCATAATATTTATGAAGAAAAGCAAAATTTAGACAATAACTAACAATGTCTTTCTGATTCTGGGCATATCTGATTGTATTTTCTCCAACTGTAACAATGATGCAACGATTTTATACAAAACAAAGACCCATTTCTATTATACTTCTTTCAACAAAGTGCTATAACTAAAGAGAATATTTTCTTTTCATTTTATATGCCAAGGCATCTATGTATTTGAAAGCAAATAAGCGGATCAAATAATTTCTTCATAGTTTTACAATCCCATCAGTTTATGTGAGGTCACTTCTATAGCATATGACCACACAGTTCTGAAAACAACAAAATTTATTGCATTGCTCTCCTATAATTCATTGAATCAAATACTTTCTAATCCATGAATCTTGAAATAACATTCCATATCATTAAATAAACCCCACAATGAGGAATATGAGATTCAGGCAATTTAAGAGATTTGTCCAAAATTAATTAATGATTGAAATTGGATTAAAAACCAGCTTTTCTAATGTAAAATCTAAGGTTCTTTCTTCTCCATACCACCATATTCTGAATTTGCATTTCAATAACTTTTAATGAAATGTAGAGTTAAATATGACTAATATGTAGACATTGTATTCTCTCACTAGATCAAAGGAATGGAAAAACAAACAAATACAAGTTTAATTTGGGGGATATGTGTATACAATAAAATGCTCTTTGATTACATACCATTCTATGAATACAGGAAGAACTTAAGTATCAAAGAGTGTAAAAGTTGTAGCTTTGTAGCAGAAAAAAGACTTTACCAGTATTGGTTAATTTGATGTAAACATTATTTGTATTTAGAACTAAATGTACTTTGATAGGATATCCAAGGAATGTAATAACGAAACATTGCTGATCATTGCTTTCATAGTTGTGGGGTTTTGATCCTTTGTATCTCAGTTCCAATTTCATCTTCTATAAGGGGCTCTAAAGCTATAGCTGGAACTCTACAGGTTACACTTCATAGACTTCTTCACCAGCAACTTTCCATTCGTTTTTGTCAAAAAAGAAGAACTAGAGAGAGGTTGGAAGATGGGAGAAGGGAGGAGGGATTTCTTCAATACTGTTTAGTGCCTGTCACCATCATGCCAGCAAGTGGCAGGTGGTTTCAACATTCAGCCTCTTCTGCTTCCCTCTTCATGCTTCAAGGGCTCAGCGACAGTCAGGAAGCACGCGCTGCCCAAGGGTCTGCCTCCAGCTTCCAGTTTTGCTGCTCTTCCCTTTACACCCCAACCCCAAGGTGGTAGCTACTTTCTGCTCTAACTCTTTGTTGATTCCCTTTGCTCCTAAATAGCCTCACTACACGTGAGTGGCAAAATCTCTGTATTTATTAAATCCTCCTGTTTGAAAACTTCTGATGCCTGACACATAAGGTTATCCACATCAAGAAGACTTGACGTCTGTTTATCAGTATTATTGAGAATTTTGTACTTTTAAATTTAGAATTCTCTATCATGTATCAGAGTTAGAAAGAGACAGAGAGAACTGGAAGACTTAATGTCTAAATGTCTACCTTCCTTAGAAGAAATAACGTCACCTAAATAACTAATAAAGGAAAATAACAGATCTTATGCCAGAATTAGACTTTAAAGCCAATGTGAAAAACAGAAATATGGTTCAATCAGATCATCCTTGAAAATCCCTTAATGGTTCATGAGTATATCACATGTAGTTCTGTGTAAAGTACTATCTTTAAAATATTTATACAAAATGTGTATAAAATGCACAGTATATTTTTATAAGTACTCAATGGAAAATATAAATGACTACTTTTGTTTTTAAAAATTTACTGTTGATATTTATAGTTTATGTTTAAGCAGTGCAACTAAGTCAGATATTTGTGGAATTGTGAGGGGATGTAAAATTAAAATGTTGTTATGTTTCCCAGCATATAGTTTTAGAATTCAAGAAGTGTAAGTTAGCTAGCCAAGTTTTAGTTGTCTATAAATATAACTATTTAAAAATGCTTATATAAGCATAGAAGTACTTCTGTTAATTAAAAATGATTTAATATACTTTCTGCAGCACATGTATTTTTTAAAAATTCCTAGGAAAACTTAGTAACTAGAATGAATAAAATAAATGTTTATAATTTTTTGTTAATTTATAAACAGAATATAATATTACTCTGGAAATACTTACAAAAATCTTCGTGTTTTCAAAACTGTTGTTTTTAACTTTTTGCTAAAGGTGGTTCTCATCGTATTGATGCATAGTATCATAAAGATATACAAAGAGTGTTAGATCTTTTAAATGCAAGTTTTTACAGGTAGGAATCTTTTTATATAATCTTAAGTACAATGATTAGTTTTTTTTTAATATAGTTCATTTTTATCAAGGTGAATTTTTGTGATTCTTGGAAATGTAGTTTTGTTGATAATTTTTATAGGCAATTTTATGTTCTCTTAGAATTTATATCACTGTCAATTTTACTCTCCATATGTTTATTTGATTATGTTATTCTCTATGCATTTATTTATGCATTTTATTTCATTCAATTTTAGAAAAACTATTTACCCTAACAGCATAAATAATTACGGCAATGGCTAACTTGTTTAATTGTACAAAACAAGCTGGAAAATTATAACAGTATAAATTTATAATTTTCAATTACTAAAATGTATTCTTCTCTTTTATTTATTATTTTTTTATTAAAGTGTTTTACTCTGATACTTTCACTGTAAGACAGCATTGACTGTTCTATTATATTACAGAAGTATGTGAATTATAGTACAGCTACTGTCTTGGACCATGAGCTGTGTGACAGTGAAGTGGATATTTGAGAGAATTACCAGCAGATTGTTCAGACCAGAAAATATTTTCTCACATACCCAAAATTAAAAAAAAAAAAAGTGTTTATTTGAATCATCTCTATTGGTATTTGAAAAGTCTTTGCTGCTTGGCATAATCTTTGAATTGAAACTCCATCTGCTTAATTAATAAGCTTAGTCTTTAAAATTCACCAAGCTTCAGACTTCATTTATTCTTTATTAAAGATTTTTCTTTCTTTTTTTTCTTTATTTATTTGAGAGAGAGAGAGAGCAGGCACACGCACATGAGTTGGGAGAGGGACAGAGAGAGAGGGAGAGGCAGAGAATATCAAGCAGATTCTGTGCTGAGGCGGGATCCCAACAGGCTCGATCTTACAACCCTGAGATCATGACCTGAGATGAAACTATGGTTTGGATGTGTAACTGACTGAGCTACCTAGGCTTCCCTAGCAACAGACTTTAGATGCAGGGTTCCTGACTGAGTAAGGAAGCTCTAGTTCAGATAATAGTCTCTTCATATATAATTCTGGGTAAAATGGGACATAAATAAAATTTGAACCTGTTTCCTCACCTTCTCTTTCTAATACATTGCTCTTCATTCAAGTCATCCCAGAGTACCGGGCAGCTCAGACTGTTCCCTTAGTGCCCTGGTCAAGCCTGTCATCCATAGGTAGTGCTCTAGGCTCTAGTATGATCCTTCTGTCCCATATAGTCCCAGTCACAGTCCTTAAAACTCAAGTAGCCTGTCACAGCTGGAGGTAAGCCATCTGATAGAATGTAAATGAAAACTATCCCAGGACTTTGCAACACAAAAACTGATGTTTGGAGACGATATGATTTAGGATAAAGTCATGGGTTTCTAATGGTGAAATTTTAGTTAATGCAGCTTGCCAACTGGGAACCAGTGTGAGGAGGGGATGATTTAGTTCTTATCATATACACATATGCTTTTTAATATCCTGTCTTTCAGCTTTAGAAAGTAGTATCAAGTGTATGTAGCAAGAGGGAAAAGATCTCTGTGAGAGTAAGTGAGTGAGAGGAAAGGTCTCCTTGAAGGTCTACAAGCTTAAAAGTTTAAACTTTTTTATTTCACTTTAAATGATTTCTTGAATAATTCAGGTATACAAATTGCAATCTTGGAACTGAGGAAGCTGAGCCAGAAGAAAAATAAATTAATCTCACTTCAAAGAAAGACATGGACTGTAGTCTTCATCACAAAATAATGTGATTATTTTTTATTTGGCCACCACAAAGTATATTGTATTTTTAACCAGTTAAAGATGGAATTTTGGCATGATTTTATAAGACTTGAGCCAGATTAGCTTATTTTATTTGGATCCCTGGTTTATCTCAAGAGTTGGAATTCGGGACCAGCCCATTTGTGAAACTTTCTAATTATCTTCAGAGCCTGAATCAAGCCCTATACATCTTTACAAGAACTGTTTATCTTAGAATCTTGGCATTTTGTAAAGAAATGAATACTCATCTTCAAGAACAAATATGTAAAACATAATTATATTCAAATGATCTACCTAAGACTCATAGTGATAATTCTTATATTTGACATGTTAATACATTTCACTGTCATAAAACAATTTACTATTAATGTAAAAGGTGATGAAATACACAATATGTATGAAGTGAGATTTTTCTCAGTTTCATAGGAGGCCATAGTGAGTGGTTCTGAAAGTCTGAGAGCTAAACTATTTTTTAAATTCTATAATAATATTACATATCTTTGGATTGGCATATAAAGTAATGGCTAGATTAATTTTTATCTTTATTTTTAAAATTGGATTAACCCCATCACAATCTGCAGTTACAATGTGTGGATATCTAGTTCCACTCCTGGAGAGCTGCCTCCAGGCAGAGGGTTTGGTCCTCTTATGTTGACCAAAGTATTTTCATGATTCAAAAAAGAGACACATCATGATGAACAGCACTTTGCCTGTGATTTTCTTTTGTTGCATTCCTTTTTTTTTTTTTCCCCCCAGAAAGTCCCAATAGGGGTGCCTGGGTGGCTCAGTCGTTAAGCATCTGCCTTGGCCTCTGTTCATGATCTCAGGGTCCTGGGATCAAGCTCTGCATCAGGCTCCTTGCTTGGTGGGGAGCCTGCTTCTCCCTCTCCCACTCCCCCTGCTTGTGTTCCCTCTCTCGCTGTGTCTTTCTCTGTAAAATAAATAAATAAAATCTTAAAAAAAAAGAAGTTCTCAATAAAATAAATGTTTCTGAATTTAAAAGATATGTGAATTCAAACAACTATCATGAATGATTAACTTGTTTAATTAAACAAGACAACTTGGAAAATTATAAACATAATTATCTTTATAAAATAAATTTATAATGACTTAATGGTTGTTTAGGTGTTGAATTTAAAAAAAAATAGTGTACATCTCAAAAATTAAGCACATTTTAATATGATGTATTTGCAAGGAAGTTTAAAATTTAAAAGCAGACCAAAAAACCTGACCTCTTGGAGGCACTGGTGTGTCCTCATATGAAACCCTGGGTATCTTGTGAAAAGCGCAAATTGTGATTCAGTAGGTCTGGGATGGAGCCCAGGAATCTGCATTTCTAATAAACCAGACAGCAGTACCCCATGCATGTAACACACTTTGAGAAGGAAACTCTAGAGGAGAGTTACCGATACAACTTTCCGCTATAAGGAAAATATTCTATCATCTGTGCTTGCCGTTATAAAAGGCACAAGACATAACAGGCAAGTAAGCACCCAGAATGTGACAAGTAAAACTGAATTTTTTATTTTTGCTAATTTAACTGTAAGTAGCCCCATATGTCCATGACTTTCTCAGTGAATGCTGCTGCTCTAGATTGTCTTAGAGTTCATACAGTATCCCTGGATGTCTAACTGGGTGTCTGAAAACTGAAAGAAGCCAATTTGACAAACACATATGTGATGTTTCTGTATAATTAGCTTCTCTAATAAAAGGCAGATATTCTGAACTTGGAAACAAATGGACATTCTGAAGTACACTCTCAGAATGAAGTACATGGGCATTCTCACTCCCTGGTGAGAATTGCCCCCAACAGGACGAAAATTGGTTCTGGGGTGGGGGGTTGGGATGCAAAGATAGCATTTATGTATGGCAATGGTTAGTGGCCCCCAAAGTTCAAATTTCCCTGACAAATCTTATTCCTTAGTATTTCATTTCTTTTCTTAGGAAGAATTTACATTTTATTTATTTTTCTCTTTAGAGAGACAATATGTAGAAAAGATTGGGAAACACATCTAAAATACGTATCATTATAATCCGTACCTGACTTTGAATCAATTAATTTAACAGACCCCCAGATCACTCACCAAATGATGTAATTTCACTCTCTGTTAGAAAGTATCATAAATGTGATGCTTCTAGGGTACTACTTTCTTTAAGTGGGACTTGATTTCCATAATAAAATATGCAGAGAATTTCTCACTTTGCCTTCTAGGAAACAAAAAGATGAGAGGGACAGGAAATGTATATAATTAATGGGGACATTTAAAAAATATGACAAGATCCGTTAACGATCAAATTGAAAGTCAGTTCTAAGATATTGACACTTAGATATATTTGAGAAGATTTAAGATCAGTACTAAATATTCCAGAGACTTGTCCAAGACTTGGGCTTGGTATATTTCCGTTAGGAAGTTCACGTGCTCTGCCAGTGAAAGGTCAAGCTTTCTCAGTGAGAAGATTCTCATGTGGCAGAAACCTCAACGTGAAATAGCAATGATCTAGATTTGAAGTCAGTGTCATGCTGCGGCAAGGAGCAAAAGCTCACAGCCATCATCAATAGGGGACGTTGAAATTTCCATTCTTTCATTGTAATTAGATAGCCTGTTGAATGATAATATTTTCCTAACTGTGGCCTTAAGGAATAATTTCTGGGTTGGGGAGGGTGCAATTTATTCTACACAGATCACTTTTGTCATGTTCTTATATACACCTGACAGAAATGGTGCCCTGGAGAGAGTGGTGTGCTAGTAAATGTTTAACAACCAGCTCTGTAAGGGAAGAAACAATCCCTGATTTATAACATTAGCTGAGTCCCATAAAATATTTCCACTCTGTGTCTGATGTGATGACATCCTTAATTATGCAATTGGAAAGAGATGTACAATATCACCAAATTCTATGTTATTTCCACCAGACAGAGCAGACATAAATCACCTCGAAAGAAGAGTGAAAGAGTAATTGTGAGGAGAGGTAATATAATTAAAAAGTGATGACTTTTAATTACTTATTGCCTTTAATTTTAATGTAATTTATTTAACTGTAAGCTTGTATCAATTAATATTTGCTCATGTCTATGCTTAACAACTGGCTCACAGAGTATTTAATGCTATTTAACATTTGGCAGGGGGCAGAGAGCGGCTCCAGCACACGACTGCTTATGACAAGGAGGCAATGCGTTAAGGACAGATTTACGCTGCAGGATCTGTAGGGTCTATGTGACTTTGTTTTTCCCAAGGAAAAAGCTGTACATAATTCAGAGAAGAGGCTTCACCGATCAATACATTTATTAAATTGGTTTTTATACTTTATACTAAAAACATTTTATTTATTTTTATTTATTCCAGCAGTATAAAAATACGCAGTTACGTCATATATCATGTATCTTAGCATATTTACATTCTTTATTTCTTTGGTTCTCAAAAAGTTTTTGGTAGAAAAGTGACTCCAACTATCCTCTGTATCATCAAATCTATTAGTAGTTATATTCAAAGTAGAAGATTTAGTTTGCATAGCACAAAGAAAAAAGGTATAAAATCATAATAACACATGAGTTTTAGATCACATTTTATAATTTCAAAAGTGTACAATTCAGTGATATACCATATCAGTGAATACCATACTATATATGCCATTGATATTTCATTCAGATAAATTTTAAACACAAATTTTATATCCAGCCTTAGTATTTTTGTCTCGGTGAGAAATTCATTTCAGTGCATGTTTGTTTAATGTTTACCATGTGTAAGGAAATGTGTCATAATAAATTGAAGAGGAGGAAAACGAATTATTTTGTCCCTCAGGCAGGTGAGAAAACAAGGGACATATTTCAATCTGGTCTATTTTTTAAGTGCCTTGAGAACTAGAGATGTTAGGTCAGGAAGTTTTTATTTAAATATTAAGACAAAAAAGAAAGTACGGTCTGTCTTTCTACTTCCCCCACAACAACCACCACTATTATTATCCAATAGTGACGATTTTTAATTGTACTTCTGATTGCTAGGAATAGTAATGGTGATCCAAAGGAAAGAGCTTAGGAAGGATTATCTTGATTCAAATTATATAGAGATGACTAAGGAGTGAAGAGGAAACAGTATCACAAAAGGAAGGTTTTAAAGATTGGAAGAGACTGTGGAAGGGGAAGCCATCACTCTTGAGAGTCTCTGGAGAGGTAAAAGGTAAGGATTTGAATAAACTTAAGAAATTTCCCTTGGTCTTAGGTAATTGTTAGTACTCCTTATTACCCTGCATTTTTTTTTTTTTTTTGCAATTAGATATAGGTTTCTTTGTATATGTTACCTCTCATTCACTCTTTGATGGAAAAGCCAGGAAAGGAAGAAATCTATAATATAAGCATGTTATCTCTATCCTCTCTAATTATCATTATATCCATCAATTCTAGGTGTGACACTCTCTTTGGATATTTGCAATCTGAAAATTTTGATTTAGGTAATTATCATTAAAAAAGGATATGAACTTAATTACACTGAGTTTGAAATACCTTAAGATCCTTCTAGTCTTGTGAAACTTACATTCTTAATAGTTTTTAAATCTTCAAATAGTCTCATCTTCTGACCTCCTTCCTTTTATCTCCATATAACAATTGATTCAAAATTAGCTTGGAAAACAGTGGTTAAGCTGCTGACCAAGTAACACCACATTTTAAAACACACTTCAGCAATTTTGCTTTGTCTTTTGCCCTAGACATCTCTTTATAAATTTTCTGTTCTGATAATCTATTCCAAATTTCCTGCTTACCTGTGAGATATTTCTGCAATATATTTTGCAGGCTTTTCCATTCATTTGTTGAGCTCACAAAATCCCTGCCTAAAATATGACATTGGTGAAAGCTATGAAGAAAACAGCTATTGTTCAGACTGGAAATGTCTGTGGCCAAGAATAGCAATGATTTCTCTGGTGCCATTTCTATCATCGGTATCTTTATTCCTGGCACTTCAACATCAGCATTTGGAGATTTTATTGAACAAAGGAAAATTGAATTAATGAGCCAAAAAAAATGATCAACATGAAAGACTGTTATTGGAAAAAATAAGCAAAAGAGTGAATGTGCTCAATGATATTAGTGCATGGCATGACTATTTAAATGATGTCCCCTATCTACCTTTTGAATAAACAAAACACAGGTTAAGAACTGGTACTACAATCACCTCTTCCAAGGATAGATTTGGACATGATCCCAGTGAATATATCACCAAGGCAGAGTGAAAGATTTTCCCTAATCTCTAGGACTTTAAACCCAAAGCCATTCCACTGAATCTTCACAGAGTTCTAATGCCTATTTAGCTAATTCATTTATACTAGCCATTGTAATTCTGCATGCAAAGGATACAATAGGTCTAACTAGCAGTAGCTAAAAAAAAATGTTTAATATAATTCTATATTAGTCTACCTGCTTGGACTATAACTTTAATACTGATTATGATCTATAGCGAGGTAGTGGGTTGAAGACACAGGTATTTCTCAAGGTTCTAGTGACAATAGCACTTAACAGCAGAAAACCTGGATCCCTAGCCAGGACAGATAGTGCAATAAATACCGTCCTATTAGAAAGTTCTGACTGACACATAATATATGCATGATCTACCAAGGCAGCCATAACCACGTGCATTTTTGAGTATTTAGTCCAGCCTACACCAGAGTAAAGATACTCTAAAATGTGTTCTGGTGACTCTTCAACTTTGTTGAAACATTATAGCTGGGTTAGTTGTCATAGTCAAATTAAATAGATTGTTGAGACACTTTGGGGTTATGACCTAAATGGGTCTATTAATACTTGCCCCAATTCTATGTCTTACTGCGAAAGCTTGACATAATGGTGTTGCAGGAAAAAGAAGCTTAAGGAATCAAAATAGCAAGAAATTCAATGCTGTACACTATGAGAATTTTAAGACCATTGTATTCTACTCCTAATCTTAGAGCTTTTTCTATTTGAAAGAATTGAAAACAATGTATATTTCCCACAGTTTTCCTTTGGATGAGGAGAATGTTGACATCCTAAACTTAGTCTTTGAAATGATGCATTTTAAAAAGGTAAAAATTACAACCTGACATTTTGAATGTATTAAGTATGCTGCAAAACATTGAAGGTATTACTAATTCTCTAGTTTCATTTTAAGAGTTAAGTTTTGTTGGAGAAGAAATTTACGCTTTATTTCAAAATTTCCCTATGGTGTCTTACATCCATCCAGAGCATGAATGTTTTTTAATAGCTTTTTTTTTTTTTTTGAAGATTTTATTTATCTGTTTGTCAGTGAGTGAGAGAGAGAGCACAAGCAGGGGCAGTAAGTAGTCAGAGGGCAGAGGGAGAGGCAGGCTCCTGATGTGGAGCCGGATGCGGGACTCGATGCGGTACTCGATCCCAAGACCCTAGGATCACGATCTGAGCCAAAGGCAGACACTTAACTGACTGAGCCATGCAGGCATCCCTAGAGAATGAATATTAAAAATGAAAATTCCTGGCTCCACTTCCTGAAGATTTTGACTTGTAGATCTGAGATGTGCCTGGGTGGTTCAGTTGTAAATGGTACACAGACCACTCTTCAAATACTGCACGTTGACCAGCCTGGTTGTAGAATGCATGCAACTCATTTTCAGCACACCTGCTGCTCTCCCTGATAGCAGGAATTATTCTTTAACATCTGGATGTGTAAAAGAAATCACATTGGGTATATAATTAAACTGCTTGAATTTTGATAAGTATATAGATCCTATGAGAAAAAAGTTTGCTTCTTGGCCTCACCATTGGTAGTACTCTTTATCTTCATTATCAAGGTCCAATGCCCAGTACATGATAACAAAGAAAGTTTGATGAATGTTGTGATATTTTTCATTTATAATGCTTTTCTAGTCATGATGTTTTTTCTTGTGTCCTTTGGAAAATACTAGAAAAATATATAAAGATGATGTATTTTAATAAATCGACATCTGATAATAAGGCATTTTCTCCTCCTTGTCAGAAAATGTGTGTGTGTGTGTGTGAGTGTGGGGTAGAGTTGAAAAAACAGGAGTAATCTTGGTTGAAACAACCAAATACATAGAAAATCATGCCTGAAGACAATGCAACTAGGAACAGTTCTCAAACTCTATCATGAAATTGCATTTCCAAATAAAGGAAGACCATCAGCAAATGCTGGGTGCCACAAAGTGTGGTAAATATTTACTACACAACAGATCTCTATAGATCAGTAATAATAGTCACCACTTAAAGTTCTTTCATGAGTATGGTTTTTTAAAGGGCTGATATTATAATATTACAAGATTCAGTTTCTAAAGACAGTGCCATGGATATGGAACTAGAGGTTTTAAGAAGGTAATGTAGATAATTAAAAATGCCTGGATTTTGTATGTAGTTAATCTTTTGGCTAGATGGTCTTATTTATTTGTTTTCTATTTATTATTCAAATTTTGCTAACTATATCCAAACTCCAAATTTTTCCCCCCTTGGGGAAAGAAAAAAGATAGACACTGGTAATTGGGCAATTTCCTTATCAATGATCAATTCTTTGATCTTGCTTTTAAGACCCAATTATACAATATAAATTTCCTAAACCTTTGAAGAAGATAAGCCTAAAGAACATACAACATTTTATTTATTTACTATTTTGGATATCATGTAATTGTCTTCATGCTGCTTTCCTTTTAGAATTTTAGAAACAGAGAATCATTAGGTAATCTTTCCTAAATCATTGCATTGACCACTCTACAAGGTTTATTTCAGATGTATACAAGACTGTCACCTGCAATAAGCACTTGACAAATACAAATGCATTAGACACTAGAAGACTGCCTACGGGGCATCAGAAAAATACCAGAGAATTATTCCTGTCTACCTCCCTCCCATCACCAGGTTCTTCCGCTCACATATACCCATGTACCACAGGGCACAAAGGATGTCTTCTGTGGTCTTATGTAATCCGCCCTCCTTGTGCCTCCTTGTGATTGCCATTTCTAGGCATGGTGATAAAAACTTGTCTTATCATTTTCATTATATATTAATTAGTTGACAAATGTAAATTTCTGTTTTTCAAATTAACAACATTTGAAGACATTTGCCAGCTTTACAATCAGGCCTTTTGTGATACATTAAAATATGATTTATATCTACAGTTTTAGAAATCAACTGATACTTTATAAAGTTAGATGAGGTTTTATACTTGACTAGTTTCCAGAGGAAAATATCTTTAATTCATTAATTATTTAAACTACTGCAAAAAACTCTTAATTTGTACTAAAAATTCTCCCTGTATTAAGATAAGAATTTCAATTAATATTGCTCTTGAATTTTGAAAGTCTATTTTCACTGAGTAGTTCAAAAAATGTTCAGCTCCTTTGAATTCTAAAAAATGTAAGTATCTTAAGTATTTTATAAGTAAACTTATAAGTTTATAAGTTCTTATAAACTTATTTATAAGAAAATAAGTAATTTTCTTGTACATTGAGTAGGTTTTGATTTATATAATTATAATTTAAATTTAAGTATAATTATTTCAACAAATGCACAAGAGGGGAGAAAACTCTAATAATAAATAACAATCAGTAAAATAATAGAGAAATACTTAATTCTTCACACAGGTCTAGGAAAAAAACTAGTAAAACTAGTGAAGTATGAACCCAAGGAATTTTATAATGATATTCACGAATAACAATGGAAGGGATATTGACATAGGTGTTGAAAAGATACACTGTAAGCCTCTGGTCTTACAAACAGAATTAATTTTTTTCCCATTTTAAATTTAAAACAATTTTTTCTATGTTTCATTATATGCTCATTTCTAACAGATTTTTTCTCTTCTGGAGAGAATTCTAAAGACTATTTTGGAGTGTCTTTGGGTTCATGTAGGAGACTATACTTAGAATGTAACATCAAAATAAAATATGCAATTAATACAAAGGGAAAGAATTTCTAAATGGCTCAAGACTTCAGTTTAGAACGTACACATTCTTTCTGCTCATTCTCGGGCTGCTTCTATCATGGTGGCAGGGACAAAAGGCGGAGAAGCAAGTTCAATTCTCGTTTAGTCCTGTTATAAATTATATGACTCAAGCTTCATTTGGTTTCCATGAATTTGTAGACATAATACTGGCAATTCTGTTTCACATCCTCTGAGTTTGAAACTGATGCAAACTCAGAATAAGCCATATACTCATAAACCAAGTAAACGTGGGGAGGGGGGGGATGTCCTAAACTCACAATAACACTAATTGTAATGCTTTGCTTAAGAATTCTTAGGAGATCTTCTTTTTCTTTTCTTCTGGCCACACACGAAGAAATATATATATAGTAGTAGATGACCTTTACTTTAGGGCATTTTTCCTTAAATGTTGAAATGTTTGGTTCTTTCTACCTTTTGTCAGAAACATTATTCACTCAAGTCAGTATGTACTTATTACTCTTTATATGAAAACTGAAAATAACCCCTGAAGCTTCCAACTGTTTGTTATACTGTCTTAATAAAACGTTTTCACCCACACAGGAAGAAAAATTCTCTATGCATTTACATTTTACATGTTAATTTGATAAGCTTTTAACTTTGACTTTCTATACAGAATACATATGTCTCCTTCATTTATTCAAAGTGGATTTATTAAATATCTAAAATCTAGGCATTGCCGAAGACTTTGGGAAAAATTCAAAGATTTTCTGTGCCATTAGTGAATTTACTCAGCAGTTAAATTACTACTGGACAAAAAAAAATGGGCAAAATCTCAGCAATAAAGTGCTAGTACAGATATTCAATTATGATAAAGCATGACTGCTCTGCTTGCAAGAATTTTAATGTGTGAGTGAATTTTAATGTGGTGTTAATTTAACGTGGGTGAGTGGAAATATGCATTTTAGAGGAGGGGGTATGATAGATTAAAGATGACTGCAAATGCAAATTCTTTTTCACTCTTCTCTTTGAGAAGTAAATTCTAACTGAATGGGGGCTACCTTTAGTGATTTATTTGTCTGATTAATAGAATGTACTGGAAGGAACATTCTGGGACACCCAAGTCTAGATCATACATTGACTGTGCTCTCATCCCTGGCTCTCTTAAAATGCTCATTCTTGGGAGCTTAGTCTCTCCGAGAACCCAGCAGACATAAAGTGAGAGGCTGAGGCCACACAGAGAGACCAAGTATTGGTGCTCTGGTCAAAAGCCCCAAATCAGTGAAAGCCATAATCAACTACCAGCTTTGTGAATGAGCCATCTTGGACATCCAGATCAGTAGACCGTACAGATGAGCAGAGGCCCAGCTGGAAATTGTCAGTGATTGTTCTAGAGACTCCAAGTCAAAAGAACTATATACTATACTTACAGGTTTTTCAGCAAGTATTTATAAATTATATATATTTATAAATATATATTTATAAATATATATTATATATATAAATATTATATATTTATAACACATTCCCTGGATATTATCTTACTATTATGAAGTAGATTATTATGAAGTCATTTACACCCACTGTATGAGTTTAGATATGATGTAGAACAGCTAACCTGGGAAATCTCAGTGGCTTAACACATAAAATGTTTATTTCCTGATGATAGTACGTGGCCTGGTGATACTACTCAACTGAGTTATGAAGGGATCTGGGTTAATGGAGGCACCGCTATCTCACTTCTGCATTTTTTAAGACACAAGTTCTTTCTGTTTGCTGAAGGAGGGAGAAGACTGGAAAATCACTTTAAAAAGGCCTTTTCACTCTCACTCACACGTTATTGACAAAAACTGGCCACATGGCTCTCCCTAATTGAAAGGACTGCTCAACTAAAGATGAACAAATGAAGTTATGTTTGGTATTACTGACTTTCCGCACTCACAGACTTGGACTGTAGTCAGGACTTTCATGGGACATCCAACTTACATTTGAATGTTAGGTGTGGACATAGAAAAATTTGATGAAAATGTAGAAGCTTGAAAAATGAAAGAAAAAGGCAAACATGACCAAAAATAGCAACAATAATATTCAGAAGAACAACAACAAAAATAAGAAGAAATATTAGTTAAGGTTTAGAATATGCCAGGCATGTTCTTCTTCTTTCTTTTTTAAAGATTTTATTTATTTATTTGACAGAGAGAGATCACAAGTAGATAGAGAGGCAGGTAGAGAGAGAGGGAAGCAGGCTCCCTGCTGAGCAGAGAGCCCGATGCGGGACTCGATCCCAGGACCCCGAGATCATGACCTGAGCTGAAGGCAGCAGCTTAACCCACTGAGCCACCCAGGCGCCCCCAGGCATGTTCTTTGAACTTAAAATGTATTATTTTATTTAATCCACAACTGCATTATAAAGTAATTATTATTATCCTCATTTTATAGCTGAGAAAACTGAAATACAGAGAGATTAAGTAATTGGCCCCAGGTCACGCAACCTGGTGGTGGCAGAGAAAAGATTTGAATCCAGGAAGATTGCCTCCAGATTTTGTTAAAATGGAAAAAAAAAAAAAAAAGAATCCAAGGATAGTAACTGAAGTAAGCCAGTCTCTTATATTCCAAAAAGCCTAAGAGAACTGCATCATTACCATACTGAAATTCTATGAACCAGAATCTGATTCTTAGCCTTCTAAGCTCAGAAATATCTACCATCCAAGCAGCCATGGACTTTCAGGAGTAAATTGAGACTGATGTGTAATCAGAATGTACAAATTTATAGTGAGAATTTGTATGGCTCTTATATCCCCAGAAAGTTAATTCTCTTTGTTCAGAAAAGCTGCAAAGGAAATATAACTATAGCAAAGGTACTTGTTTATTAATTTATAATCAATGGTACAGTTACTAAGTAGCCAGGGCAATATTCCTCCAAAGGAAATGGATAGTGAACCTGAAAGGTGCTTGGTGATAAGAACTGGAACTTGAAGTTAGTTATATGAATCCGTTGTGTGCCAACATTAAAGAGAATAGAATGGGAAAGCCTGACTGACTCAGTTGGTAGAGCATGTGACTCTTGATCTCAGGGTCATGAATTCAAGCCCCATGCTAGGGCTAGAACTTACCTAAAAATAATAAAGAAAGAAAGAAATAAGAATAGTCTTATCTACACAATAAGACTTCTATCTGTCCGATATATTCTATATTCAAAGGGAACCACCACTCTCCATTCAGTCCAGACCAAAGGGTTGCAAATTTTCTCAGTTCACAGAATCCTTAGTGCCTCACAATGTTTTCCACAGTGCCTACGGGACAAAGGAAATACCAAATAATTCCTTTTGTAAAATAGCATGGCCAATCATTTTAATAAGTACTCATTTGTTCATACCATAGAACCACTTATTAAAAATGGTCAAATAAATTGAAAAAATACATATTTATATTTAATTCTTAAATAACCACAATTATTGATATGTATGCCCTTGTTGGACGCTACAAAACTTTTCAAACCTTGAAATCAGATTGGGACAACACTCTTATTTCCTATTCCATGTTGATTTTCATGTGGTACTTGCGTCTAATCACAGAAGCTGCTGAACACCCATCTTTTCAAGGATATGACCTCACTGAATGGAATGTAGTACTCTCTAATATTCCAACTATGAAGTACCTAGTATCTGTGTAGCATCCAACAGATGGATATTGGCTCTGCTCCCCTTGAGCCTTTGTGGTAGAACACAGAGCTCCAGTGTGAACATGGGGGGCCCTGGACCATGTTTAGACAGGCACAGTCATCACTTGCTTCTGACCATTTCTACTACCTTATAGGACTAATTCTCCTTTGATTGGACCCATCTTTTCTTCAGTTATGCTAATATAGTGTACCTGATACATTTGCCCCAGGACTAAATCTTTTAGCCTCTACCATAACTACATCTCTCTTTAAACTTTGCTTACTATTTAAC
Organism: Meles meles; assembly: GCF_922984935.1. Taxonomy (NCBI): domain Eukaryota; kingdom Metazoa; phylum Chordata; class Mammalia; order Carnivora; family Mustelidae; genus Meles; species Meles meles. The sequence goes on along the minus strand of NC_060067.1, from coordinate 128,967,641 downwards.
TATCAGATGGCAAAACTATTTACCTTGATCCCAAGCTCCTAAGGAGAATCTCATGCAGCTCTTAAGGACAAATAACAGAAACTAATCAAAACTATTCAAGAAGTTGGTATGACAGCTGCAAGTATCATGTTGGGAAGATCATTAATCCGAAAAGTTTTGGGATCTGTCACCCTGCTAGTCTTACATCGAGCCCAGATGAAATGTGAGTGCCAGACTGAAGCATCCCAAATCGTTACCTCTGCCACTTAGCCCTGTTTCGTGAACTCAATAACAGCAAATATGAATAACCCCCAGGCCAGACTGAAGTTTCATAGGCATCAAAGCATCCTCTGCTGCCCAACAGAGGTTCTTTCCCTTCTTCAATATAACAGTATGGGTTTCATTTTTCTATGATGAAAAAGACGGAATAATATTTAAATAAGGAGTAGTCATGTATTTTGGCTGCTTCTGAGTACATTAATCACGTACTCAGTCACTTCTGCTTCAGAGACTCCAGCTTCGAGGCAGATAATTAGAATGCCCAAGAGACATAATTTTTACGAGGAAACTCTAAAGATTGTCCCTAATTAATTGATACAGGTTTCAATAATAATTGAAAAAGACTCCCCTCCCCTTTCAATGTAGTTAATGTCGCCGTCACTCAGAAAAAAAAAGCACGCATATAAAATTGGAGAAAAATACTGGTTCAGTTCCTTTTCTCTGTGAAAATGGTTCCACTGATCATAAAAATCCTCTGGTCTAAAAGATGGAAGCTGAGCATCATGCTCAAGTATTTCTTTTCCAGTTCGTCTACTCTTAGCCAATTGTTGGAAGGAAGAGTGAATATGACTGTCTTAATATGTATGAAGAATTTTTATTTATTAAGATTTTATTTATTTATTAAGATTTTTTTCTAGGCCCTCTAGTCAATAGTTTCTAATACTTGGTTTTGCAAATATATTTTATTTACCCTTTAGGGCTACCAAACATGAGGTTTGCCTAAAGTATTGGTCCAAACATTAGATAATTAGGTTCTCTTCTGGCTCTGGCACTAGGAAACAATAATTTTGGAAATCATGGTATTAGATTTCACCAGGATTACTTGAATAAGAAACTTCCTCAAAATCCTGGTAGTTTTTAACAACAAATATTTACTTCTCCACCTTACATGCAGGTGGATCTGCTCCAGGACTGCGGATCAGGTCCAGGTGTGCTCCTTGCATCTCTTATTATCCTAGGGCCCAGCTATGGAACACCCCCACCTGGCTGGGATGCTCATGTGGTGAAGGGCAAGGGCATAAGAGAGCTCCTGAGAATTCAAATACTCCATAAAATTTCATCTCGGATCTGTTGCTATGTGACTTCCACATTCTGTTAGCCAAAGGAAGTCCCATGGTCAGCTGGATGGGGAAATACACTCTTCTCAAGTGGAGAGTGAATATTTGATGACCAGTAATACAATCCTCAGTCTGTCCTCTTGGTCACGTCCCCTTGTTTCTTTGCACACCAAATGTACCCACCACATTGCAGGAAAGGGAGATATACAAAAGTGGCCTCTAATCATGGCACCAGGGTCCAAATCCAACATGTCACGGTGGTACCTATAAAAGGTCTAAATATGCCTTGATGAAGTCCCAAAAGTTCATTTTTGCTTTTGTTTCCCTTACCTTTGGAGACGTGTCTTGAAAGAAGTTGCTGTGGCATCGACATGAAAGGATATATGCCAAGTGAAATAATTAAGCAGAGAAAGATGACTATCATTTAATTTCACTCATATGTGGAACATAAACAATAACATGGAGGACCATAGGGGAAGGGAGGGAAACCAAAGGAAGAGAAATCAGAGAGGGACAAGAACCATGAGAGACTATAAACTCAAGGAAACAAACTGAGGGTTGCAAAAGGGAGAGGGGTGGGGGAATGGTGTAGCTGGGTGATGGGTATCAAGGAGGGCACGTGTTGTGATGAGCACTGGGTGTTATACACAACTAATGGATCACTGAACTCTACCTCAAAAACTAGTGATATATTATATGTTGGCTAACTGAACATAATAAAAAATTAAAAAATAAATTAAACAAAGGTCTAAATGTGGCTCTTCTTGATTTTGAGATCTATGAAATAAAAAGATAACTTATCTGTACACACACACACACACATACACACACACACACACACACACAGGAGTGCACAGTTGCAGGACAAAGCAAGTTAACCACAACCAACATTACCATCTGAAAAGGCAGAATAGAGACACAAAGCAATCACTAGTCCATAGCAATTCGGACACCCAGCTGGCCAAATGTTGCAAGATCTCCCTATTGTTGGGGGTAGAGGATGTTTCTTGATTAGGCCTAGTTTGGCTCCCTGAGACTAGCTCCCCAATCCATTTCCTCCATGGGTATTGGAACTACCATTTGGAAAGACCTTTTCCCTCATTATTTCCTTGCTTCTGTCTTAAGAGGCTATTGGGGTTTATGAGATTTGGGGGCTAAGCTGCTCTCTCAGCCAGCTCCTAGCCCACAGAATTGGCAGGCCAAGTGTCAGTTTCTGTTTATTATAGTCACATACCTTTTATATCCAGCCTGGCAGTACCATTGGTAATATAACTCTTTCAGAATTTTTGCTGACTTATGTTTTTATTCAAAAGTTATAACCATGTCAAAATTCCTTTTAAGCCGTGTCTCCCTCACTAGACTTAGTTACAAGGAGTTTATGTTTATCAGCTCTCCCTGGGATCAAGTCCTTTGTCACTTTCCTCAGCCTTATTCAAGTGAAAGGAATTATTGGAGGGTACATGAATCCAATCACAAGTTTTAAAGAAATCTGTGATAGTCACAACCTTGATTTGTTTCTGCCCTCAGGCTATGTCACGATTATCTGTTAACATTTTGTCTCAAGGGAGTTCTCATTTTCATCTTGACTATCTAGAAATGAGAAACCATTTCATTTTCTCATCCTCTTGGTTCCCTTTGACTTTTGATGTTTCTTTGCAAACCACATAAATCCTTTCTCAGCTTATCCCTTCTTATATTAGTTTTACAAGCATATCGAATAACAACGAGCTCCAAACATTAGATATCCTAAGTACATTGTCAGTCTCCTAGGTATTTTCATTCAGAAGTTTAGCTAAATCTTACCTTATAGCATAACATGGGTGACCATTTTTTCAGACTCTTATGAATTTCCTTGCCACACACCAACCACACCCCAGCAAATACTAGAACTTTTTATTTATTTGTTGTAATTGTGGAAAGTGCCTCACTTCTAAGTATCAGTACCTCCATTTGTCATTTTCCAGAATATCATCAAGAATATTATGCCCCATTACAAAAAAATAAAAAGAAACATTTCAAATCATGACTTACATTACAAATACTCAGATCATACTCACATTGCTTCTTGTTGGCTGTGGATTGTGGGTTGAAGCTATGCTTCAGACTGTGAATTGGATTTAGGTGTGCTCCACAAGTTGATGGAAACTTATGTCTTTTGAAAGTCCAGAGTTGTCAAAATGGCACTTCTGCCATTATCCCATTAGCTAAAGCAAGTTACATGATCAGGCCCAAAAATCGTGGGGTGGAGAAGTACATTTCTCTCGGTGGCAAGAGAAAAGGCTGAATATTTGTTGAATAATAATATAATTCACCATAGTTACTAAACGTTTATTTGGCCTTACTATGATGTCTAAGTAATCACACTGTATAACTAATGATTAGATGCCAAAATACCCTCTGTGTTTCTGGCATTTACAAAATAGCTTTAATGCACTGGTTCTTATTTTGAAATCTAGTTGAAACATAGCTCCTTCTTGCCTCTTCTACTGTACATATCCTGCAGTAAATGAGCGATCACTAATGATGTTTAGATGTAGTAAGGCACAAGCTATGTGTAACTTATAATTAAATTATCAGTGAAAAGTGTCAGAATCTCCTTCTGTATAATGTCAAAACATATAAAAGTGAATTTATGATCCTTTTGAATACATTTCAATATCATTAAGTTACCAGAGGGCTGCCCTGAAGTATATTTAGCAAATAATTTGGCTTCTAGTACTATCATAACATGGTCAGTTGGCCTGTCAGCCAGGCTTACCCTGGCTTTCCATTTGAAAAATAAGAAAAATAAGTTTTTCTCTAACAGGACCAGGCATAAAATAAAATGTCTATTACCCATTCTCCACCTTCTCTTCTAGGCATCAGTAGAGGGTAGGAGGTCGGAATTTTTTAGAAGTACGTGAATTTTTTACCTTTATCTTATAAATAATATTTACATATGAGGGTCAAACTTAGAACAGTCATCCTGAAGCCTATGCCAAAAGGGAAGTGTGAGCTATGGCAGAATGTGCTTTTCTGGTGAGGAATTTAGCTTATCCATTCTCAGCACCTTTAAAAATCTCACTCAGCACCTGATAGTCAATGCAGAATATTAACAGATCTCCGGTGCTGTGCAATAAGCAACTGTATCAATGTCCTTGGCTTTGTACACATGTCCTAATATATAGCCATTCAATGACCATTATGTATCTCTGTGTAAGATCTCCCAACTGCAGGGGTAGAAGTAAAAGATTCAGTGAACCTAAAGGAATTTTATACCAGCTGCTGATGTCCATTTCTCATGTTTAATTTAAAACAAGCTCAAATTTAAAAGAAGAACAATGTATAACTACTTTCAAGGCAAAGAGTGGGGCCATTAGTTCCAGAGTTGAGACTGTCATCACAGAAGTTTGACCTGCACTTGGAAGTGAGCCAGAAAATCCTGGAGTGAGTGAAGGATAAAGTAAATTGCATAGAATTCTAACTCTCAGAGGCATGTTCTCCACCTGAAGTCTCTTGTTCATAAAATAAAGGTGAGTCTAAGACCCAAACAGGATCCAAGACCCAAAGAAATGAAGCCTGGTCTTTTAAGTGTAAACCTCACTTCCCTACTATTTTCCTCCACTTTTCATATGCAATAACAAGGACATTTGTCTAAAAACAAGTGACAGAATTAAGCACCATGAAATAAAAATTTAAGAAGAACCACTACATGCCTCTTAGAATGTCTAAAATCCAAAGCGCAGACCTCACCAAGTGTTGATAAAGATGTGGACCAAAGGAACTGTCATTTGTTGCTGATGGGAATGCGAAATAGTACAACCACTTCGGAGGACAATTTGGCAGTTTCTTAAAAAACTCAACATTCTAACATATGATCCAGCAATTTCGCTCCTTTGTATACATAAACAAGTTGATAAATTGTGTCCAAGCAAAATCTGCGTATGAACATATAAGGCAGATTTATTCATAATTACCAAAATATAGAATAAATCAAGATGTCCCTTAATGGGCAAATGGAGAGATAAACTGTGATACATCCGTACAATGGAATATCATTTGTCAATAAAAAGAAATGACCTGTCAAGCAATGAAAAGACATGAAGAAAACTTAAAGGCATATTGTTAAGTGGAAGAAACCATCTGAAAAGACTAGGTACTGCATGATTCCAACCATATGAGAGCCTGGAAAAGGCAAAACTACGGAGACAGTGAAAAGATCAGTGGTTGCCCGGGCTTCAGCAGGAAGGAGGAAAGAAGAGGTGACTAAGCAGAGCGGTGGAATTTGGAGTAATATGCAATATGGAGTTAACATATTCGATAGAATATTGTAATGGTGGTGGCATGCCATTGACCATTTACGACATGTCACAATGAACAACCCAAAATAAAAATAGAAACTATGGAGTTTACTTACTAATAATATATCAAGATTGACTCATCAATTATAACATAATTATATACATCTTGCACAATATAATGTCTTGTGACATTATATTGTTACACTTAAGTGAGTTGTTAATAATAAGAAAAACTGGGGAAGAGTTATATGCAAGCTTTCTGGATTTTCTACTCAATTTTCCTATAAACAGAAAACTGCTCAAAAAGTTAAATCATATAGGGATGCCTGGGTGTCTCAGTCAGTTAATCAACTGCTTTTGGTTCAGGTCATGATCCCAGAGTCCTGGGATCCAGTCCCTCACTGAGCTCCTTGCTCAGCAGGGAGCCTCCTTTTCCCTCTACCTGCCACTCCTCCTGCTTGTGCTCAGTCTCTCTCTCTCTGACAGATAAATAAATAAATAAATAAATAAATAAATAAATAAATAAATCCTTTAAAAAATTAAATAACATAATAAATAAAATGTTAATTAGGTTATAATGTATGGCATCATGAAATAAATTTAATCAAACTGATTTCAAAACTTATACATAAAACTAATGTTTTATGTGTAACAACCCCAGGTGGATACAGCAAAATCATTGAAAAGAGATATAGATACTGACACAGTATTTGTTATGTGTTTCAAAGCTATATATATTTTTGAAAATATAGTTTGTTCTCTAAAGAACCATCTATTTTAAAAAGTAAATGTTCTTTTTAAAAATAATTTTGAAACTGAAGACATCTTATATATTTTTTAACTGAAGTATAGTTGACACACAATGTTACATTAATTTTAGGTGTACAGCAGTGATTTGGCAAGTCTATGTGTTATGGTATATTCACCACAAGCGTAGCTCCCATCTTTCACCATATAATGAATGCTATTGCAATACCATTGACCGTACTCCCTATGCTGTGCCTGTCATCCCTGTGACTTATTCATTCTATAACCTAACGCCTGTACTTCCCACTCCCCTTCATCCAGGAAGATCTCTTTAAATAGTTATTCTTAGACAACCTTCTGTCAATGCCTCGGTTAAAGGTACCTCTTATTTCTTGTCTAGAATACTCACTCATTTGTTCAACAAATATTGAGTACTTACTATATGTTAGGCATTGTTCCAGATATTATACTAAATATCCCAGACATAGAGATAAAGAAAATAAGACTTCCGAGCTCAGGGAGCACACACAATCTACTGGGACAAAGTGGGTTTGATTCTATAATAAAAAATGTCAAAATCTCAGCAGCTTAGCATAATGAAGGTTAATTTCCAGTTTCTGTCACAGCCTAATATGGATCAATATGCATGTGGTGGGGAAGGGAAATTGTTGTGGTGAGGAAGGGAAATTGAGGGGGCTCCGTGCAGTGACTCAGAAATTCAGGCTCTTTCTCCTTAGTGGTTCCATTAACTTCAGTGTGTGATCTTAAAAATTGCCATAAAAGAAAAAAGGAAGATAAAATGTAGAAAACTATGTGGGAGGTTTTATAAGCAAGCCTAGTAGTTATATATATCATATGGTCCCAACCTAACTATAAAGAAGGATAGGAAATAGAATTTACTTGGCCAGGAAGAAATGAAATGGGCAGATAAAGAATGTAGTGTTCTTTCTGTCACAGAGATATATATGAAAATATTTATAATATGTTGTGGTAAGTGATATAACAGAGATATGTGCAGACAGTCATAGTTTATTCAAAAGGGAGTTTCTGAAGACTATAAATTAAAACTCACATAATTCAGCTAATTTTCCCATAAAAAATTTAAGTTAAGAGGAATTGTCTTCTTAAATACTATAACTCTCCAACAGTTTTAGCACCTTTTTTGTGTGAAAGTTCCTCTGTATTTTCTCAACCAATGTCCAATATTTTAAAGTTTCCTCTGTTAAATGAATTAGCAAGAGAGATCGTGCAGTATTTAGTCTTCCCCACATTTCCCCACATCCAAATTTCATTCCAAAGTTTGGGGCACATTTCTCAGCAAATGTAGGAAGCACCATTATAAATAACCTCCAGATGATTCTGTTTAAGAATATAAAAACATCTCACATAATAATATTATATGATAAAATATAGCCCCTTTCCCCCAATCACCCCTAGACAGTCTGAGGCCTATAAATAAATTCATATAATACTGCCTAAATATGTGTGAAAAGCATCTTTTTACCAGCTGAATTGATGTCACCATGTGGCAAAATAAATAACAAATTTATAATTGCTTCCACCGGATAGATTTCAAAGTATGTGATCTTGATGAATATTTAATTTTTTTCAGATTCTCAGTGACTCAAAGTGTACTTTAGTAATATTTTAACTATTTAAAATCACCTGATAAACCTTGCATAAAATGTGACCCCATTGATGAACTGTTTTTGCTTTTTTTTCAGTAGTCTTAGAAGTTACAGACCCATCTGTGATAGCTTTTCTATCCTTAGCCCCTTCCAACCCTTTCCCCATGTTATCCCTGGAGAATGATAAACAAGAAACAGAAATCTCATCATGTTATTCCCTTAAGAAGCTACCTTTAATGGATCTTCACTCCCCTGGCTCTACTACCTATAAGACAAAGGTCAAACTCTACAGATTTCTAAATACTATTTCATGCAACAAACATTTAATGAAAATCTACTAGAAGCCAAGTATTCGGGAGAAGCAACACTTTAAAACTCTTTACAATCTCTGCAAAATGCACTTTTTCATCTGTATTTTCTAGAGCTATGCATCTTTGGCTCCAACATACCTAGCAGCCAGTCATTCCCTGACCACAAAATTTTTTCCTCATATCTCCTTGCCTTTGAACATGCTGTATCAGCCAGAGTTTAGTGTAGTAAATAGATATTTCAAGCAGAAAAGGATTTAATGCCGGAAATTAAGTGCTTACAAAATGATTAGAAGGGCTGGCAGAAGCGGAATCACGGATCTGCTCCTGGAGTGACGAGTTCAAAGACGCACGATGCTGGTAACTAGACACAGGTATGTTGATTCTGGCTCCTGCGATTCTTTCTCGAACTGCCTTTAGATCCACTAGACGTTAGGATATTAAGTCTAGCTGTTACAACTATCTTTTTTTTTTTTTTAAGGTTTACTTTAAGGTTTACTTATTTATTTGAGAGAGAGCAGAGGAAGGGGGCTAGGGAAGGGCAGATGGAGGGGGAGAAAGAGGATCTCAAGCAGACTCCATGCTGAGTACAGAGCCCTATGCTGGCTGCACTTCATGACCCTGAGCTCATGACCTGAGCCAAAATCAAAAGTCCAATGCTCAACTCACTGAGCACCCAGGGGCCCCTTCATCTTTAAACTCTAACATCTTCGTGACATTATTTGCTGGTTAAAATAGCTACAAGAAAATGACTTCTACTACAAGAGCCACATTCCAAATTTCCCATGAATGAATCTAATTAGCATAACTTAATTTCATATGAATGCCTCTAATTAGCATAACCTAATTTCCTTCAGACCCAGTCCACCAGGAGGTCTAGGAAACAGGTTTTAGCTCTCTGCTTGTAGTTCAGGAATGCACACAGAAGGAAGTAGGAAAGAATGCTGAGTCAAATCCAGAATGAACAGTATCTAATGCCTGGATTGCATTCCACCCCTTTTCTTTGCTGACCACAATACCTACTCCAGCATCCAACTCTAGTATTTCCTTCTGGGTGATGAGATACCTGGCTTTAAGTCAGGGCCATAGCATTGCTCAATTCCTCAAGGTACCATTTTCATACAAGGTGCTGAGTACAAAGAATATGCAGAAAGAATACACAAGGTCTGAGTCAATGGTGCCTCCTGAAATGATTCACCACAGCAGCCCTGCTATAAATCTGACTCTCTTCTGTTTGTACAAACATAGTTGTGTTGTGATGTTTTGCTCTCTGTGGACTCCACTGGACTGTGTATTTTCAGAAAGCGACACCTATATCTTACTCTTCTCGGAATAGTCTCTTCTTTCATGCCCAGATGTATAAAAGGCACCTTAAGAAATTTTTTTTGAAGGAGCAAGTGAATAAATAAGCAAGCAATCAAACAACATTTTAATCATAGATTTTTATGCCGTTTTTTATGACATCAGGGCAAAAAGAGACTTGTGGAAACTTTTTGTGGAGGAAATGTTTTTGACATTTTAAAATAAATAAAAGATGCTTTTTAAACACTGATTTTCAGTGAGTTCAAGGTAATTATTTGATAAAAATACATGGAAATGTGATGATTCATATTTAAGAGTAATCAGCTCTCACTCGTGTGTGTGATTTTTATTATATGTGATCTTCTGTTAACTACTTGGGTGTTTTTTTTTCCCGTATTAAGGGTTCAGAATTAAGTTGGAAACAAAGGGGTTACTTTAGGGTCATTGGTCTAAGATACATTCTCTTTAGAGTTTTGTTGTTGTTGCAAGGAACATACGCTCTTGGAAACAACATACAGGGACTTGAATTTCACTGTGGAAACAAACATGGACAGGAGCATAAACTGAATGGAGAGCAGTCAGGAGTCCAGGCAGCTCTGAGGATGAGCTAGGCTCTGTCTCTCCACCTCTTTCTCTCAGGCCACACAGCTTCATTGCCTCTCTCTTGTGCTCTCATTTACACTTTTCCTCTTACTAACTTTTCAGCTTCATAAAGTAGATCTCTCTCTCTACCTATTTACTCACATTCTTCTTCCTCAGAAGCTCTGACTAGATCCTACTAGCACCTGTCAGGTGGAAGCTACTGCTGTCAGATTCTTGTTCCCATTTAACAGCCTCAGAGAAAAACTTCCATTGGTCCAGCTTACCTTTTCTTTCTAGACTGCATTGTAGGAAGTTTTTACATCCGAAAACTGTTTTCAGCCACTGTGAATTGGCTTTTCTTTTAGTCGCTGCTAAAAACATTCTAAGTGTCCCAGGAGTGCTGGCCTATCCTAAATCAATAGGAGATGATGTCTTCTAACTCCTCAGACTGTCATGAATTATTTCCCGCCTAAGAATTTACCCCACTTATTTGCTCCTGGTGATTTGGGTTGTATAGAAGGGTTTCACTTCTATGTGGTTGCCAGTGTCTAGGTCTTCAAACAATTTGTAGTAGCTACTAAGATCTGTGAAGGGTTTGAAATACCGTACCTTGCTGTCCAGATAGGTTAGACCGCCATTGTTTCACAGATATGCAGAAGACACAAAACTCCTGAATGAGAGTAAAAGGAATTTTATTACCCACAATAATAACAATACCCGAGTTATCACCGTTCCCTTGCACCACTTCCACGGGCCCCAGTAACCACAGGCCTGCCTGATGCCCGTATGCATAGTGGGTCGTGTTACAGAAAAGGATTCTCTGGCTTAGCACACTCTAATCTTGTATAAGATTACAAGCAAATCTACACAACCTTTGCTCAGGAGAGAGACATTATCTTTATTGTTATAGCAGACAATAAACAAACAAGTTCTCTGTCCCAGAGGGAGACAGTATCTCTATATTCCAAGGCTGTTTGCTATACAAATATCTGTGGAAAGATAATGTAAAACAAAAGCGGTCGGTGCCTCTGCCTGTAAGCCACTTGAAACCTTGAGAGACTAAGACAGAATTTTCTCACATGAATAGCTTACTCCTTATACCCGAAAAGGAATGATTTCTCATCATAATTCATGCAACCAAATGAAGAGCTTAAACACATTTTATTTTTTTAACTGTTATCAACAGGCCTTGCTCATTTTTTCTTGAGTTGGGAGTAAATTATAATTATAAGTTGATTTCTTTGAGATCAAAAGATTTTTCATTCATCAGCAGAGTATCTAAATTTGCATTGAAATCTTCCTTGTTTTTGCACAATTTTACAATGTCTTTCAATGAATGTCTGTTAATCAATGTGTTATATGAATTTAAGTTTATATTTTGTTCTTATTCCAGGATTTTGCTAAACTTCTTGGAAATATATTAAAGTAAAGGAGACTAATATGTAGTACTAACTTACATGATCCATAAAAATGAAATTTCATTCCTAAATTGTTGTCTTTTTCAATGCAACAATGTCTTATTTTGCTTGATGCTAATAATCATTGCCACTGATTCATATTGGGATTGTGCTATAGTTCATTGAACAGAATGTAGTCCCTTGACCATAACTAGCTTCAAGGAAGGGACAATGTCCTTAATTTTTCCTACGCTGCAATGTAGCCACTGAACATTAAGGTTGTTATTACTAAAACAGCAAGAGTGGAATAGGCATTGGGATAGTTCTAGCAATCTCCACAACAGTCCCTTTACCTTATCCTCTAAGAAGCTATTGCCATTACTATTCTTTATTTCCAAGAATTTGTTCAGACCCCGGTCCCCCAGGTTCTTCCTGGTTCCCACCTCATTACCTAACCTGATTTTTTTCTGTTTCACAAGAGAATTTCTGGTGATTCTTTTCAACATCTGCCTTCTTCTGATTTGGCTTTTTCCCAAGACTGTCTCTCAAATCACAGCCCCAACTTGGCTCAGCCACTTAGGCCTGTAGTCAAGAGATCTAGTCCCCCAACCATAACTCAATCGGTTACTCTAAGCCTGAACCTAAACACTGACTCCCTTCCTTTCCAGGAGGAAAGATTATCCACTAATAGTCTAAGTTCTTAAACTGTTAACTAGAGACTAGTTCTTTAAGCTTTTTCTAAACTTTTCACAGGGATAGGTTTTCACTCTTCACACCAGTTTCTTTCATTCCCTTATTATCAAAAATTTATCGAGTACCTCCCATGTGCTGGGCATTGAATAGCAGAGGGTTCTTTTTCCTTCATATTGACATGTTTTTAGAAAACACACTCTCAGGATCCAGCTGCAAAAGTGGGTTAATAATAGATAACTTTTTCCCTACAAGAGACACTTTGCCACTTAAAACAAGGGATCACTGTGTACTTTCACAAAGCTTCCTGGTCTAATATTGCAATATTTCAAGACAGTTATAGCACATTTCCTTATTTATCTCCCTAAGTCTTTCAACTCCTAATTTCCAGTTGTTGGCAGGTATACTTTGGCACTTTCCAGTGGATATTCTTATACACCTTCCAGCAGGAATAGCTTCAAAGAATTAGCCTCCTTACCGTTACTGATTATGCAACACATCATTTTTGACAGCTGACACTACTTCTTGGAATAATGAGAACACATTGTACTTAACTGGCAATTGGTGGAAGAACTATAAAAACAATTGCCCAAGAAAATAGTGTATAATAAATTAAGAATAACTTAAAGTATTTCTTATATCAAATGCTATCTAAATATACTTTGATAATCTAGAAGATACAGTGTCAGAAAATATTTTGGGAAAGAATAAGGTGACTTAATATAGGTGCTTAGTTTCAATAAGATCAAATTCCTAGCAGTGAGGTTAAATTTTTGGCAAATCACCAAATGTGTGAATTCTGAAATGAATTTCCAATGAAACACGGGGAACAGAAGATAACAAGTGGCATTATCTGCAAAAAGGGGTTTAATTTTACGAACAAAAAAATCTAAAAACTTGGAGTTTCTTTCTTTTTTTCTTTTTTAAGATTTTATTTATTTATTTGACAGAGAGAGATCACAAGTAGATAGAGAGGCAGGCAGAGAGAGAGAGAGGGAAGCAGGCTCCCTGCTGAGCAGAGAGCCCGATGCAGGACTCAATCCCAGAACCCCGAGATCATGACCTGAGCCGAAGGCAGTGGCTTAACCCACTGAGCCACCCAGGCACCCCAAAATTTGGAGTTTCTTAATGTTGCTTTATGATCCAAATTTTAGAAAATTAAACAGAATATCAAAGTGTACATTATTTAGAACATTGAAAACTTTTTTCCTCTTTTGCTTCATCATCAACACTCTTCAAATGAAAATTTATATTTTTTCAGTTGCTATGTGATCATTTGTTTATTTTTGATATTCTTAACAATTTGGCATATAATAGAGCACCTGGCTGGTTCAGTTGGTAGAATATGCAGCTCTTGTTCTTGGATTCATGAGTTCAAGCCCCACACTGGGGTGGAACTTATTAAAAAAATGAATAAAGGAATGAAGGAATAAAAAATAAATTAAAGAATTTGGCATATAGTTTTACCACAAGTACTAGCCAGAGTAAGATAAATTTTGCTACAAGAATAAATAAATCCCAAAACTATAATGGATTCACACACACACACACACACACTGTATTTCTTGCCTGTAGAAAGTCTACTCAAGTCCAGTGGCTCTCCAGAGCATCCTCCTTCAAATGAGTCAGGGATCTAGACTAGTTCTATCTAGTGGCTCCAGAATCTCAGTGTACAGCCCCCACTATCACAGTGATTGGAAAGAGTGAGCTGGAGGATCATGTAAAAGATTTTCATTGTCTCAGCCCAAAAGTTACACATAGAAGTTATTGAAGTTATTTCTTCTCACAGTACATTTATCATAATTAGTCACCTAGTTTTGCCTATTTGCAAGAAGACTAGGAAGTATAGTATTCTACAAATTCAGAAAGATGATCATTGGCTATGAGATGCTTTAGTAATGTCTACCATACCATATTACTGAAACTTCACTGTTTGTCATTAAATATAACTACGCTTTCCTAATGCCTTATATTTTTAAATTTTATTATAATTTTCTTCCTACATTTACTATTTCTGTTTCAACTCCCATTGAAATTCAGAACTCCCATTTATTTATTTATTTAGTAGGCTCTATGGGACTTGAACTCATGAACCTTGAACAACTCTGAGCTCAAGCCCCGAGTTGAGATGAGGAGTTGGCTGCTTAACTGACTAAACCACCTAGGCACCCCACACTCCTTTTTAACCCTTGAAAAAGCTGAATGCAACTTAAAGAAAAAAGAAAAAAAAAAAAAAGAACACCTAGTTTCCTTGGCCTCCATGGTCTGTATGTGAAGGAAATCATCTAGATTCCCTTTCTGACTCCTATCCTAAACCTACTCACTGTGACTTGCTGTCTCTGGGTGCTGTAAAGCTGTCTACTCTCACATTCAGAAAGGTCACTGAGAGTAGAAACCATAGCTCACTGTCTACATTATTAACAAGGTGCTATTTGTTTCTATGTCTTCATTAGCATTTTACTTTCTCTGTAGACTCTTACCCAGATAAATGATAGGCTTTTCATTCCAAAAATTTTCTGAAAGACCTAGCATCTTTTCAATGGAAAGCATCAAAAGTTTGAACTCTAAGATTCTTTGAATTCCTCTCCTCAAAATGCTGACCTTGCTATTTCTGGCAATCTGTCACAGGCGATCCCTAGTCAGTTCTAATCAAGTCTTTGTGTTGAAAGACCCACCTTAATCCAAACTTCCCATTGTCAATAAACTCTAACCTTACCTCCCCTCCTTTTGAGACACTACCAAAGCTCTTTGGGGGTGGTGCTCTTTCTTACACAAGAAGTAATGAACTCAACAGTTCATTTTGGTAATATTTGGGGAGCCAGGAAGCTATTTCTTATCTGGTTTCTTTTCTTTGTTTCAGTAATGTAGAATGAATATTTATTTTAAAATGTTTTATTTTTCAAAATTTTAATTTTGCTTCACACTCTATCTATCATCATCATCATCATCATCATTAACTTCATCATTATCATCTTTGGCTCTACATTTTGTAGCTATGAGTCAATCTACTCAAACCTTAACAGAACTCTAACTCAAATCTACCCTCTCAGAAAGCTGTTTTTCCAAGAGGACAGGGCAGAACATGTATTTACATTTATGATCCCATTTTCTCCAAGTTATCTGTGGTGGGTTGAATAGTGTCTCCCAAAAATGTATATCTCTGTGGAACCTCACTGAATGTCACCCTATTTGGAAATAAGTTTTTTTTGCAAATAGTTGAGGAGCATGAGAACAGGATTCAGGTAGACACTCAGGTCCAATGTCATTATAAAAAGAGAAGAAGGCACAGAGAGACACAGAATGAAAACAAAGAAGGTGATATGAAGACAGAGGCAGAGATTTGAGTGATGCACCCATTAGCCAAGGATTGCCAAGAGCCACCAAAAGCTAGGAAGAGGCCAGCAAAGACTCCACCTGGTCTTTTGAGGAAGCATGGTTCTGCTGACAATTTGATTTGGGACTTCTGACCTCCAGAACAGTAAGAGATTTATTTTTAGCTCACCAAGTTTGTGGAAATTTCTTAAGGCAGCCCTAGGAATCTAACACAGATTCTTACCTAAATTAGAAACCTTGGAATTATCATTCTTTCTTTTTTTTCTCTCCCTTGTCCATTCCTACCCCTGCTTTCTTCCATGGCAAAAAAACTGATGCCAAGTTCTATAAATTTTGCTTCCTAGTGAAATCGTCTCTTTAGTCTTTGCCTTTTATAGTCTTCTTCAGAGCTCTGCCAGAATAAATCACAACATTGTTCTTATCATGTAAATAAAAATTTCAAAAACTTCCCATTATTCTCCTTTGCTTATGAATTAAATAAAAATCTTCAGCTTGATGTTCAAGACTTTTGAATGATGTAGCAATATTTCTAATCACTCTAATCTAGAATCAGTTCTTTTTGGTTCCTTTTCCATGAGTATTCTTTTTTTTTTTTTAAGATTTTATTTATTTATTTGACAGTCAGAGATTTCAAGTGAGCAGAGAGGCAGGCAGAGAGAGAGAGGAGGAAGCAGGCTCCCCGCTGAGCAGAGAACCCGATGCGGGGCTCGATCCCAGGACCCTGGGATCATGACCTGAGCCGAAGGCAGAGGCTTTAACCCACTGAGCCACCCAGGCGCCCCTTCCATGAGTATTCTATACACTGTCACAATTTTGGAAAATGCAGTCTTCCCATTGAGTTGTTCTTTATTCTTCTGACCTAAAATATTAGCTCATTGGAAACATTCCAAATAGTTTATTTTTTGCCTATAAATGAGTTATATTTTGTCTTGTAAATGTATTCATACATGTCTTCCCCTTACCCTGTCCAACTAGAATATAATTTCTCCTCAAACAAATCTATACTTTTATTTACTCTTATTTGTCATGCTTGTTACCGGCTTATAAATTAAGTTGGCATTTGTCAAATTAGCTTGAATTTGTTAACGACTTTGGAGTTTATAAATCCAGAGACTATGTAAGGTTGAAAGCTTGAGGGGATGGGGAAAAACTACCAACATCTACCTCATTTAAGATCTCCCACAGAAGGGCAAACATTTTTTCCTTCTTAAGCTAAGGCTAACTTCACTCTTATAGGGAGATCCTATTAATCCTTGTAAACATGAAAAAAAAAAACCTTCTTAAAAAGCTGTGTGGTAGTTTTCTGATGAGATAAGTGCTGAGTTCCATATTTATCATTATTTTCCTTAATTTAAAGGAAAATGGTATCTAGAGTATGAGAATTGTAGGCAAAAATCTGTGCTTCAGTGGAAAATTCTGCATTGTTGAGATTCTAGAGAACAACCTCTGGGTTATCTGATTCCAATTCTAAGGAAACTATGAAAGTTATTTTACAACTCCATAAGTTGTAGATAACTGCTGGCAATGCAAAATAATTCTTGTTTATATTCACTCAAATTCTGTCCTGCCCAGAAGTGCAACTGACAATACTCCATCATTATGGGGGAAAAAATTTACTTTCATTTGCACAATTTTTTCAGCATTCTTGATTTATAAATGTGTCCAGCTTTCAGATTTTTTTTTTTTTGAACCAGTTGTATCTGCCTGGTTTTCTCATTGAGTATGAGTTTAGTTAAATCTTTAACATGTATTCATCTTTATATCTGCATGAGAGTCATGATTTTTCTCTTGTTTGAAATTAACTTTTAAGGGAAATAAGTCCCTGTTTCATTCTTCCTGGTGTTGTCATAAATTCTGGTGTATAAGCAGGATAGTGAATAAATGGGAAGTAACAAGAGAAGGAGGAAAAATAATAAAGAAATATAAGGAAAATTATAAGGAAATTATAATAAGGAAATTTCAAAATCTGCCATACAGTAAACTTGAAATATTTGGGGAAATTTAGGTGGGAGAAGAGTAATCTAAGAAGGAAAGGATCATTACTTCCCCAAACCCTAAATGGCTACCATATAGAAAAATGACTGGTCAGGTTTTATGAGTTTTCAGAGAATAAATCTGAAACATGGAGTGAAATTTACACAGAGATCAGATTTGACTTATATAAATCCAAGCTTGTCAATAATTAGAACTGCAAAGAAATAGTGGAGTCAGTTTTGAGACGGAGGTATTTCTTTGTCTCCAGGGGTATTCAAGCAGATTTCTAGCAAAATCTTAAAAGGATTCTTCTCTTATTAATTAAATTATTGGCTATAGAATTGGACTAGATGTCCTGTGGAGAATTTCAACCCAGAGCTATTAATTTTGTGATTCAATTTGATCCTGGTTGTGTATGTGGATTCAAGCTTCTTGGAACATTATCACCATCCTACATATGCTTTCCTGAAGTTACTATCAGTCATCTTTTTGTAGGAGGGTGTTAAGTGAAGGTAAAGCTTTTCCTATTGTCTGGGAGTTTGGGTTCAGGCCCTAAAGCTGAGGACAAAGCATAAGAACCCTTGATGTGGTTGATTAAGATATTCATCTGTAAAGAATGGAATATTTGTCAGCTTGCCAGAAACATAGAGATTTATCTCTCTATCCGGGTCGGTGCTCATGAAGCTGCAAAAACTCAAGCCTTCTTTCCAAACACAGTGGCAAAGTCCTTGGAAACGTGTGATCCCTGGGGCTTGGGGGTGAGTGGTTGGCTGAGACAATGGTGACTGACTCTTCTCTGGGAGAGTCAAAGTCTAGGATTGGAGAGCAAAGACTGTGGCTGCCAGGGGAGTGGCCAGTCTGTAAAGAATTTGGTGGGCAAGAGAAGTGTAATATTTCCCAAAGCCAGAGGCAATAGCCTGGAAAATAGCCAGGTATGAGTCATAAGGAAAGAACATTACATCAGTGACTGCTCCTCTGTGAATACTGTTGGGGCAAGAGTCGAGTGGCAATTCACAGCTTGTGTTAGGAAACAGTACAGTGTTGGAGAAGGGGGAGTGAGGGTGGGAATGGGGGAGTTTTCAGGTCCAGTAGGAGAGAAGCATAATTTGGGCATTTTCCATGACAGAAGGTCCACATTCCAGATCGCAAAAGCAACTGTTCCTAAGGAACGTGTCCTCTTGCTTTCCTTCCTCCTCTTCTCCTCATCCCAGGGAGCCATCAGCAGACATGGGAGAGGAGAAGGGGTAGTGGGTAAATGGGAAGCAAACTGCCATCCCCCATGCTAAGCTGCAGAATTCCTGGAATGGTCTGAGCTGGGACAGGAAGGAGCTTTGAGAGATTAAAATTATCACATTATTAGATTGGAGAAACATTTCGATAACTAAAACTGAGAAGGTACTAATAGCCAAAAGGCACCGGAAGGCTGGGGCCTGTGCCCTATATATGGTGCAGAAACAAGGGAGACAAGCCCAAAAGGCAAGTCCATGGAGCTGAGCTGGAAGAACAAAGTTGTTTCTGCTTGCACCCCATCAAGTATAACTAATTTTATGAACCTACTTCAGGTATCACAGCAAAGTTTTCTGTCCAAACGTAAGCTACCCTTTATTGGTCACTCTTTGCAGGTATAGGTAGATCTGGTAATAAAACGCATCATTCTGGGATTTGAATTTCACATTAGATAGTTAACAGAGCTCACAAATTTAAATTGTTGAAGAAATTCCTTTCATGACTTGGTAGAATACACAAGTTTTCCCTCTCTCTGGTTTTTTTTCTTTTAAAATAGAAAATGTAATAAATTTAGGATATTAGTTATTTGAGAACATTAGCTTGGCTCATGTATTGCTATATGGCTAAAGGACCCTTTTTTCCCCATTGACCAGATCCTTCACCATCAATACCAATACTCTATCCATGACCAGCCTGGGACACAAATAAAGGGATGAGAAGGAAATATTAATATCAGAAAAGGGATATTGTAAATAATAATTTGAAGATGGAGGAAAGGGCAACATTTGTTTAGCATAATACTGGACAGCACATTGTTAAAGATGTTCTAGACAAAGATTAAAGTTTATTTTTGATACCTGATTTTCTTTTAAATAGTCCATTTAAAAGCTAGATGACTGTGAAATTCTCAGTTCTGTCTCCTCCTATTCCTCCTCCACCCTGGGAAGATGAAGGAAGGAGAGGGGAAGGGACAGTCAAAGGCCAGAAGAGTCTCATGTAAAGGGAACCAGAGAAACTGAACATATGGGGAAACAGATTGAAAGGGAGACTTGGGGAAGGACTTGCTATAAGTCACCTCTCTAGAACCCCCAGGCCTAGAAACTGAGCTGGGTAAAATGTAGAAAGAAACTGGAGAGCTCAAAAATCTGTGGATGTTTTTGGATTCTGTATAGGCCAAAAGATCTACTTGCTGTCCTTCTCCACCCATCTCTAATTCAGTCTATACACTGCAATTGGACTACAGCATCTCCTCTTATCCAAGAATCCCAGTAGAAGCCCGAAACCATGGCTAGTTCCAAACCCTATATGTGCTATGTTGTATCCTACACGTAGGAAGTTCAATTTATCAATTATGCATGTAAGAGATGTATAACAGTCACTAATAAATAGAAAATTATAACCACACGCTATAACAGAAGTTATATGAATGTGTACTTTCTCACAAAATATCTTATTGTACTACATCTGCCCTTCTTGTGATGATATGAGATGAAAAAATGCCTACCCAACAAGATGAAGTGACGTGAATGACATAGATGCTGTGACAGAGCGTTAGGACACCATAGACCTTCTGATGATTTGGTCATCTGCTTGCAGACCTGGGTGTCTGAGGATAGCTGAAACCTCCAAACGTGAAATTCAGGATAAGGGAGGGGGACTACTATATCTTTCTACAGTATCATTTGAATCAGATCATTTGTTCTACTCCTTCTTGCCCCTAGGACAAAATCCAAACTCTAGAAAAGGCAGGCAAACTCTGCTCAGGGCTCCGTCTTTCCTGATGAGCCCACACCTTCCTTAATCCTCAAAAGCCAGCCATTCTGCATATCTTTGTTTTAATTCCCTCCGGGAGTCGCATTCCCTCTTGCTTCTGGGTCATCACCAATGATATATTTTTTCTGATTAGAATTCTCTCCCACCCTGTATTTACCTGAATATCTCCTGTGAGGTCTTGATTACCTCTACTTAGAAGTACCTCTCTCTGGGAAAGCCACCCTGCCCCCCCCATCTATGTTAAATTTCCTTTCTATATTCCGTGGATGTCAGCTCTTTTTCCTTTCAGAATTTGGTACACTATGCTAAAGGGGCTTGTACACACAACATGCTTGTGTGTTCCAACTGTGCTCAGGCTCTTACTAGACAGTCCGTAGAGTGTCTGTGAACAGGCAGAATTTCAAAGTTTACTATGAGACACCTTCAACTGTTGAAACTAAAATTAAGAATTACAGCTTTTTTAAGAGACTATGGACTCTGAAAAACAACCTGAGGGTTTTGAAGGGTCAGGGGTGGGAGGTTGGGGGAACAGGTGGTGGGTAATGGGGAGGGCACGTTTTGCATGGAGCACTGGGTGTTGTGCAAAAAGAATGAATACTGTTACGATGAAAAAATAAATAAAATGAAAAAAAAAAAAAAAGAATTACAGCTTTTTGTCTTCAGAGACAGAATCAGTGTTAGTTTTCCAACCCTTCTTCTACAATTCTAGAGTTTGATCTCAATATTCATTTGATTGATATTGAGTTTGATATCAATATTCTTGATATTTTTTTGATCAGTTACAAGGCCCTTCAACTACCTTCAGTTTTTTGATCAGATTTTTTTGATCAGTTACAAGGACCTTCAACTTCAACTGTGTTCCAGTAATTGTTCATACTTCTCTTCTTCAGAACTTCAACATTTTATTATAAAAAATGTAATTATGAGTGTATTCCCCCATGAGTTTCTCAATACATAAGAAACAACATGTTTTCATTTTAGTACTGGATGACCCACATTATAAGCCTTCAGCAAGTGCTTGTTAATATTTAATGGAATCTCTTACATAAAATAATCATTTCAGAGAAGTGACCCCTCTAGTGGCGAGCCTACTTCAGTACATATCTTCATTTTAGTGAACTTTTAAGTTATGAACCAACTAAGCACAATATATAAAATGAGAATTAAATTTTGGTTCAACAATCTTATTATATGATATTAGAATTGCCTTGTCTTCCGTATACCTTTTTATTGGTGAGAAGGGAAAGATGTGGAAAGAACTTATTAGTATTTTTAAAATATGAATTCACTGCATTCTAATATTTATTTATAATATTTACTGATTAATATTCTTTTAATAAATGCCTATGAACAATAATAGTTTTTTAAACAGTGAAAAAATGTTTGTAAACATTTCCAGGTATGTGAGTAAACATTTTAAAAGAAAAAATATTTATCATCAAAAATTAAATATATAGTTTTTCCTATATAACCATGGATCTGGTAACAGGGAACACGGTAGCTCGATGATATACACATCCTATTTGGAATCTATTAGATTTTGGATGCATTCATAAGATTTGGCCTATTAACATTTGATTTGATGCACATATTTTTAATCTTCTCCTATTTGTGTGAGTGAAACCCACCAATTGTCATTTGATCAAAAACCACGCTTAGCAATTTTTCCATTGGCTACATTGGGATCAAGGAAGTAATAAAACTCCAATTTTCATACTTGTTACACATACTTTCAAGAAAGAGTTGTCTAATAGTTTAATGATATAATAGTAATTGACCTTTTAGTTTATGCTTCTAATACAACTACAACCATAAATTCATATGGTTAATTTAGCTTTTAATAATCACCTACCTAAAAGGGCTCTATTACACTCAAAAGAGCTTTTGGGATATCAATCACCTATATCAATAGGGCTGATGTTACTCAAAACACACTTTTTAAAGCATCATATTTGTATATTAGTTTACATGTATATGCATTTATTTACTTAGCAAACATTTAATGAACATCTGACATGTGCCTTGCTTTGTAACACAACCTCCGACTCAAAACTTCGGGGATTCAAGTGGGTGGTAAAAACATATAAACAGATGATTATAACACAATATGGTAAATGAGGAGATGGAAATGTGTCCCAGACTCTGTTGGGATCACAGAAGAGAGTCACCTCACTCAACACGAGGGTTTGGGAAAGTTTCTAGAGGGAGATCCTGTCTGATCTGTGACTTAATATGTAAATGAACGTGAGCCAGCGAGGAAAAAGGGGAACAAGAACTTGTAACTAAAAGCAGGAAAGTGAGAAAGAATACGATGCGTGAGAGAAAATGCACGTAGTTTGCCGTTGCTGGAACCTAAAGCCAATGCAGCAGTGCTGAGAGATGAAGAAAAACAGGCTGACAATCTGATGCTGAAGATCATGCCACCATTTTGCAGCGATGGAGAACAGGTGACTGATTTTAAGAAGGGAAATGACGTAGTTAAATTTGGAAAAAAGTGTGAATTTGAGAAAGACAAGACCAGAAACAGTAAGATCACTTAAGAAGCAGCTGAAATAGCTCAGGAAAAGATCATGAAGACCTTAAAACAGAACAGTAATTGTGGGACTAGACAGGGGAGGATAAATTGGAGAAATACTTAGAAGACCAAGAAGTATCTGAGCTATGAGGGAGAGAGGAGAAACTGAGGATGATTTCTTAGACTCCAACTTGGTCATGAACCAGCTATAATAATTAATTTTACACATGATAGACAATCCATTTCCAACTGGCTTTAGAAAAATGAGACTAAAAATTTAAGGAGTAGTGCTTGCTTCAGGCACAAAACTTCAGATGATATGTCATTATGGCTGGGACTCTTTGTCCTTCCTTCTGGCCCATTTTGAGCCACCCCCTCAAGGGCATTGGCCAACCCACAGCTTCTCCAGGAGCCCCTGGGCTTCTCCAAGATCTAGTAATAAAGATTTGCCCCTGGTCCAGCATGGGACCTCCACGAATCCAGCCCTACGGCCAATTTAGGTGCCATACAAGTTGTTAAATATTTTGAATAGACCCTTTTGATATAGGGCTCATGGCACATATTAATTTTATATTAGACATATATAATAAAGAATGCTTTTTTACATAAGATGATACTACTGATTAATCAGATTCAGTGAACAAGAATTGGCAAATACTCTGGATGCCCTAGTGAAAAACATGTGTGCCAGCCCATAAAGCTTAAAGAGATCCAGGGGCCTGGCATGTTGGTGAAACTTTAGGGATCCAGTGATCTGAGTCAGGCCACAGTGTTCTTTCCATGGCACTGGATATGTTGCCATAGTTTCAGTTCCCTTAGAAGCAAGCCCCGAAACAAGGGTTAAAGTGCAACAAATTTATTTGGAAGTGATCCCAAGAAACACCAATAAGGCAATAGAGATGTTGGACCTAATAAGGATATTTTACAAGCAAATTACCGTTGTGTAAGCTGCTTAATTCCATGAGACTCTAGCAGACAATAAGGCTTGAACTCAAGCCTCGGGGTTGGTCTACTCTAGAGCCAAAGGAACCAGATGGTTCATATGCCAGCTCCACTGTCTTTGCCGAAGAATTGCTCCTAAAGCGGGTTAATTCCCCGGTACTTCTGGTTTTTGAGCAGTTCTGACCACTGAGAAAACTCTCAGTCAAAAAGTTGTAGATGCAACTTCATTTCTATAGGATATCTACTTCTAACTAACATTTAGCTACAATTTTATGAGGCTTTTCCCATATTTTATCAGACCTAAAGCTTCCAGATTTTCAGTCTATGGCAAAATCAGTGAATTTCAATATCATATGTCCATTGTCTCACCTCATTTATCTCAAAAGGGATCCCTTGGATGAAGGTGATGTTTTGTAGAATGTTAGCAAACGAGACACTATAAGCCCTTACTAGAGCTACAGGAAAAACAGCAAGGATCTGCAGAAGATCTAAATGACACTATCAATCACCTAAACTAATAGCTACAATACATGTACTTCTCGGGTCTAAACATTCACCTAGATAGACCATTTCAGGAGGCCAGCATTATATTAACACCACATCTAGAAAAAACATTACAATTAAAAAAACTGCAGACCACAGGCACAAAATTTTTAATAAATTCCCTACAAATTTATTCTTATCCAACTGAATATGACAACATACAAAGAGAAAAATACTCTTGACAAAGTAGAATTTACTTTTGTAATGAAAACTTTGGTTTAACATTTGAGAATTTATCATCGTCTTAAAGAAACGTAAGAGAAAAACTTTATGATTCTCTAAATAGATGTATTTGGTACAATTGAACAGATTCTCAGCAAACTAAGAATAGAAGAGAACTTCCTTAACCTGACAAAAACTCCCAGATAACACCGTATGTAATGGTGAAAAGTCTGAATACATATTCTCTCAGATTAGGATCAAGGCAAGAATGTACCATCTCCTCACTTCTATTCTACATTTTACTGGATTCCTTAGTCACTGTAATAAAACAAGAAAAAGAAATAAAAGGCATAGGGGCACCTGGGTGGCTTAGTGGGTTAAAGCCTCTGCCTTCGGCTCAGGTCATGATCCCAGGGTCCTGGGATCGGGCCCCACATTGGGCTCTCTGCTGGACCCGGAGCCTGCTTCCCTTCCTCTCTCTCTACTTGCCTCTCTGCCTACTTGTGATCTCTGTCTGTCAAATAAATAAATAAAATCTTTAAAAAAAAAAAAAAAAGGAAAGAAATAAGGGCATAGAGTCTGGAAAGAAGTAAAACTGACTTTATTTATAGAAGAATATTATTTTCCTAGGATTGCCACACCAAAGTACCACAAACTAGATGGCTAAAAACAGCAAAAAATATTCTGGAGGCTAGAAGTCCAAAATAAAGGTTCATGGTCCTCTGAAACCTCTAGAATGAAGATCCTTTCTAGTCTGTACCTAACTTCTGGTGGTGTCGGTTAGTCCCTGGCATTTATTTCCTTTCAACTTCAGTATCTACTTCCATCTTCGCATGGTGTTCTCTCAGTGTGTCTATGTCTTTACATGGCCATTTTCTTATAACAAACAATTAGATTGGATTAAGGCTTACACTAAAGATAGCATCTTGGGACGCCTGGGTGGCTCAGTTGGTTAAGCGGCTGCCTTTAGCTCAGGTCATGATCCCAGCGTCCTGGGATCGAGTCCCACATGGGGCTCCTTGCTCGGTGGGGAGACTGCTTTGCCCTCTGACTCTGCCTGCTACTCTGTCTGCCTGTGCTCACTCTCTCTCGCTCGCTCACTCGCTCTCTGACTAATAAATAAATAAAATCTTTAAAAAAAAAAAAAGATAGCATCTTAACTGAGTCTGCAAAGATCCTATTTCCATATAAGGTCACATTTACAGTACTAGGGGTTTGAACTCCAATGTGTCTTTCAGGGAACACATTCAACCCATAAAGAGATGATACGATGTGTACACAGAAAATCATAAGAAATTTACAAAAGTGCTATTAGAATTAGTAAGTGGGGGGTGCCTGGGTCGTTCAGTTGGTTAAACTTCGGCTTTCTGCTCAGGTCATGATCCCAGGGTCCTGGGATGGGGTCCCACATCAGGCTCTCCACTCAGCAGGAAGCCCGCTTCTCCCTCTACCTCTGCCTGTTGCTCTATTTGTGCTCTCTCTCTCTGGTCAAATAAATAAATAAAATCTTTTAAAATTAGAATTAGTAAGTGAATTTACCTAGGTCAAAAAAGTCAGTAATTTAAAATTAATTTTATTTTTATTTACTAGGAAATCTATTGGAAAAAGAAATAAAAAGATATAATTCAACTTATAATAGTATTCAAAAAACAGGAAATGCTTAAGGGAAAATTTCATAAAATCAGTACCAAATCTGTAAACTAAAAACTACTAAACATTGCTGAGAGTAAGTAAAGACATGAATAAATAAGAGATAACATGCTCATGGATTGAAAGACTCAATGTTGTTAACATGTCAATTCTACTCACATTTGGCTATGGACTTAAATCAATTTTAATCCAAATTCCAGCAGGTTTTGCATAGAATTTGACCAATTGATTCAAATTATCTAGAATAGTCAAAGCAATTTTAAAAAGAAAAAGAACAAACCTGGAGGGTTTACACTACTAGATTTCAAGGTTTGCAATAAAGCTATAATAGTTAAGAAGAGTATGGTATTGGCAGAAGGATAAAAAGAGAGATTCGGGGAACTAAATGAGGATTTTAGAACTAACCCACATATATATGTTCAGTTTGTTGTCAACAAATGTGCCAAGGCAATCCAATGGAGAAAGCAAAATCTTGTCAACAGATGGTTTTGGAACAATTAGATATTCATGCTGAGGGAAATTTTTGATTTTCTTTTTCTTCTTCTTCTTTTTTTTTAATCTTTGTCTATGCCCGAATGTTAACTTGATGTGAATCATAGACCTAAATATAAAAACTTAAACTATAAAAGTTCTGGAAGAAAACATGTGGGAAAATCTTATAAGCCTGAGAGATAAAGAGAGATAAAGATTTCTTAGATAAAAATCATAAAAAAAAATCTAAAAACCCTAATAAAAGCCCTGAAATAAAAATGATTCATCAGACTTAATCAAAATTTAAAACACTTTCTTTTTGAAAGATATTGTTAAGCAACTAAAAAGGCCAACCACAGAATGGAGGGAAATGTTCTCAGTATCTCTGACAAAAGATGTATATATATAGAATTTATAGAGAACTCTTACAGTTTAATAAATAGACAAAGAGCCCAAGAGGATGAGGTAACACAGATTTGTTGGATTAGTTTTCTAGGGTTTTCATATCCCTAGCAAATAGCTAAAAATACTATAGACTTGTTAGTTTAACAATAGAGATTTATTTTCTCACTGTTCTGGGATTAGAATTCCTATATCCAGATATAGGCAGGTTTGGCTTCTTTTGAGGTTTTTCTCTCTCTTTGGCTTGCAAATCGCCACCTTCTCATTGTGTCTTCATACGGTTGTCTCCCTGTTCATCTGTCTGGCATCTCTCAGTGTGTCCAAATTTCCTCTTCTTGTAAGGACAACAGTCAGATTGGAGCAGAGCCCACCCTAAAGACCTCATTTTAACTTAATCACTCCTTAAAGATCTTATCTCAAAATACAGTTCTATTATGAGGTACCAGAGGTTAGAATTTCCACACATGAATTCGGGATTGGGGACATAATTCAGGCCATTAACACTTGTGCAGACACTTCACAAAAAAAGTTATAAACAGCCAATGAGAACATGAAAACTGATCAACATCATCAATTATTAGAGAAATGCAAATTAAAGCTATAGTAAGCTATCTCTATATAATCACTAAAATGTCTAAAATTAAAAGTATTGACAATACCAATTATAGAGCAACTGGAACTCTCACACACTGATGATGTTTTTATAAAATGGTGCAACTGCTTTGAAAAACTGGCAATTTCTTAAACAAATATAGATTTACCATGAATCTAGCAATTCTGCTCAAAAGTATTAATCCGGGGCGCCTGGGTGGCTCAGTGGGTTGAGCCTTGACTTTGGATCAGGTCATGATCCCAGGGTCCTGGAATCGAGGCCCGCATTAGGCTCTCTGCTCAGTGGGGAGCCTGCTTCCTCCTCTCTCTCTGCCTGCCTCTCTGCTGCTTGTGATCTCTGTCTGCCAAATAAAAAAAATAAAAAATAAGAAAAGTATTAATCCAGTAGAAAGGGGAAATATATGCCTTCACAGAGAGTTTTATGGAAATGTTCCATAGTAGCTTTCTTTATTATAGCAAAAACAAAACACCAAAAAAATTTTAGAATTTTAGAAGTGTCCATCAATAGGTAAATAAATAAATAAAATAAGTATAATGATACAATAGAATACCATTAGCAATAAAAAATAATAAACCACTACTTAAAGAAAGTGGATGAATTTTAGAAAATCATCAGGCAGAGTTCATGAAGTCATAAACAAAAGAGTACATACTGTATAAATTTCATTTACATAAAAGTTTAAAGAATGCAAACTAATCCATAGGGACAAAATGCAGGTCAATGGTTGCCTGGGAATTGGGGTAAAAAGTAAAGGAAATATTTCAAAGCATCAATATATACATCTGACAAGACTCATCAAATTGTATGCTTAAAACACATGCACTAATTGTGTATAAATTATACATCAATGATTTTTTTAAAAAGATTTTTATTTATTTGATAGAGAGAGACACAGCGAGAGAAAGAACACAAGCAGGGAGATTGGGAGAGGGAGAAACAGGCTTCCCACCCAACAAAAGGCTGATGCGGGGCTCGATCCCAGGACCCTGGGATCATGACCTGAGCTGAAGGCAGACACTTAATGACTGAGCCACCCAGGTGCCCCCATTGATAATTTTTTTTTAATTAAAAAACAATCTGCAGTGAACTCCAGCTCATTCTACTCTAGTTTCTGTCATTATTTTATCATCAAAATTGTTTTTGTCAAGATCAGTGAATTTCCATGTTTCTTCTTTTTTTTTTTGTTTTTAAGATTTTATTTATTCACTTGACAGACAGAGATCACAAGTAAGCAGAGAAGCAGGCAGAGACAGAGGGGGAAGCAGGCTCCCCGCTGAGCAGAGAGCCCGATGTGGGGCTCGATCCCAGGACCCTGAGATCATGACCTGAGCTGAAGGCAGAGGCTTAACCGACTGAGCCACCCAGTGCCCCTACATATTTCCAAATTCAATAACTTCCATGTTTACAAATACACTATATTCATTTTCTATTTTTACTATATTTTATCCATTAGTTACATTCCTTACCTCTGGCCACTAAGTGAATTATTTTTACTCATCTTTCATGACATCTCCTGTTTCTATTACATTTTAAGGAATTGGCCCTTCTTAGTCCCCTTTTCTCAATTCTTCTTCTTTACCCAAAGTCTACATAATGGAGAGATTCAGGGCTTCACCTTGGATCCTTTTCTTTTCTCAATAGACTCGTAGTTGTCTTCCAGAACCTAGCAGAGTGCCTGAAACTCACAGCTAATATTTGTTGAAAAGGGGGGCAAATTAAATACTGAAAATACAAGCTCAAGGAGAAATCATCTGTATTAATATAGTCCTATAATTCATGATGTGGAAAGGAGTACCTTCCTAAGATCTTAATAATACCACTTTAAACAAGTAAATGCTACAAGATAAATTTTTGTCTCCTCATTCTAAAAATGATTTTGGTCAGCACATTCAAATAAAATATACCCACTACATATTCCCATTTCTTCTTATGAGTTTTGTTATGTTATAGATGACAAGGAACATCAAATAAGTGGCAGAGCTGTGAGTCAGATCGAGCTGTCTCTAGAGCCCATGTACCTAATAATGATTTAAATATTTTTAGAGAAAAACAGAAGTTGTGGTCTATCATCCTTAAAAAATTCAGCTATTCATATCATCATGACTAACTACACGTTCCTTGAGAAGAAAATTAGGAAGCATATGACTTTGAATGGTCATATGTAATTCTCTACAACAATTGTAAAAAAGGTGGATGGTAAATATTTTAAGTTTATGCACACATGATGGTTGCTCTCCTTTAAAATATGTCTACTAGTTACCATAGTAACAGAAGCAGACTCTCCTCTATGTGCCTCCTGGTGTTATCAATGTGAGTAACAACACAATATAAGATTCATAGAAAGGCAAAGAATAAGCCCATAGCAGAACATCATGAGATAAGTTTTAATTGGAGTGTTTTTAATGTACGTTTAAACTTAGAAAATATTAATATTCATCATTATGTTAGTATATAATTATAAAGGAAATATTTCCCTTTGTATCTAGAAAATATTCATACTAAGGCAAACATAATTTGCATCTGTATAGAAGAAAAGACAGAGCCATCAATCAATATCCTTTTACAGGGCTCTGTGGCAGCGAACAACAGTGTTGCTATTGCAGAATCACCAGAACAGGCCGGAAGAGAAACTGGCCACTGTCATTTGGCAGCTCAAATTTATACAAAAAGATGATGACCAAAGACAGTATTAAACTCCTACATTGTTAAACACTTGAGGAAAAACTTGGAAAATAGATTTTTCTAAATAAATGGAAATTTTAATTATGAGAACTTTGTCTTCCTCCCTTGAGAGTGTCTTTCCTTTTTTTTTTTTTTCTTTTTTTTTTTTCCCCTTTTTATTTATTTTTTTTTCAGCGTAACAGTATTCATTCTTTTTGCACAACACCCAGTGCTCCATGCAAAACGTGCCCTCCCCATCACCCACCACCTGTTCCCCCAACCTCCCACCCCTGACCCTTCAAAACCCTCAGGTTGTTTTTCAGAGTCCATAGTCTCTTATGGTTCGCCTCCCCTCCCCAATGTCCATAGCCCGCTCCCCCTCTCCCAATCCCACCTCCCCCCAGCAACCCCCAGTTTGTTTTGTGAGATTAAGAGTCATTTATGGTTTGTCTCCCTCCCAATCCCATCTTGTTTCATTTATTCTTCTCCTATCCCCCTACCCCCCCCCCATGTTGCTTCTCCATGTCCTCATATCAGGGAGATCATATGATAGTTGTCTTTTTTTTCTTTTCCTTCCTCCTGAGCAAGTTTTTGTTTGTATCTTTGGGTTGTGTGTGTGTGTGTGTGTGTGTGTGTATCTTTGTTTTAAAGGTTTTAAAATCTTTTTACCTTCATCTATACCCTGTCTCTGGCCAGAAATGTCTTTAAGGTGCAGACAGAAATGTCTGTGAGAAATAATAACTGCTTTAATGGGATAGCCAGCTAAGTGGAAGTTCTATGGACTAAAGTTGTTTTTCTCCAAAGAAAAAAGGTTCTTTAAGAAGCAATTCCCTCCCTACAAGAACAAATATGAAAATATACTTTTTTCTAGTAGAAGTAAAAGAGCCAGATACGAATCAGGAAATGTTCAAAATGGAAAGAATCTTGAAATCAATCAGTAAACTTTCATTTTTCCAGTTATGGAAGCTGAGGACCTGAAAAATTAACTATTAAAGTCACATATCTAATTGTGGTAGAACTTAGAATTTCTGGTTGTGAGCTCTCATCCTTGTACCATGATGTCGTACAATAACTTTGCATTGTGGGCCAACAATTGCTGTATTTTGAAATATTTCTAAGAATTTCAAAGTTAAATTATTAATGACAATCCACTTTCAGTTTCAGATATATATATATAACATATATGTGTATATATTTACATACACTATATATATCAAATATATATACTGTCTTTCTTCTATGAAACCTGTGCCTGATCAATCTCACGAGGGACCTTTAAATGGAGCAGAGGTTGAAAACTCTGTACCATGTCAGCTGCAAATGCATTTAAGCATATGAAATGTATCAGAGGGTATCTTCCAAGGAATAAAGGAGATGTCATCATAAACAGCATTTTTATATCACAATAAATAGAAACCATTTTTATGAGCGTGAAGAATCGTCAAAGTAATTATATTTTATTTGAGCTCATTAAGGAAGTTTAGTATTACTGTAGTATGAATTAAGTAATTTATTTCATGAGATAAAATCTCAGAATATATCTGTTTTTAAAGTAATATATTGGTGCCAGATAGGAGGGAAAAAACACAAAGTGGCATGCTTGATTCAGTCCAGGGCAATTTTTTTTTTAAATATTAAAAAAAATCTGAAAGTTGATGTCTTAGGTTTCGTAGCAAAAGTAATTGCCCAAAGCACATGAGATAAAATATGAACTGTCATTTCATTAACTTACTTTATGTAGGAATATTCATAAAATGGCAATACTTTGTATCCCACTTTAGCATGGTGACTTTTAAAGTTTCCTCTATCCAGGCAGCAGTCAGTGATCAGTAGTTCAAAACCACATGCTTTCACAGATAAACATATTTTAAATCGTAACATACAAACTTTAAAATCTAAAAAGAAAAAAAAATTCATTTGACATCATATTTTTAAATTATGAAGAAGATACTTCCATAGAAGTTATTTTTGAAAATGATGACATCTTGGATATAACAGATTGGCTATTAAATCAACACAGATTTGTGAAACATCTGTTACATAAAATTTCTCTATCAGAAAGAATTAACTCTATTTAAACCAGTCAGGCAATACGAATATGGGCTGTTTGCCTGGTCTTGGAAATAACCTTGTAATGTTGGAATGAATGTTATCACAATATTTGTGAAAAAGCAGATTCTGCATTTCTCCCATTCTAGAAAATGCCTACCTGGTCTTCTTTCCAGCTCATCAAACAAAAAAAGTTATATGAATTATTTTCACTTAGGTGTGAGCTTAGAGATGAGTACAGCTTGACTCCTGTTTTTCATAATTCAGTGCTTCCTTCTACAAGATCCCCAACTTTGACTGACAGCCAAGCAAGAAAATGAACTCCACATGGCTCCGGTCACCCTAATTATGTCCGAAGTAGCTATTCTTCCTCTATTTTTCTTTTACAAAGATTATCTGTATTTGGGTATATCTGCATTTGGGTACTTCACATTTTTGTTGATTTCACTCACCAGTTAACGTAAGATGTGTTAAACATGGAAATCCACATAGATAATGTTAGAAACTTCAGTGAGGAAGCAGGGCCCAGACGATTAGATGGTTAGCAGGTTTTTGTTTGTTTGTTTTTGTTTTTCCAAAGGAGAATGCAAAATTCCTGCCAACAAAGAGTTTATAATAAATTGCAAGGAGAGTATATCAATAAAACCAGAGAATGTAACCTTAATGTTGGACAGTGAGTTTTAGGATTTGTCTTGAAAGTGTTTAGAAGATTGAGAGATGTATTCTTATGTTGTAGTTAGTGATGACAAAAAAGGGAAAGAAGACAGGGAAATTCTTTTTTATTTAGTCAAATTATTTAGTGTTATTTTCATTTTTAAGACACCATTGAGTATAAAATTTCACATCGAAATAATAGCAAACTTTTGGAGAGAAAAAAAGATAGTTTCTAAGTTTCTTCTGACACTAACTATAAGACATGTCAGAAATGTTAAATAGAGGGGCTCCTGAGTGGTGCAACCGGTTAAAGTGTTCCTCTGGTTTTATCTCAGGTTGTGATCTCAGGGTCGTGAGATCAAGCCTGGCGTCAGGCTCCACACTCAGCACAGAATTAGCTTAAGTTTCTCTCTCCCTCTCCCTCTGCTTCCCACCCCCACACTATGGTCTCTCTTTCTCTAAAATAAAATAAATAAAATCTTAAAAAGAATAAGAAAAGGAAATGTTAAATAGAAATCAAATTAATTAGAAAACAAGTTAATTCAGAAAATCGATTATATAATCGAGGACATAAACTGCAGGTTTAAAACATGCAAGGCATTGTACCAAAGGCTTTACACACTTTATCTCATTTATTTCCCACATATTTCTGAGGTAGATTCTATTATTATCCATTTATAATATTAGTGATCTAGGTAATATTAGGTGATAATAGTGAATATCATTTCTGGCATACATTTCCTTAAATGTAATAGCTGTGATGTTATCTTGTATCTCTGATTTCAGTGCTTAGATAATGAGTGAGAATCTATACTGCCTCCAGATACTGTTTGAACACAAAGTAATGGTCAAGTACATGGACTTTTGAGTTAGACTACTCACATTTAAAGTGTAGCTCTACTAGTTGCCCCACATACAGGGTAGGCAAATTGCTTAGCCTTTAAGCATCTTAGTTTGTTCCTCTATAAAATCTGTTTAAATGTACCCATCTCTGGGGTGCCTGGGTGGTTCGGTTGGTTAAACATCTGCCTTCAGTTCAAATCACGGTCTCTGCTCTTGGGATTGAGCCCCACGTTAGGCTCCCTGCTCAGCAGGGTGTCAACTTCTCCCTCTGTCCTTCACCCTACTCTTGTGCTCTCTCTCACTGTTTTTCTCTTACAAAAATAAATAAATAAAATAAAAATTTAAAAAATGTACTTATCTCATATGTTCATTGTGAGGACAAAAGAATGAACGCACATGAAATTTTAAAAAATAATACCTGGCACAAAGTAGGAGTTAGCTATTGCTAATGGATAAGTGTGGTATGTTAAGTGGTTAAAGAGGATAAAAAGAAAAGTAAAGGGGTGCTTGGGTGGCTCAGTGGGTTAAAGCCTCTGCCTTCGGCTCAGGTCATGATCCCGGGGTCCTGGGATGGAGCCCCGCATGGGGCTTTCTGCTTGGCGGGGAGCTTGCTTCCCCTCCTCTCTCTCTGCCTGCCTCTCTGCCTACTTGTGATCTCTGTCTGTCAAATAAATAAATAAAATCTTTAAAAAATTTTTTTTAAAAAGAAAAGTAAAATAGGATAGAATAAGTGCTACATTAGGTTGTGTATCATTGTGGAGGGAAAAATAAGGAAAGAAGCAAAGACAGTCAATACCAGTGCATCAGTTGTGGTGTCGGGAACCAGAGGAAGGTCAGAGAGCCTGAGACCTGAGCATGGAGGGAAGGCAGATTCTGCCTAGAGAAATAGAGGTTTTACCCTGCAAACAAAGTGGGGTGGGGGTGGGGAGTAGGTTGTGTGTAAAACTTTTAGAGTAGAGCACAGGATGGTAGTCAGATTTGTGAGTTAACTAAATCAAGCTAGGAATCCATCCGAGGGCAATTTGAAGGAGCCTAAGAGTCAAGGAGGCAGGGTGGGAAGGCCTTTCGGTAGGGAGCAGATTATTCCATAAGACATGGTTTGCATCTGAGGTAGAAACCAATGCAAATGAAGATTACTGGGATGCACAAAATAAGGGGGAACTCCTTGAGTGCACAATAACGTGTTTTTACTTACTTTGTAACTTCTTGGGTAGACAGCACGCATTAATGTTCCCCGCATTATTGCTCCTGTTTTATAAAGTTTTCCATGATAATCTTCAGGTTAGTGGTAACAGAAACGTTGTCTCCTATTTACAATTTTCACCTTCACCAAGAAAATAGTAAGCCACCTCACTAAGTCTGCTTTCTCTGACTCTTGTCCTTCAGAAACTGATTTGAATACACATTGCACGCTCCCTTCATCATGGGTTGTCAGCACCAGCAACACGTTAATGATGATTTTATGGCAAAGTTTTATTGCTAAGAATAAGGGCAACAGATCCTTTCTCCTTCCTATGGTTTCAGAAGATTCATTTCTCATTTCTATGGCCACTGAAAAGGGCATTCAGTATAAGACACAGTGACATTTTCATTGACTAAATGCTTAGTCCCTGTATGCTTGAAACAGTGTCCTTTTGATGTCAGACAAACTCAGAAGGATTTACTGTTTGTTGTTGGCAATAGAATTTTAAGTTACATATTTATGACTGGGATTGTGTGGAGTTATAAAATAAACACGAAACGCTTAATATAAATGACAATAAGTTTGAAATGCATTTTTTGAGACATTGCAAACTAGTGTTGTGCTAGGTGAGATGGGGGCTTGGGAACATAATTGTTATAGGTATCACCTCTACAATCAGCTACCCCATTGACATTCTGGCTTCAATACTTATGAATGGTGTGACCTTGGGCGAGTTACAAAACCTTTCTGAGGTTCAGTTTCTCATCTTTAAAATGGGTTCTATTAATGTTTACTCACAGAGTTGTTGTAGTTCATTACTTTATCAGTTGTTTAGTAAGTGATAGTGGATCCCATGGTAGAGAACTTTGCTGTGAATATTTCAATAAAAAGAGTTAACTCCACAGGATGTAAAACAAAAATAGGCAGGCCACTACAGTTCACAGAACACCTGATTTGATTCCTATGCTGGAATAAAGAGACTCTCTGGAATGTGAAATTTCTTTCCCCTGACAGGGCTGAGATTGTTGAAAAGGGAGGTATACCGACCCCGATAACCATCTTCAAACAGAAATTTAGAGGCAGAAAGAAAAAGATATTAGGAAATGCTTTGAATTCCTAAAATATGATTTTTTTACAAATTTATAGTATTATAATTTGCCTCAATAAATATGAATAAT
The DNA here is from genome assembly GCF_922984935.1 of Meles meles. NCBI lineage: Eukaryota > Metazoa > Chordata > Mammalia > Carnivora > Mustelidae > Meles > Meles meles. Next base: position 128,931,218 of record NC_060067.1, on the reverse strand, counting down.
AGTAGCTCTAATAATTAGCTGATTCTTACTTTATTCTATTTTTATGTGTGTTTAAAATGCCATCTGTAAAAGAAAGGAAATAATTTTTCCCCCCACTGGATAGCCAGTGGGGTAAAAATGACCACCAAGAGGGTCTTTCCCCCAGGCATATCTTTTCAGATACAAATGGAATTTATCTAAGGAATTAGAATTTCAATTGAAGACTTTTGCTTGCCTGAGGGCTTAACAAGTCACTAGTTGGTTCTTGTAGCAATCTTCCTGTTTTGAATAACTCTGACTAATCCAGAAATACCTTTGTAAAATTATGAATGAAAATGCAAATTTACCTCACTTTATGGCTTAAAAAACTCACAGACCAGGCATTTTAAAGTAAAAACACATGGAGGGATACATATAGGAATTTTATAAATAAGAGGCCTAGAGTCTGACATCTATAGTTAATCAGAAATTGATTCTTTTTTTTTTATTTTATTTATTTTTTCAGCGTAACAGTATTCATTCTTTTTGCACAACACCCAGTGCTCCATGCAAAAAGTGCCCTCCCCATTACCCACCACCTGTTCCCCCAACCTCCCACCCCTGACCCTTCAAAACCCTCAGGTTGCCCCAACCTCCCACCCCTGACCCTTCAAAACCCTCAGGTTGTTAGAAATTGATTCTTTAAAGGGAACACCTGGGGAAAGTGTCTTTCTTCCCAGTCCTGATGCTTTAATTCATTGGCAATCATGGGTAGGAAAGCAGGAATGATAGTTCATTCCCTTTGTCCTCAAAGACCAGGAGATGGATTCTCTGAAGATGATTCTATGAAGTGACAGATGGTCTAGGCTAAGGCATTAACAGGATGACTAACTTTGGCCATGATAAACAAGACACTTATGCTAGCCCACGCTCTGGGTGGGCTTCTCCCCAAGGCCAGCTTTCTGATGCCTTAGTCACCACCATTCCTTCAAGTAACCAGTATTCCCTCTGGCTCAAATATTTCACTTAGGCTGTTCTAGAAAGAGCTGTCTAGTGTTAGATTAGTGTTCTCAAACACATGGGAAAATTCATTTACATATATCATAGTATACCTCAAATTAAACATTGGGGCAGACAGGGGAGCCTGGGTGGCTCAGTCAGTTAAGCGTCTGCTTTTGGCTCAGGTCATGGATCCCAGGGTCCTGGGATCTAGCTCCGTGCTGGGCTCCCTGCTTCGTGAGGGGTCTGCTTTTCCTTCTCTGCTCCTCTCCACCCCCCAGCTCCTGCTCACTCTTTCTCTTTCGAATAAATAAATAAAATCTGAAAACATACACACATGCCCACACACACACAACATAGGGGGAAGATGTCATTGTGGAGAAAACCTTGAGAAGAAACATAAGAAACCTTCAAATAAAAATGTTTTTGCCCCAAATCCAGGGCCTCAATGTGTCAACAATGCAAGAGTAGAACAGGAAGACCTGATCAAATGGTTAAATGTACCTGTCATCCTTAGTGCTACTCTGGGAAAACTAATTATCCTCTTGGAGCTTCAGTTTCTTTGCATTCAAATGAGGAAACTCTGACTTTCCTCAAAGGATTGGTGGGAAGATTAAATGAGAAAATAGACCTTAAGGTGTCAAACAGTTCCTGGGACATGATAGGTGCTTCAAAAAGAAAATTTGAGAACCTGAATAATTCTCTCCCCTGTTTTATTTTCTTTGGTTGGCTTTTGTTAACTCTCCATCCTTTTGAGCTGCAAGTCACAGGGAAATACGATTTTGCCCTTCAGAGAGGATGAGTGAAAGATGATTCAGAGGATGAGAAAGGAGAAAAGATGGTACAGGGGGATGAGGAAAACGTCAAAGCAAATTGCATTGATAAAATAAAATTTGGGACTATAAAACGATGCCTTAAAATGTTGCAAGGTTTTAGGATAGAAGAGGGCAAGCACTTTTCTAACTGTAAAGATCCTAAGAAGCAAATAGTAATCAACGTAACAGAAAAGAGTAAGAAAATCTCTTGAACTATCGTGAGCTTTAAAAGCTGTTCAGGATGCTTTTAGTATTAGATTAGTTAAGCCACATTCTCTTTTTTGCTAGCAACTCAGACTTTTAAAATGTTCATTAAGTAGAGTCCTGAGGCTCTCCACCTTGCAACCAAGGAAAAGTCTGCATTTGAAACAATGATCACAGAGTGAAAGGGTCCTTCTCCCATAACCTTTGGAATAAGAAGGTCACTATCTGAGAAAGGAGGATCTGTAACTGTGCCATGACCTCTTTACTATGGTTTGTCACAATGGGGATGACAGTCTTCATATCCTATGCATGATTTCAAGGGAAGGAAAAAATGACATCTTATTGAGTGGCGGACACGACCAAACCTTGTGTTTGGTTGCTGCCCACATTTTTAGGGGATGCCCTTTGCTCTCAGGACTGTTTCCCATTCCACCAGTGTGACTCTACAGAACAGTAAGACATTGGCCATCTGCTCTTGGCTAATGTCAATATTATTTCCTTATTATTTACAACTCACTTGTGTCTGATCACTAACTTTCTTTACCTTGGAACCACACTTTGTGTCTTTCGATGTTGCTATCATCATACCAAATATTAAAAATTAAAATGTGGATGTCTACACAAAATTATTTCGTTTTCTTGAATTTAATAAAACTCCTGATGCTTTCGATGATTTCCAAACTCTTTCTTCTGCCCCTCTGTTTATCAGTAGAACTTGTCTTGTTGAACTATAATAATAACAATTATAGAGGACTACCTTGATTGGGCAAGTTTAAGGAGAAGAACTCTTTTCATCATCTCTAGCCAGCCATCAAAACACCTTTAAGATGAGGCTAAGAAACTGTTGTTTAAGTCATGCATTATCACAGAAGCACAATTAAGTTGAAAAAGTTTTGCCATCACTAACTCTAATAGCTCAAAGAACCAAAGAAAGAGTCCTAAAATGGTAAAAGGATTGAGACAGAATCCAGTGTAAATTTCTCATGAAAAGAGAAGGGACAGAGAGGATTTCTAGATCAAGGTTGTACTGTTTGGTTATGGCAAAGCCAGACTAAGTCCCTGGTGTCCCATCTTCCAGTGAAATGATCTTTTGTTGTGGTGGTTCAAAGGTTACCAGGGCTCCTCTTTTCTTTAGGGCTGTTTCTGGCTACTTACTCCCTCTGAATTCTGAGTCAGACAAGCACTTCTGAGACTTTGAACAAAATCTTTGCATACTGAACTGTGATTTCAAAATGGAAACAGCAGCTTTACTTCAATAGGAAAAGCCACAGAGGGTCACCTAGGGCCAGTTCTTGTCACCCGTTTCCTTGGCCACACACCTCTAACTTCCCATCTCCCTTTCCCAGAAAAGTAAAAATTAAAGAGCAGGGCCTGAGAACAACTCTCTGTCATTTGTCACAGCAAGCAAGTCTTTCTCAGATTAACAGTTGCTACACTGGGAGGTAAAAGGTGACAGTTGTAAAAGAGAAGAATTCAATAAAAAGTGTGTTTTATAATATTTAGGTTGGAAAAACAGTATTAGGTATCCTAGATCTCTAAGCAGAGATAGCAAGATCATACGTTTCCTAAGATGGGGTAGTTGGAGAGAGTGGAGAAAGAAAAGGGTGGCCCTAAGAGAGATGCCTTAATTTTTTTTTCTAGAACTATCTTTATTTCTGCAGTGATCTGTGGGCTTTTACTTCCTTACTAATGATACCTCCAGCCCCTGGTCTCATTTAAATGTATAGGTAAGTATTGTTTGTTAGCCATTCTGGAAACCCAGGGGCATTTATGTAGATCAGAGGTTTCTGAACTTCAGAAACTCTTTCTCTATTATCTGCCTCTAAAATGCTGAAAAGTTAAAGTTCTGAGAAAAGTTGTAAAGTAATTTTATACATACCTCTGTGTGTGTGTGTGTGTGTGTGTGTGTGTGTGTGTGTGTGTGTTAGCATTGAATGAGAAGAAGAGAGAGCAAGAAAACTTGCAGTATATGATTTTCTGAGGCAAAACTATGTCCTCACGGTTCTTGCCTCCTGGGTGTTACATGACCAGCTAAATGGGCAATTGGTTTTAAATCTTATTCCACTTAAAATTATTAGTGACCCCACCCTCCTTCCCCCAAATTATCATTGTTAATAACCAAGTACATTCTACCATGTTCTTCAACAGGAATTTGTAGGTAACACTGTTCATGCATTCAGCCTGAATGGGCACTCCTTCCTAAGGTTTAAGAAAACACGAAAACCACAAAGAATGTTTGCAATTATTTTCTCTTGGTTGGCGGAACAGATGCCTTTCCTCAAGGAAAATGCCTTAGGCCAAAACAAAGCCATATTCATTCAGAATATATTGTTTAGTAATTGTGCAGACTCTGGATTACATAAAATTTACTTTCAGTGCAAGGGTCCCACTTTTCTAGGAAAGGTTTATAAGCAAAATGGAGCAGGAAGACAGGCAGAGGGTAAAGTGTTAAAAGAATCAACTGTGCCAAGGGCAAGTGCAGTTCAAGAAACAACAATGCAAGTACATTGAAAGGAAATCAGGCAATGTGACTGTGATTTTGTCTAGGGGTCATGCAGGAGCACCTGGCTGGCTTTATTTATAAGGTGATTGTCAAATCAATCTGTAGAATATGGATGAGGTGACACGCAGAGGTAGAATATTATTCTAGATCATCTGTAACTTTTCAAATACAACCTTCATGCTGAAATTCCAGAGAGAATGTAAGTGACTCCAATAAAGAAACCTGTCAGTCAGTCAAGAGTGTTTATTTATTATCCCCCTGAGCCAGGCACTGTTCTAGCCAATATGAAATGATACAAAATAAAGAGTAGTCATCACCCTTATAATCTCATGAGAGCAAATGGATTAAATCTGCAGACACACACACACACACACACACACACACACACACACACATACCCTCTATGTGGGTGGTCAAGAAATGTTAATTATAGGGACGTTTAACAGCCTCATTTAGAAAAACCCTGATTAGAAAATTAAACTTACAAAATTAGAAAAACGGGGGTGATTAGTTTTATTACAGATAGATTAAAACACACTCATAAAGCATGTCTTTTATATAACAATTCTCATTATGTTATTAACATTGGGAGCATTGCCCTTCTCCCTCACAAATCCACAAAACACTTTTGGAACATATTTATTGTGCAAATTCAGATTCACACTGGTGTCGAGGATGTGCTATAAATACATAAAATAACCAGCCCTTGTCAGCTAACCTGTAAGTTCTTTAAAGTCAAAGACTGGGCCTTGTTTAATTGCCTTGGTATCTTGCATGGGAAGACCGAAGTGGTAAAGAAATAAGAATGAATGAACGGGATAGGTGAGTAAAGATGAATTGAACTTATTAGAATTTTAAAAGGCAAAAGGAAGAGCACCAGCATATTACAGAAAGGTAAAGTTGTTGGTTTGTCTCGTTGGGGGGTCCAAATACAGGACGAGGGCTTGGCATTTTCAGCATGACTGAGAAAAGGTCAGCTCCTGGTTCGGTTCAGTAGGTGTATGCCCCTTCCCCAAGCATCCCTGGATCCTTTTTCAGGGCAGCTGACTCAGTGGACACTCTTGCAAGGGCAGGAAGGGCAGCTCCTGAAAAAGAGGCATCTGAGACGTCACCAGTGTCCCAGGATATACCTTAAGGCTATATATCCTTTCTTCCAACCCCCAGTGGAACACCGTAAAGGGTCGAATCGTTTGCATTGTCTTAATTAACAGGAGATCGGGTGCTATTTCTGATTTGCTGGCCAGGGGACTTGGTTGATATTAACTTAATGCAGTCCAACTTGTACGCAAGTCTCGCGGGGACAGAGCCTTTAATGTTTTCACTGCTACCGCCCTAGCTCCTAGAACAGTCCCTGACACAGTAGGCATTCAACAAATAGTGTGTTGCTAAATGAATGCATGTTGCTGTTAATATGCTGGCTGTTTGTCTTTACTTTTGTTTTATCCATCCCGCTTCAGAGAGCTGGAAACTGAACGGAAATCTTTGAAATCCAAATTCCCTTGTTCCTTCGGTCCAGAAACTCTGGCCAAGCCTTCGGGAATGGGGATCCCCTCAGAAATTAATGACAAGTCACGACCACGGAAGGCGGGGTAAGAGGGAGAGTTGCAGGAAGTTCTCCACTCAGTTTTGCGTTTGCAGTCCCCTTAGCCACCCATCTTGCTCTTAATTTGGGACTAGGGGCATCTTGGGGCGTTGCGGGGGGTTGGGAGGAAACCAGGGGTCGCTCTGGCTGCATTCCTAGCCTGGCCGTTTGGGTCCCGTCTGCGGGCGAGCCCCGCAGCACCCCCTGTCTGTGCCAGCACCTGTTGGACTGCCAGTTGGCGGCCGGAGTCGGCGCGAGCGGACGCGGCCCGGGGTTGCCCCTCCCGGAGGCGCCGACCCTCGCCCGCCCCTGCGGCCGCCCGCGGCAGAGCGGCTCAGCCTCCCCCGCTCGCCCCCCGCGCGCTCCGCCAGGGCTCTGCCCACGGCCCCCTCCTCCCGACCGCCGCCGGCTGGGGGAAGGTAGACGAGGGGAGGGGACAAGCCGAAGCCTTGGGCCGCCGGCCTTCCCTTTCCACCCGGTGCCGAGACGCCGCGCGGAGCCCCGAGGTTTGCCCGGAGCCCGAGGAGTGGGGGGAGGGGACGGGGAACGACCGGAGCCCCGCGGTGACCCCGAGCTGCCGAATTTCCCTTGGCTTCGAGGAGCGGGGGACGCACGCAAACAAGGTGAACTTTGGTCGCGGAAAACTCCAGCCAGGTGCCGGGATCCGCGCCGCGGCGGTCGGGACCAGGCGCAGGCTGCGCGCCGGGCTGGGGAGCGGGAGCCCCGCGGCCTCCCTCCGCCCGCGCCCGGGGCGGCCTCGGCCCGGAGCCCCCCGGCCTCGCTCCGGCTCCGCGGCCCCCGGGACCAGCCGCTGCGCCCTAGCCTTGTTTCTTCCCCCTCCCCCTTCGGGGGTGGGGGTGGGGCGGGGGAGAGGGGCGCCCGGAGAGCGCATCTATTGGCAGCTTTGTTATTGATCAGAAACTGCTCGCCGCCAACTTGGCTTCGAGGCTGGCTTCGCGCGACCCTTGAGTGTTCGCCTCTGTCCTGTCCCCGGAACTGACAGGTGCTCCCAGCAACTTGCTGGTGACTTCTCGCCGCTCCCTCGGCTCCCCCGCGTCCCCACCCCCTCTTTCCTCCCTCGTCTTCACCCCCACCCCCACCACTTCGGCACAGCTCAGGATTTGTTTAAACCTTGGGAAACTGGTTCAGGTCCAGGTTTTGCTTTGATCCTTTTCAAAAACTGGAGACACAGAAGAGGGCTCTAGGAAAAAGTTTTGGATGGGATTATGTGGAAACTACCCTGCGATTCTCTGCTGCCAGAGCAGGCTCGGCGCTTCCACCCCAGTGCAGCCTTCCCCTGGCGGTGGTGAAAGAGACTCAGGAGTCGCTGCTTCCAAAGTGCCCGCCGTGAGTGAGTTCTCGCCCCAGTCAGCCAAATGCTCCTCTTCGGGCTTCTCCTGCTGACATCTGCCCTGGCCGGCCAGAGACACGGGACTCAGGCTGAGTCCAACCTGAGTAGTAAATTCCAGTACTCCAGCAACAAGGAGCAGAACGGTGAGTCTTTTGCCCCTTTCTCCTCCTTCTCGTTTCTCGCTGTGTGTGTTACCTTGGCATTGTGCGTTGGTGTGTGATGTACACCACCCTGCGAGGGTATGATCGTCTCTCTATCCATGCAAATGCGCGCTGAGTTCATTGGCATGGACTTTAGGAGGTTACGTGCAGTTTGCAACCTCGGGAGCTGCCACAAAGCTGTAACAGGGCAACGTGAGTGCCACTGCTGGCTCAGTTAGAGAGGACATTCTGGGAGCGATTGTGAACGTCAGTTCAAACGCACATTGCAGAACTTTTCCTTGTCAGAGTTATAAGTTCAGGAACTGCCTCGAAAAATGGATCCAGAATGAATGAGTCTTGGCACGTTTGACTTTACTCCAATTTTCTTTTGGGGGGGGGGTGTTTGAGGAAATGTACCAGCCACATTAATTGAAGCACTCAGAGTGGAAAGGCATCAATTAATCAGTAAGTAGATAGGAAATAGAGAGGTCAAGAGGCCGTGTGGACGTTTTTAGGGGGAGTTAAAAAATGTATTTCTCTTGCGCTCTATTTTTTTTTTTTTTTTTAAATGTGCCTTTGTACTCTGAAGCCCTTACCTTTCTGGTGTGTGTGTTTATATGTGTTGGTGAATGACTGCTATTTTGTGTGTGCTGGAAACGACTTAATCCTGCATAGGAAATGAGAATTACTTTCAGCTTTCAAGTGTACCTGAAATGTTTAGAAAACTCTCAGATGCAAGTTCCCTTGGGCTGGGATTGCACAGAGCTGGAGAAAGGCTCCTTTCATAAAGCCAGGGCAGCTTCAGGGTGTGTAATTTGCTTAGCCTCTGAACCCCATATGATTTACATCATTCAATTTCTAAACTCTTTTTCTCTTGATCTACCATTATGAAGTCATTTTCGAGAATACTTCGTAAATAGAAATTTTATACTGCACATGAAACCACAATGTTAATGTAAGCTGTCTAAAATTAGAATATTAAATACCCTGTTTACAAGTGGTGGCTCTTAACGTTATTTGAAAAGAAATGTACATGTTTTTACTGCTTTGTAGGCCATCTATTTAGAGTACAGTAATGCTGTCACTTTATTAACCGGGGGAAATGAACCCAAGCCCCATACCTAGAAAATCAGAATGGTGTGTGCTGTTTTTAAGTCACAGCAAACTTTTTCTTTATGTATTAGGGTGTTTACAAGCTTCAGCTTTGAATTTAAGCTCTCTGAAGTGTTCATCCTTAAGAAAGCACAGAAAGTTTTAAAGTACAAAGATAGATTGAGGATTCCTGGGACTTTTGTAGACATTATTTGTATGTGTGTTTTATGTGCACCTAATGCACATTATCACATTTATCAGCCAATATTAATGTAGTTACTTCTTCCAACTTGCTAATGTGATGGCACATGGCACCTGCAAGACGCTTGAGCTGCTGATCAAAGGGCAGCCTAGGGATCTATCTCTAATCACAGGAGCTGCAGAGGACTGGGGAAAAGTGATCAAAGGAGCCCCAGCACCAGCTGTACCCTGGCAGGAAACAGATCAGACCAACCTTTGTTCTTTTTCATGTAAAATAAATGTCCAGTTCAAAATATTGCTTCTTACTAGACAAGCTTCTCCAGAATGACAGTGTACAATATTCCTGGCTTCTGTCTTCTATATTTTATAGTTACTGTGCCATTATCATTTCTCCCCTATGTGCTGTTTTATCAAACCTGTCCTGGCATCTGTCACCTCCTGAATCCCTTCGCTACTTGTGCCTCTGATTGTCATTCTTTCTTGTGTCCCACCTACCGGTCATCACTTTGTAATGGGCCCCAGAGCTCCCATGTGGTCATTGGCCACTTTACTGAGCAGGTTCACACCCTCTGGAGAGGTGAGTTCATTAAGCCAGGCCACACACATTCTGTTACCATCAGAGGTTGGGCCATTTCCTTTCCTAAGTTGCATGATGCTAAAAATAGCCTGGCTGTTTCCTAATCTGTGGGTAGAGGATTGAGCTATGTTTAGCTCTTGGGAGGGTTGGCAGCAGGAAGTAACTAGAGGTAGAGAACTACTCACCTTGTAGTTTTTAACCTCAGGAGAAGTGGGACTTTCCAGCACTAGGGGGCAATATAGAGCTATTTTCCCCGCACATGCTCAGGTTGATTTTATGCTTCAGGGTTCCAAGCTTTGAGGATAACAGGTAGGTGCCAAAGAAGATCCCCCTGGAATGTGAACAAATTTGCTGGAACTTCCTTTTCTTCGTCTTCTATGGGGGGAGGGTTCAAATTTTCATTCCCTTAGGTGGGATTTTTTTGCCCTTATAAGTGAGTTATGATGGATTTTTGATTGTCCTCTTCCTAGTCTCAATTTTGATGATTGCCCAATTCTGGAAGTACAAACCCGTCTGGAGATGCCACATAGAAATGTCATTGGCCCAGTGTGTGCATTGCATCATTTTATGAAAGGTCTTCTGAGTTCCAAATGTCCAAATTGATCTATTGATTGTGACTATAGGAACTCATTCGTGCTTTCAGAGACCTCTCCCTAGTAATACTGTCTTCTCCCAGGAATTCTAAATTCTCAGGTGTTGATGCAATCAGATCCAGAGGACTGCTTCATCTCAATATTAACTTGGTGCCCCAAGAGGTGTTATAAATAAATGGAAGCTGATTGCTGTAGCCAATGCTAGATATTTGGATTTAGGTTGGATCATGTGGAGGTGCTTCAGAATTCATTTTGGAGAATTCGTGTCATTTACCCTGCTATCATTTGTTACCTGGTTTTTGACCTAACAGTATATTGCACTTCTTGCCACTTTGCTGTGAGAATAGCTTTGTCCTCCAATGTTATAAGTTACCTTTGTGTCCTTAATTCTTACCCTGACTTCTAACCCTGAAGTCTCACATGTAAAGCAAGGGTCTCCAGATGTATCTTAAAGGAGATAAAAAGATAAGAACGTTGACTTAAATAGGGTTTCTGGCCTATACTTCCTGTTTGACCATTGGAAAAATGACTGATACCTGTGTGCACTCACTTAGGGGAGAATGCTGGGTATGGAACCAGTAACTTCTGAGATGGTTCTTCTATGTTGTAGGGGAAGGAATCTTATGCATCAAAAAAACAAAGAGAAACAAAGCTTCCCTTATCAATTAAATATAGCCCAAATAGACACCCAATCACAAAGTTTTTGGAGGAAGGCCTCATCCACTTTGTGTCATTGGTTAGTGATTTTAATTTACCCATGGAGCTGAAATGTGCTTCTGGTTCTCATTTTCTTTAGCCATTTTGAGGGCAGATTTAGAATATGTCTCTATTGGTTAGGGTTATTAGGGTTATGCTTATGAACATAATTTATTGTATGTGCTCTTGTCCTCAAGAACTTTCGTGGCCCATGGTCCTCTAGGAATGACTTTCTGAATATATGTATTTTGTGTTTGTAGCTTCTCTCTCTCTCTCTTTCTCTTTTTTTTCTTTTCATGCTGGCTTGTTCCTCCTCCCCTTGCCCTGTGCCTGTATGTAACAAAGCTGTGTCTACTTCCCCTGCCCTTTCTAGGGGGATAGCTTCAAAGCTCTATTTCACTGAAAATGGATAATCACAATCCTTAGAATGGTGTCCAAGAGTAAATAGGCTCTGACCCAGTGCTGAAGGGACTTCCTGCGTGTTAGTCTGTAAGTTGTAGTGCATGACCTTTGTGACATTTATTTTTGTTGTTTAGAGGCTTTTTTTTTTTTAAGAACTTCCTCCTTGTTCTCTGCTCTGTTTGAGACTATTGAGGAAGTTGAAGAAGTAAAGTGCCATTATGTAATGATGAATATTGTTTTTCACAATTGGTGACAAAAATGCCCCATTTTATTTTTTGGTAACATTCCCTTTCTAACAGTTGTTGTCTTTTGCAGTTCATCTGATGTATTTTACATTTACCTCCAAAAGGTGTTTGGGTCTGTCAGAAGCTTTAGGGACTTGTATTTATTTGTTAAATAGTTTGAAATAGAGGCCACAGTGTGATGCTAAAAGTTCCCCAGTGGTGTAGAGCTCCTTCTTGGATACCAAAATCTTAGCTTTGTCTATTCTTATTTCATCTTTCCTGGCACTTATTTTTTAATAGATCTTCTTTTTATTCTCTTCTACTTCATGTTTTTTTCAATCTTTATAGTGCTAAAATTCTGTTTTATCTACAACCTGCACACTTTTTGTAGAGACAGAATTCTAATCATCATGCAATGTGTGTAAGTAAATAAAAATTGAATCAGTGCATTCATAATGTTCATACTCCCCCCAAAAATGTTTCCAAGATTGCTAAAATGTTCTCCATGGGTTTCTATTTGTGTCAACCAAAATGGTCATAAAAATCCCTTTATTTACTTCATCTCACTTTGATGTTTCTGATTGTTTTATTTGTAAATACCATATGTAGCCAGAATATCTCTATACAATGCTGTAGAATTTCTATATTACTCATTTATTAAACAATAGTTTCCTGTCTCCAACTGCGTTTTTGTTAGTTTGTTTTGTTTTTGTGTTTTGAATCTCTCTTATTTCCTAATGACACCTCTAGTGGTTGATTTTTAGTTGATATGCTCCAGGACTACCATACAGATTGTTAAAATAGTGAAATATTTCTAATGGGTTGGGAAGGAGCCAGTGCTATCCTTTTAGGACAAATTAACCGTCTATGAATCAGAACTACAAGGTTAATATTTGACACAGCTCAGAACCTTTAGAATACCCTGACCTCCTTCCTGATTGATCATTGTGCCTGCCATATTGATTATTAGCCATCTTCACACTTTTAGGTACTGACCATTTCAGTCATATTGGAGGTCCAACTCTTCTCTCTTCTCTTCCCTGCTGGGCAGCTGAGGCCAAGCTGAGGCCAAGCTGAGGCAAAGCTGAGGCTTGAAGGACCTGGAGAAAGGAAAGGATGTGGCCTTTTTAAAAACGTCCTTTTTGCATCTTCTTGTGTTCTACCTCATCAAGGGTTGGGGCGTGGGGAGTGAGATGAAGCAGGGGGACATGACACACATGGTACGGGATTGCAGCCTCACTTGGTGTGGTGGTTTCCGTTGACAACCCTGATCAGGTGCTTGTGCCTGAGTAGCCTCTTACTGTCTTCTAAATTAAATGGATCATCTTCTCAGTGGAGTCTTGTTCTGCCCACTTAATCTGAATTAGCCAGCCCTCACTATTATGTCAAGGTGTTAATTAAATGCATAGTACTTATTATCACTTTTTGATATTCTTCTTGGTATTGATCACTTGAGTACTTGTAAACCCACCTCCTCCCACCACCTGCAGAGTATGTAAGCTCCCTGAGAGATGGACCTTGACCTAGTTGCTCTTTGTGGGAGCTTTAGCACCTGGAACGGAATTACATGTAGTATGTGCTCAATAATTTTTTGTTGGATGGTTCTGGATGTAGTGCCTTATTAGACTAAGACTCTGGTGTTGACTCGAATAGTAGGACATCTATGAAGGTGTCTTTTTTGTCTTGGAACTTCCACATTATTTTACATTTTTCACAAGAAGAAAAACTTGTTTGTTTATTGGTTATGATGCCAGTCGAGTACTACCTTACCATCTTGGTTAATATACCACGTTACCAGGTGAGCATGTGGGTAGGTTTCCTAGAACTGGTGCTATTTACTTTCTTAAAAGTGTCATTTCTGTGCATATCTCTGTGATTCCCAAAGATGGGGTGCTTTGTGATGTGGACCAAGGATCTGAAGAATGGTGAATTTGGCATGGCTGAGAGGCCTCCAAAAGAAGTGTGCTTTCCATCTTCTGCTTGTGGCTCACAGATGCACAGGCTAGACCTGAGCAATAAATATGGTGCACGGAATGTTAGGACTGGACAGCTCCTGAGAGCCTGTCCTCACAAATGTGTGAAGGGAGACTCGAAGAGCTAAGTGACTTTGTCTAGGCCACTGTTGAGTGCAACAGTATTAAACTGCTAGTGTGGTGATGTATTTTTCCTTACATAAAGAATCAACTGGGCAAATGGAATTCTAGTTTCAACATTCTGATGCTTTGTATGAAAACCATTCTTTATTATTTTAGAGGGTTGCATGCTTTGTGGGTTGTAAAGGAAGACAGGACACCCTCGATCCTGAAACACAGCTTACAAGAATATTAAGGAAAACTTTAATCTCGAAGTAATCACATTCATTAAATACAGGAGATAATCTGGATAATGTATATTGTTTCTATTGGGGGAGAAATCTGATAATTTGGGAAATAACTGGAGAAACTACCTTTAGAATTGTTACTACTACATATCCAGACTTAATTTTAAGCAGATGTTCTAGGTCCATAGACGAATGATGTTCGTTCCAATATTTTGGTTTATCAATTAGTGATGATGAAGAGCATGGTTGACATTGGGATGCTTGATTCCACAAGGCAGGTTTTTTTTTAAAAACAATAATTTTAAACATTTCATTTAGCAGGAATACCATAGGAATGAATAAATGAGCATGGTTTAGTGGGCTCTCAAAGCACAACCTGTTATTCTTCGAATGGATTTAATGAGTGATTTTAATTTTTATTTACATTTTAATATATTCAACATTCTTTTCAGAGGTTCATATTTCTCTCAAAATTCAAGAACATCAGGAAATAAATTAATAGCTGTGGACTTGAATGGCTTGCTAAAATAGGATTAAATGACCAAAATTTTATTTGTGAAGTTTCTGAATCTGAGAACAAAAGAAGCTAAAAATTTTAAGGAGGAGTTATACTAAGTAGGCTTATCACTAAAGTCAGGTTATTAAGAATGATATTTTTTTGGTAGCATCAGCTCATTTTGCATTTTACTTCATGAAAATACATGCTTAACTGAGCTTAGCGAGTTCTGTCACCTGACTTCACATTAGATGTCATAGGCCATCTTCAAGCAGTTATTTCCAGTCCCCTGGTGACTGAGCAGCATCTTTCCTGGACATTTGACTTTTGTCTAGGGCAAACCATCTCTGCCAGGCTGGCCTCACTAATTTTGCCTTCTTGTCAAACTATGATTTTTTTTTTTTTTTTTTTTTTTTTTTTTTTTGTACTTCGCTTTTACCTTATCGGCTAGTAGTTGAGCCATTTCTCAATCAAATGAGGTGTGTTTAGGGCTATTGCAGGGAGTGGAGGATGGAGGGTCTGTCTTTCTGAGGGAAACCAACATCGCCAAACAGCGCAAGGCACATCGATGGTAAGTGCGAGGATATAGATTTGCAGTGCTGCTGAGTGTCCTGATAAGACAACAGAGCTCTCAGGAGAGATACAGGAAGAGCAGTATTTGGACGCATTCTTTGTGGGTGGGTAGATGGGTCTATGGATCGCTCCGTGAATCTCTGGTTTTGTAATGCTTAATAATGACACCCTGTGAGCACGTATTAGTTGGCACACGTGTGCTCAGTGTTTGCAGACAATATGTGGCTTATCTTTATAACCTCCCCATGAGTTATGAAGAAAAACACCAAGGCTTCACTAGCTAAGTAGCTTAGCCAAGGTCTCATAGCTGGTAAATGTTTGGACCTGGGTCTGACTCCAAGCCAGGACTCAGAGTCACATGCTTCTTCCTTCGTGAGTTAAATGGTCTAATGTTTTATTAGAACATTGCTTTTATTCAGCAAATATTTATAAGCATCTGCTCTTGGCTGAGCTCTGCACTAGGTGCTGGATACACAAAGAATAAGAGACAGTTCTGCCCTTGAGAAGCTCCTTGAGAAGGAGGACAGTTCTGCCCTCCAAGAACAAGGACGGACCCTTCTTTTTTTCTTGCAGTCTAGTAATGCAGTGCTCAAAGTGCTATGGGTTCATGGGATGCTTTATTTCACCTCAAAAATCCTCTGTTGATTCGCTAAGTGGTCGATTCCGCCTGGCAGTGAAGTGCAAGTAGGAAAGTTCCCACAGGGCAGGTGACATATTTGAAGTGGGTCTGGGAGAGGAAAAGAGACCATCCTAGGCCAAGGAAACAGCCTGCACAAAAAGAATACAGGCAGGGAGAGGCATGTCCCATGGGGGACAAAAAGAGTCTGGTGCTGAATGTGAGTAGAGGGAAGAAAATAGTGGAAAGGTGTCCTGGTTGTGGATGTGCAAAGCCCCTGATGCCGTTCGCAGTGTGCTTTGTGCAGTTTGCACTTAACACACAGGATAAAAGAGAAGGTTGTCTCTCTGTTTCAGAGCTGGTGAAAACCCTTCATTTTCAGTTATTTTCCAAGCAGACATGGGGTAGCAGTTCTGCTTTGGGGTGTGTAGCTGACTGCTTATTGTTACGGTTTTGTGCCAGTCATTAGGCGTGTTTGGCCATTCTGAATGGGTGAGAAGGGCAGCCTGTACAGCCTCAGTTACACTCACATAAGCTAAGCCTGTGTCCACACTACTCTCTATTGCCTCCTTTATGTAAACAAAGAGCTGTTTTCACACTTCATTCACAAAATGGATGGCCTGAGGAATGAGGCTGGGTGAGGGATCAGGAGATTGTGGTAAAAGGAAAGCAGCTTCCAGCACACTGAATTAGTGTAATGAAGCCATTACGTTGCAAAGAGGCAAAGAAAACAGCCTTAACACTTTGAAGGGAAAGGCTTTCAAGTCTTGTGGAAAATTAATTCCTATGAGGTTCCTCTACATTGAGTAACTGCATCATTTCTCTAGTGAGGCTCATTCTGGGGTCCCTTGTAGACAGCGCTACAAATATTTTGTGGTTTTTAAGGCCATGAAAAGAATGAGTTTTCTTGGTGGATGTGCTTTCTGGATGCCATGGCACTTTTTTGAAGCCATGTTTGTTGCATTCTAGGAAAGCCTTGTTTGTGAGTGGATACTATTTTAGGCTTTTCAACATTTGCAAGATAGAGATAGGCTTCCGTGTTTTAATATGCCCAGCTGGCCATTGCACCTGCCTTTTGAGTCACTACAGAGATCAGAAACCATTAACAACAGAAGCTGGACTTATGTGGTACTTATCTCATGTTGTTTCTGGCAGTTATCTTTGCTGGGTATTTATAAGGACATCTGTCTTTTAAAGAGTCCTATTACTTACCCCTTTTTTTTTTTCCACTAAGGAATAAATCACAGCTTGTTTTCCATACTGCCACACACATTCATAGTCTGAGGTGATTAGAAATGCAAATTAAGAGTCATTAAAACATTATAATTTCTTTTCCTGTGGCATCGGGCGATATTTAACATCAATGTACTAAGAAGGAACATTTGCTTAAAATGTGATTAAGATGTGAGCAGATGAGAAGAAAGAAATATTCAGTTTCTTACTGGAAATTTCTAACTGGGTTTGGGAATAAGAGGAACCTGCAGTATTCCTTTCTGATTTATCCTCCTTTAAATCGGAGACAGAACAAGTAGGGTGCACATAGTTTAAGAATACAGGAAAACACAGTAGCTTCTGACATTTTCAAATTGCTTTATGGAATTATATACTAAAGTCTACTTCTTACCAGAGTGTGATGTACCATCGAATTACCCAAAGGACAGATCAAATTCAGCTGTATTCCTTGTAGTGATTCTTGGGTATGTAAACACTATGAAAACCAGAAAAAAAAAATCAGACAATGTAAGTATGAAAGGCATTGATCTGCACACCCAGAGGTAGAGATAGGGTTGGCTGGATGCAGATCTCCTCTACTGGAACTATGTTTATGTTGTAGGTAATAAAAGGTACTGGCTTCCTGTTAAAGAAGTAGCAATGTCTCTGTAAGTATGCATTTTGTCCCTGACTTCACGTTTATTTATAAACAAAAGTACACTCTATTTCTGGAGTCTACATGAAAATGAATCGCCTCTACAAAAGGAGAGACCAACCCTCAGAGTGTTCTTAAAGTTTCAGATGCAGTTTTATGTGTATTGGAGTTATATATAAAGGCTCAACTGTTACTTTGTGTTACTAACTGCAGTCAAAACTGTTTGGCTGTTTCTGTCTAACAATAGCAGGTGTTTCCCAGGTCAAAACCTGGCTCGTCTATCCAGAGATATTGACAGAGTCTAGCTACCTAACTGATAAATGCTAAACCTTGAAACAGTAGTTTTAATCAGTTTTCCTGTGAATGTTAGTTAGCAGGCTTGAGATTTGTAAGCAAGAAGAGTGTGAAATTAGCAATCAAATGATCTCTATGTTTATTTTTTAGAAAAACTTTTCTTTCATGGTATAAAATTTATCTTTAATTTGTGCTGATAACTTTTAATAGGCATCATTTGGGTACCCCATTAAACTAACTGCTTTAAAATGGTTTCCTTTTAGAACTAACGTTTGCATCCTAGGAAATCAATTGGAGTGTATGGATTTCGCATTTCCCTCGCAGTCTTCCTTTACGAGCATTTCTGAATGACCGACCTACCATAGCAAAACACTCAGAGGTGCAAATCTTCTGGAAGAAGTGCAAATGCCACAGTTTTACTTGGAAAAATGGGGGGGAAAAAGACATTTAATATATCTGCCGAGCATTTAAAACTGCAGAAAGCACAGGAAATACTTTTGGTATATAGGAATGTGTGGTGTTTCCACACTACAAACATTGTTTTGAAAATTTCCCCGGTAGTGGTGAATTATATGAGACCACGTCCATCTAAGGAGAGCTTGTTTAACTGGCTTGTGGTTCTGGGGCTCACTCAAACACTCTTAAACAAAATAAAGGGAATGGATGTAATAACTTCTTTATGGAAAGGCCATAAAAAGGTACAGGGCCATGTAAACAAATTGGGTCATTTACTAGATGTTTTAAGTGATAGATTTGCAATCCCCATTCAGGGGTGTGTATTAGGTTTTATAGGACTGTGACCCTATTCTACTCTAAAAATGGAAATGTGTGCTTATCTTTTGTTTATTTGTTTGTTTTAATTTAGTGCTTGGAAACCCGTTATTGCCATATTATACTGTACTTTGAAAACATAAGATTTTGAGGACTTGTGTTTATAAAGTTGTTCAAGTTTGGAAAATGATTAGAGACCCACGAGTGAAAAGTGGAATTGGCCTGTTTTTTTGGTAGCACTGGGTTCTGTTCAAGGAAAATAAGAAGATTGAAATTGAAATTTTCCTTCTGGGCTCAGACGTGTCTAAACTAATTGTAAAATAATTGTTCTGGCTTACAAGAGTAGACTCATAACTACGACTATGTAAAGTAGAAATCCAACAACAGTTATGATTTACAGTGACTGTAACTCTGCCAATCTTGCAATAAAACCGCTATTATAACCAACCTACTGTGACATTCATTTGTCTTGAGACGTTGGTTAAAAAAAAAAAAGTCCTCTCCCAAGTTGTCTCGCTTCAGAGAGCCTCTTTATTACATTGGGATATTAATTCACCTTCTCTGAAATGGGTATGAGGGTTGTGCCAGAACAGTTCCACGAAGGGAGGGCATGGGTGGGGACGGAAGCATGCGCGGTGGTGACCAGTGGCAGTGGCTGTTGAAGTGAGGAAAGGAAACGGAATAATTTCTGTGTTGATTCCATAACATTTATGCATTCTGTAACTTCTCTCAATCAGGGTTGGCTCACTTGGCCTTAAAGGAAGTAGATTGTGTAAGAAACCTCAGTCAAACTCAGTGAGCCTTTCTCAGTTTTGAAAACCGATGGCATCATAGCACTCTGGCAACTTTGAAGCCTTACTGCTGGAAGTTTGGCAGCGGAAATAGCTGCTCCAGCTGCACGAGCCTTAAAAAACAAGGGACAATGGTGGATATTATAGTTTCTTTGTAATTTGTGACTTACTATTCCTTTTTTTTTTTTATGAGTAGCTTAGGGCTAGATGGCCTTAAGTCTACGAAAAACCTAAACTCTGTCTTTCAATTGGATTCTGTGAAACCTTAACAACAATAATTCACATCTTTTTGCCTTAGTTACCCATTCACCCCTTTTATCTAGCACACAGTTCTGGGTGGTTATATGCTACCTAAGTAAAAACTCATCGCACGGAGGTGTCTACCACAGAGTGATACGAGTACCTGGCTGGCGCCGTGAGGCATGGCGGGGGATATGACGCCGAATTGGACTCTGTCACTTACTTTAAGTAGTTTATAGTGAAGTGGGGAGAGAAGACATGGAGCGGGCTGGAAGACAGAATGAAATACAGGACTTGGTGGGAATCGAGGGGAAAAGCAAAATCATTTACAGCGGAGACATTAGAAGACACTTAGGGAGATTGTCAGGGTAGACTTCCGCTTTGAGCAAAAAGTGCCTGGAAAGATGAGTGACATGTGTTGCCTGCAGAATGGAGGGTCCGGTGGAGGGGCTTGTAGGAGGAGGGAGCCTGCTGCAAATAGGGATGAGGAAGGGAGTCTGGGAAACCCATGCAGTCAGTCCAGTGCGATTTGTTCTGACTGAGACTTTAGAAATAGATTCAGTGGGCAGGTGACTAGAAATAAGTGACAGGAAAGGAGGGTCACTGATGTCCCTCTTAGGCCTGACTAACTAGGAGAGCGATTCTGCCAAATTCAGTGTAG
Organism: Meles meles; assembly: GCF_922984935.1. Classification (NCBI taxonomy): domain Eukaryota; kingdom Metazoa; phylum Chordata; class Mammalia; order Carnivora; family Mustelidae; genus Meles; species Meles meles. The sequence goes on along the minus strand of NC_060067.1, from coordinate 128,911,252 downwards.
TCGCCATTGTCAGCCCTCCCACCCGGAGATGCGGGCAGCCACATTATGGATGAAATCTGAGTCCTCGTGGAGTAAAGCAGGTAGAGACAGAGTGAAGGTTGCTGAAAAGTGAATAATTCAGTTGAAGGAGAAGGAAATCCCACATATTTGGCCCAGAGCCATGAAGAGGAGTCAGACAGTAAAGGGAGGGAGAAACAAGAGAGAGAAATGACAGAAAACAGTGGCGGGTGGGGAGGGAGAAGAACCTTAAGGCAGATGGAGGACGGTGCCAAGGAAGGAGAGATAAAAGTCAAAGAAATTGGCCTACAGGATAAAATACAGCACAGATTCAAGACAACGGGCATCGACGAGTAAACAGCTTCTGATTTTTCAGTGTTGACCAAAAACAAGATTAAGAACAACAACCCCCTTCTTTCTAATGCGGGGTATGGACAAAGTTTTTAAGGCTTTGGGGTAACTTTTAGTTATGAGAGAAGCAGGTAATGAAGAGACTTCACAATGGAGAGAAAGAATGAGGAAAGAAGCAGGTTTGTTTACTTGTTTGTTGGGTTCAAGAAAGATCAGAGGAGCTGAAGAAGTTCAATGTGTAACAAGAGAGAAGCTTTCTGGGCTGGAAATGTCCTTCAGTTGCTGATGGAACCCAGGGGAAAAGGAGGTAGAGCCTTAGGCAGTATGTCCAATTATTGCCTAAAGAGTGGGAGCATCCCTGTCAGAGAAGTAGGAATTAAATTTTGGAGGAAGTGAGCCTTGAAACATATTTTGACCAAGTGGGAAAGTGCCAAGAGGTGCAGGAAAAATGGCAGCCATGGCTCCCTGCCAGTGGGGTCAGAGAAGCCCCAATCAGTATGTTCTAGTGCTGCCTAATGTCTCAAGTAGAAACGTTGAGAATGAGAGACAAAATAACAAAAGATGTTTTTGCTGGGTCAGTCCACCTAGAGGATGACGGGATGGTAAGTTTTGGGATATGGTGATGGAGGAAAGAATGGGGTTGGTAGGCAGAGATTTATGCATGCGCTAACAAACAGTAGTAGATGGGGAAGGGAGTGATCTGTGGAAGAATGTGTGTTAAAAAGACACACCTAAACCAGAGTTAGTAGGGACTTTTAACCAATCACAGAGCTGCAGAGATGTCAAAAACAATCAGGGACATTCAAGTTAAACAATCACTTTAATGCCCCTTACTTTACCTTTCTGGGCCTGAGGCCCTTCAAGTGTACCCTAAAAAATCATTAAAAAAGTCAGGGGAAACCTCTGCACGCTTCTGGGATCTCTACTGTGGAAGCTCTAGCATCTGTTGCAAGCACTACACAGGGTTTTTGTTTTGTTTTGTTTTGTTTTTAAAGATTTTATTTATTTATTAGAGGGAGAAAGAGAGAGTGAGAGAGAGCATGAAAAGGGAGGAACGGGAGAAGCGGGCTCCCCATGAGCAGGGATCCCGATGCAGGGCTCAATCCCAGGACCCCAGGATCATGACCTGATCCGAAGGCTGATTCTTAACGACGGAGCCACCCAGGCACCCCATTTTGTTTTATTCTTAACAGCTATTAAAGACACCTAGAAAACTGTTGGAGGTGGGTGCAAGTGATGGCTATTGTTTGCTCAAGAGAAGACTATACCTCCATATGTGTATTCTCCTCTCCCCAAAGAGGCTGTGTCCTGAACACATTTGCAGGGTAAGGATTGTGTGTACTCCTATCACAGGGAATCTTTTATGTTCCTGTAATCATTGGCAACGGGTACTTAGATCTGGTTTGTTGAATAACCATGACCATGGAACGTTGATCAAAATACTCCATTTTTGTTTCTCCTGAATTTTATTGAGCAGATGAAATCTTCCCCTATCCCAGCATGGGTATTTCTGCAAGACATGGTTTTTCAGCTCACCCTTAAGAGATACTGAGTTCTAGAGTGGTTTCCAATGGAAGCAGCCTATGATTTAGAAGCAAGATGGCCCCGTCCTTTGGAAATTAAAACTCCAAATGTGACAGCTTTGGACTTCTTCCCTGCCTACCCAGGCTGCTGAGTGGAGTTTGGGAAAGGAGCTGGGGCGGAGGGAGCAGGAGCCTTGACGTGTCTGAGGGATTCGGCGTTCATGGAGCAGCAGGCCATTTCATTTGAAAATCTTACTGTCTCTTTGGTGTTGCTGCCCTCGGTGTCATTCTAGCATCCAGTGACCCATCTGTTTCGAGGACTCCGTGTGTCTCATAGCTGGGCTCGCTCTCAGAGCTCCAAGTCTGAGAATGCAACTTCAGATGCATAGTCTTTGTTCTGCTTAAATCTCATGCCTTCACAAGCATTTAAAATGTGTGATACAGAACATGAAACAAGCACAGAATTATCATCAAGCTAATGAATGAAAACATTTCTATTTTTTTTAGGATTTTATTTATTTATTTGGCAGAGAGAGATCACAAGTAGGCAGAGAGGCAGCGGGGGCGGGGGGACAGGCTCTCTGCAGAGCAGAGAGCCCGAAGTGGGGCTCGACCCCAGGACCCCGAGATCATGACCTGAGCTGAAGGCCGAGGCTTAACCCACTGAGCCATCCTGGTACCCCAACATTTCTATTTTTGAATGAAGTAATTATCTTTATGTTTGTAATTTCTGCATTTTCATTGTCATCACCCCAGGTCAGGTGTAGATGACCTCAACTGTGACAAACATGTTCTTATTTTTCCTTAAAAGGCTTTTCCCACACCTGCCCACCCCTGATGGATCAGACATTAGAGGCTGATACAGAGTAATCGTCTTATAGTAGAGCTCTCCTTGTGTTTAATCAGTGCTTCTCAAACTTCACCTGGGGACCTTATTAAAACGTAGATTCTGCTTTTGTGGCTGTTGGTGGGGCCAGAGAATTTGTATCTTAGCAAGCTCCCAGATGCTGCTGTTGCTGTTGCTGGGCTGAAGACCAGACTTGGAGTAACAAGGGCCTGCTTGGGTGTTCTCAAGTCCGCTGTGATCTCACCTCAATTTTTCCAGTAAAAAGATTGCACAAAGCTGATCTCTCCTCACCACAGAGATGACTCCATGCCTCTGCCCTTGCAACTCTTCTAACCAAGAAGTCAATTCAATTCAGTAAACGTCAAGTGCCTCGTGTTCCAGTTACCATGGCACATCCCGAAAACAGATAAACAAAATGTCGACAATCAGTGTGGTTTTTCATCACTAGAGATATGCTTAGAACTCGAAAGGAACCCAGAGATGTTCCCTTTCGTGGTCATGAAAGGCTTCTCATGAGGCCATCACTCGAGTTGGGTCTTGCAGGATAAGGAGAGTTCCCTAGAAAGGAAGAGGGTTCTAGCAGAAGGCATAGACTTCTTAGAAAGCGAGAAGTCTATGGAAAAATCAGCTCTATTTGTTGGAAAATAAGACTGAAAAAATTATTCAGTGATTGTGAAGGACTCTGACACACAATGGAGAGTGTTTAGATGTTACACAACAGGTGCTAGGGAGAAGGCTCCATGCTTTCTGCACTAGCTCCTTAAAGGTAGTAGTCTTTTCCTCCATTTTTGTACTCTTATATAACCATCCATTGAATGATCTGACTTGGGTTTTGTTTTTTTGCTTTTTTGCTTTCAAAAAAAGAAAAGGTACATCAGGATGATTGTAAAATACAGAGAAGCTAGAGGCAAGGGTATTGGCAATAGTTAGCTATCCAATGATGAGTACATGGGCCAGTTACTGCATGTGGGGAGATTGGAAGGGTAACCATTACCTTACCTCACTCTGTGTGTTCAAAGCCTACGTGTATTTAAGGTCAGCCCACCTGGTGCCTCCTCCACAAAGCTTTCAGTATCTCTCAGTCTGGCATGTTTACCTGGTCTAAACTCCCAGAATATTACAGAATTTACCACTCTCTACCTTAAGTTCTAGTTCTGTATGTGTCTTTTCTCTCATGATCTTCAAGTGTCAGAAAGTAAAATGTTGACTAATCTTTAGCTCAATGTCCCATTAGGTGGTAGGACTTTTAGGTGAAGTGAAAACAGCCCATGTAGACCCAACACAGCCAGTTCTCTTATAGTGTTGACATCTGGTCTCATAGGTCATCATTGATAGGACCTAAAGAAGTCATATGCTTTATTTCACAACCGAGGGATGTAACTGATGTCTGGCTTCATTTTGAGGAACTAAAAGAGGATACACTGAAAGGCTTCTTCATCTTTCTGCTTAGACAGAGTAAAATGAATGTGCAAAGAACCTTATTAGCAAAATTATAGTGATGACTGCTTAGAATGTTATTTCCTCAACAAGAAAAAGAAATGTATCATTTCCAGGAAAATTATTTTTAAACAGGGAACTTTGTGATTAACGTTTATTGCAATCAGTTTAAGAAAAGCATGACTATCAAAAGTCCATTTTCAATAGCTTTAACTAATTTTTGTTTTGAGTTATTTCCTCCTGTTCTTTGTAGTGAATGTGAGATTTATCCTCATGTGCTTTCTTATTTTCAGTTTGGTTTTCCTTTTTTTTTTTGGTTTGGGGTTTTGAGATTGACAATCGTGATTTATCCCCTGGAAGGCAAAAATCTTGAAAAAGTCATTGCTTCCAAAAATCGCTCAAAGAATGCATTTTTCCCCCTTGGAAATAAAGTCGAGTTTCTCAGCTCTGATCATATGAGATTATGGGCAAGTAGTCCTTAGTTCTGGCATGTGGACAAAACAGAAGCAGCCCCTGGAGAGAGAGAGTTCAAAATTAATGGCAGTAAGCACATGTTCAGTATGCCAATATTTATGGTGTCACAACCAAATTAAAACCATACCTTCTGCTATTTACATAAGGACGGTACCCAGACTGCATAGGGCTGTGCCCACGTTTCTCAGTGGACTTAAGTCAAGAGAATTGTTCGGGACTCTTGGAGACCAGACTATTTATTTTCACATTCATTTTATTTGTCTCTCTGAGGGAGAGTGAATTGTCTTCACTTATTTTCATTTTGCAGTCGTCCAGAATTAGCTGGGGTGAGGACTGGCTTGTGCTTCCCCATGCAGTAAATTTAGGCTGTTGCCTCCTTTTTTTTTTTTTTTTTTTTAATATTTTATTTGACAGAGAGAAATCACAAGTAGGCAGAGAGGCAGGCAGAGAGATAGAGGAGGAAGCAGGCTCCCCACCAAGCAGAGAGCCCCATGCGGGGCTCGATCCCAGGACCCTGGGATCATGTCCTGAGCCGAAGGCAGAGGCTTTAACCCACTGAGCCACCCAGCAGCCCTGGCTCCTGGTCTTCTTAGTTCTTGTGCTAGGGGAGTGAGATGTATGTGTCTGTCGGTTACTGACAGTGAACACTGATTGCTTCCTAGGTAGATGGGCAATTCTCAAGCTCTTATTTCTAGTGTCTTATTCATGCTGTTAGACAACTGGTGTTTCACCCATTTGGAAAAAAAAAAAAAAAAAAACAACAGATACACATACTTTTGGTGAGAAGATGCCTTTTTATGGCAATTTTTAAAGTAATACCATCTGGCGAGATTTTTTAAGAACAGTAAAGTTTCAGAAGCATTGTTGAGTATACATCTCATTTCTCTACTTCTACAAGACAAAGATACCTAGAAATTTAAATTATAACACATGATATACTCATACAGCGATGTGAGGGATGAAGATAATATAAAAGCTACAGAGAGGAGCAGGTTTGGTAGGAAGCAATGCATCATATTTGCTGGTAGAGTGACATTGGGGTGTGAGTGCATTCTTTTTTTTTAAAGATTTCATTTATTTATTTGTGTGAGAGAGAGGGAGACAGAGAAAGAGAGAGCCCAAGCAGGGGGGAGCGGGAGGCAGAGGGAGAAGCAGGCTCCCCACTGAGCAAGGAGCCCAACAAGAGACTCAACAGGGGACTCAATCCTAGGACCCTGGCATCATGAACTAAGCAGAGGCTTAACTGAGCCGTCCAGGTGTCCCAGAATGTGAATGCATTCTTTTTTTTTTCTTTAAAGATTATTTATTTATTTGAGAGAGAAATCACAAGTAGGCAGACAGGCAGGCAGAGAGAGAGGGGGAAGCAGGCTCCCCACTGAGCAGAGAGCCCAATGCAGGTCTCGATCCCAGGACCCTGAGATCATGACCTGAGCTGAAGGCAGAGGCTTTAACCCACTGAGCCACCCAGGCGCCCCTGTGAAATGTATTCTTAATGACTCTTTTAAAAGTCCTAGATTCTTCCCACATTTCCTTCCAATTCTACTTTAGTTGAGACTCTAGTCTAGGAAACAATCTGGACAGGAACCCAGTTGCTGGGATGTCTTTAATAGGTTGGCTGTTTGGCTTTTTGGGAGGTGATCATATAACAGTCAAGTCATCAAGTGGAAGTTTTTCATGACTGGTGATTGCAAGTGGCAATCTTTTGTGCAAGTTGGAAGGCTTTCTTATTTATAGGATAAAATAATTTTTTTTTATGAGTAACTGTCATATGAGCAAATGAAGCTCGACTATGTAAATCTTTCTTTTACGATGGGATAGAAACCAAGATATTTAAGAAGTTATTTTATTTTTTGAGTTCAGTAATTTAAACATTGTGCTTAGGCTCTTTTTTTGGTACTCTAAACATTTATTATTAAGATTTCCTTTGGTGTTTCCTTAAAAAGACAAAATTCAGCATGTTTTCTTTGTGATTGTCTTAAACATACACAAAACAGGAAACAAACATTACTATTTTCTTCAGACTAATTATTCAGTTGGTTTTATGCCCACAAATTTTTAAATGGTCACAGATTTTTCACTGCTCTTTTCATGTATTGTTTTGGTGCTAGAAAAAAAAAATGTTTAAAACCTTTGTGTGTTTAAATCCGGGATTTAATGAGATTAATAAAAAATACCAAGGAAATTTCTTTGGTTGAGTATTAGAAAGTTGAGGAAGATCACTGACTTTTGCAGTTCATTAGTGGGTCCATTTATTGAATGTTTAGTGGTAGGTATCTCATTTATCAGACAGTGCCTTAAGCACTGGGGAGAATTGGCCTATGTAGTTGACATTCTCGTCTTGCTGCCAAAATTGATTTTTCCATTTTGTGTGTGACTTAGGTCTTTGTACTGCAAAAGATGCCAGGTTAAAGAATAGTTTCTATCATAAAACATGATTGTATTGTTTCAGTGCTCTCAGTAATTTGGGCGAATAACAAAAAAAAAATACACGTTCATTCAAATGTTCTGGAAGATTTCTATTTGATTCTCTACATGGTAATGAATGTTGATATTAACCTCAGTGATAACTGACAATAAATATTACATTTCTCTAAGAAACTTGGCAGTGTCATCGTATATCTGGGTATAATAACCTGTAATTTAGGCTCACTCCATCATAATATTGTGACTGGAGATTCTTGGTTTCTGACTGTTTCATGATTCCTTTTCCATTTTATGGAAAATACCCTGTTTATTTAAGTGAAAAGAGGATGTTCACAAAATTAGCTATTTAGTAAAAGTTCTAGGAAATGTTTTAAATTATTTGAACACCCAGTATTTTCAAATCCAGCAGATCCACCCATTTGCCTAAATATGTATGTCTTATGTTTTAACATTTTTTTGGTTTCGTTTCGGTGTACGTATTCAAGCAGGCTACACAGCACAAAAGCTAATGTGGCCAATCATGGTCATTTTGCTATTTTTTAGGAAGGAAGTCTGAAGCAGAAGAATATTCCTAGGGGAAAGATTTGTTTTTGTTTTTGTTTTTTTCTATTAATTTAGACATTTCACTGGCAGCCTCTTTGCCCCTAAAACTTACACTTGAAATGGTCCAGAGATTTTAAATGTGGAGCATTTTAGGGGCCTGAGTACATTTGTGGATTTAGGAATGATTTGCTTTGCTCCTTGGTGCAGTGAGTCTGCAGTAGAAAGCAAAGATTTTAATCTTTGCAATCAGATGCAGTGTGGATCTCCAGGCTCAGACTTTGGGTAAAATCTGGCTGGGTTACACAAAACTAAAGTTGGCTGTGGTACAGAGGTAGGGGTTGCCTTCTTTTCATTATCATCTACCATTTGAATTGTAGTTGACAGGTTAGTATCATGATACACAACATGAAAACCACTCAGCAGTCCCGGTTAACTTAGGCCCATTTGTTATAATGACACATCAGCTGACATTTCTATTTATTTTTTTGCCGGTTTTTATCAATTTCTAAATTTTGCATTTCATGAAATTGTAAAGTCACTTAGCAATTCAACAATTAGAAACATTTCCAAGATCTATGTATTTGTGAATGTAAGTAGGACTTTTCCAACTCAGCATTGCTTTTCAAATGTCTTATTGAATTGTAGGTAAGGGGGGAAAAATGCAAAAACAAAAAACAACCCCCAAGCAAAACTTTTCTTCTACCCTTTTAGGTTCTGCTATGTGTGAATTAAACTGACAAAAGACAGATTAATAGGAAAAAAGGCATACATATTTTGTTAATATTTTAAATATTATGTGCACAAGGGCTTTACAGAAAGGAGTGAAAAACCCAAAGTAGCAGTTAGACTCGGCGGCTTGTATACCATTTTAGCAAAGGGCTTTAAATTGTGGGAAAATTTATTGGCTGGGAACTATATGGGGGGAGGGTACACCTGGCTGGCTCAGTCGGTGGAGCATGTGACTCTTGACCTGGGGTTTGTAAATTCAGGCTTGCCATTGAGTGTGGATATCACTTAAAAATAAAATCTTTAAATAAAAAAAAAAAAGAAAGAAATTTGTGGGGTAAACTAATGGGAGATAAAGGTTCTTTTAGTCAGCTGTTTATGCAGACTCATCTCTCTGTCTCCATGACAAGGGCACCTCTCCTCACCCTGGTATTGGAAAGGGTGTTGGGGGGAGTTTATGCCACCTTTACAAAAGCAAATTTATGCTCTGCTTTTAGGCAGTTAAGGGGAGGGCAGATAACTTTTTCCTACATTTGTTGATTCTCAGTTGCCTTGGGCTCAAAATAATCCTTCTGCCAAAGCGGCATATTTTGGGATGGCATATTCTGTATCCCTTTGTAACCGTGGGATATAACACTCGACTTTTTCTAGTGGCACGTATGGCCTGGGAAAAGGGACATATTGGGTGCTAGTGGTGGGTGGGGATGCTGGTGCTCCTGTGCCTCTGAGCAGAGTTACTTTTATTTTCTGATTGGCTCCAAAAGTTGCTTTTATTTTCTGATCCACTCCTCCTTTTCCTGGAGGTAAAGATGAAAGTTACAAACAATGTAGCTTCTGCCAGGACTGGATCTATACCATCTCAGATATTTCCTCAAACACGGTGGGGAGGAGGGGCAAGGCGAAGCAGTTCTACATCCTCATTTGTGGCATTCTTGATTTCCGTAGAAAATCAGAGGTCATTCTAGTAATACCCCGTTAGGAAATGTGAAGTGTTATGACTCATTTTATTTTGGCTTTGCAAAGTATAGAAAATTTCTTGGCTAGGAATTCCTTTTCAAACTGCCAGTCCTCCCCAACAATTCTGAATAGGTAGTTCTCTCTTTGCACATTCTTCTGGGTTTAACTGCTGTGTAACCTCCTAACCCCTCATTAATAATTTCCTGAGGCTGGTTTGTTATAAAGAAACATTGCAGCGCAGACAGTGTGTGAGTGTGTGTGTGTGTGTGTGCGCACGTGTGCGTGTGTATATGTGTGTGTGCGATTACTCCTTAATGACCAACTCAAATGGTATTAATGCTCTGAAGGAAGAAACAAGTGAGCATTAGATTCTTTCCCATTAGTGTGCATATTAATCAAGGAGATCACACCCTTAGGCAGAAGGTAATGAATGCTTTTTAACTTCTCTTCATTATTCAAATTAAATGGCTCATTTTCTATATTGTACACACATTTAAATGGCTTGAGTATTTAATGGAATAATCATGAATCTTTCAAAGGTTTAATATTAGGGTACTAGAGAATAAATTTGTCTCCTGGTTCTTAACAAGAATGAGAATTCACTGAGGAGCTGAATGTGTTCGGACATGGGCGTTTGGGCTTCCAGTCTTCTCCACTGTAATCTGTTCTCACCTTTCTCATATTTCAGCTACACATACCATCAGTGAATTTAATGCTGGGCCTATGGTGGCCAGTTGACCAATCAACCTTCCTTGAGAAGTGCTATGAATTAAACAAAGTTGTCGTTACTCATGGGAGACAGAGTGGTGATCAAAATGCTGTCTCCTCCTGGGAAAATGCTCACCTTATACCGTGAAGTGAAAAATCAGGATAGCATTTTAAATGTTTTTATGTATCCCTACAGAAATGTTTCCGTGTATGTAGAAAGACTAGAATGAAGTATGCTAAGATGTTACTGGTATTTTATCTCCAGCATCTGTGGGGGTGTTGATACTTTCCTTCCTAAAATACAGTTAAGCTTTGCTAAATTTTCTGTAATAATCTTATATTACTGTTATCCTAGAAACAAAGCTGTGCTGGTTTGAAGCCCAATTTGAACAGGCAAATACAAAAAGTAGGTTTTTCTTCTAAAGGAAAGCACCTAAAATGCAAGACTTGTTTTTAGAAGCCTAGGAGATGGCATTCTGAAAGGTGGCCCTGTGGGGCTGAGATTTAAAGTTGGCTCTTCGTTTTATCCCCGAGGTTAGCTGTGGGTAGAGTCAAAGCAGTAAGACTGTTGTGGCCATCGGTGAGGAGAGCCATCTCGACAATTATCTATGTTGGTTTTGGCACTTTGCAAGAAATGTTGTTTTCACAAGACCTAAGAGTTTTGTCTGGGAAGAAAGAAGATAGCTGCCAACATTTGGCACCAGATGAGGTTTTCTTATTTTTTTCTTTCCTTTTTTTTTCTTAGGGATTAGTGTGTAGTCTGTACATCCTGCTCTTCAGCTTTAAAGATCAAGAAAATATTATGGGTTCTTTTTTTTTTTTTTTTTTTTTGTACACTTGTTGGAAACATCTGGAACATGCCATTAGGTTGCACATCACAGGCTTTGTTTATAGACAAGTGTGTGATATAAACCATGAAAAAAAAAAAAAAAAACCCAAATCAAACCCTGCCTTCCTTTGCAGCTGCATTCTAGAGCATACTGTGATCCAAGGTCTGTATTGACCATACAGACTCCTGCTAATCACGTTTATTGAGCCTGGTGGATTGAGAAACCACACACGACTTGCCTTTCTAAGTATAGCGTATCCTTCAGACATACCAGCACGCGGTCCCTTACTGAAATCAGGCAGCTTCTGTCAATACCGCAGTCACCCTGGGACCGTGTGCTTGTATGCTGTGCAGTATGCAAGCTCATCTGTTCTGTAACTGCCTTTTAACAAATCAAGAACAAAAATTATTTTAGGGGTGCCTGGGTGCCTCAGTCAGCTGAGCATCTAACTCTTGATTTCAGCTTGGGTCATGATCTCAGGGTGGTGAGATGGAGCCCTGAGTTGGGTCCCACACTCAGGGAGAGTCTGCTTGAGATTCTGTCTCTCCCTCACCCTCTCCCTCTGCTCCTCCTGCGCCCATTCCGCCCCTACCCCCCAACATGTGCTCTCATGCTCCCTCTCTCTCTCTCAAACAAATAAATAAATCTTAGGAAAAAAGTCACCTGAAACTCCAGGTATAGAGCAGGTAGGAAATTTTCTTCTAAGGAATATTATTTTGTTTTTGGAAAAAATACTATAGTTCTATTTCTGACACTATACTTTCAATTAAGGGAATGGGGGGAAAAAAGACGCATAGTTTTTTTTTGCCTGTGATTTTTTTTTTTTTTTTTATGCCTTTGATTGGAATTATACCTGGACCTGAGGCTCTCATTCTGGGATATCATCCTCATCATTTGATCTCAAATGTAAGTAATGAAATAAGTAACAAATAAAAGAACCAAATAAAAACACAATGTAACAAAACAGCATAAATGTTCTGTTTCCTGAATCTTTCTCTCTTTCTCTCTCTCTCTCTCTTTTTTTCATACTGCTGTTATCCTTCGCAAAGCCTTCACTTTTATGTTTCATTATCATGGTTCCATGTCACAAGTGAAAACTTTGTGTCTACCGAGTTTAGAACCCCTCAAAGTGCGTTGACCTCTGCGACTAGGGCCATCTCAAGGGAGAACTCTGAATTCAAAGGGCGTTTTGAGTAGGGAAGTATATTCAGAGCTGTGAAGGAAGTGTCGCAGCAATGCTCTGTATTAACTGCGGAGGGTAGGGGGTACATCCGTTGTGGAAGGTTGGGGGCAGCACAGCTGTGTCTATAGAGATCCATAATAGGAGATCGCTAGTCAGGCTTGTGTGCCTTTCTGCTGTTTTTTCCCATTGGTCTTCTGTCCTGTTTACTTCCTAGTGGCAGGAATCCTGAGAGACCCAAGGGCGATTCCTTTTGTCCATTCTGCTGACCTCCTTTCCCTAGGCAGTTTAAGATTCCTGACGATGACTCACTACCATTGTGCTACTGGGGAGTCTGAGCCAGCTGTGCACATGCACGTTTGTGCCTCCAGCCTTCTCATCTTTGGAACTGACATTATTCTGACCCTCTACCCTCTTTATGGAAGTCATTTTAAACATTGTTTCAAGCATTCTGAAATAAACCTGAAGAAGTCTTTTTAATACTTTTGTTCTGGATATTTTCAGAGCTCAAGGAGTCTTTAAAAATATGCGGAACATGCCCTGGGAGCAATTTAAGTATGGTCTCGTGGAGCCCTCCTTGTCTTGTTTTCTCAGAGATGAAGTCATTTTCTTAGTCACGGAGGTCTTGGCAGCAGGGCGAGAACACAAGCATAGCCCTCAGTCTGGGCTCCGTTGGTCTCATTCTGACGTGCCTTGCAGTGCAGGTTGTCTTGATGATAAATGGGTGAACTCTGTGAGAAAAGGCAGGAGATCCTCCTTCAGTGCCTTGGCAAGTTTTGAGCTCACTTGTTGCTCAGAAAAGGGATTTGTGGCTTTAAAGAAATACCGTGCTCACTAAATGAAGAAATAATACCAAGGTCATTTGTCAAAACAGGTAAAAACTTTGCTCTGGCATACTCCATTTATAATTTTCATTGATAAGCATATGAAATCGTCTTGGGTGAAATATTGTAGAGTATACTTTAAAATGGGTTGGTCCCTCTTTTCTAATTCATACCGTTTGTATTGCTGGGTGGTTTATCTACCATATGCTGGGAAACCAGAGCTGTTATTTTTGCTTCAGTCTGAGAACGTACCGAGTATTCTAGGTGTAAGATAAGGAGACGTTTCAGCATTTCATGTGGAATTTCTCGATTTTTGAAGTTATTTTCTCTCGTATCTTCTTAGTCAGAGGCGAATAATTCTAAGTAATACTTTCTGCAGGACATACAGTACTCCTTTTTGCATATTCTGTAGGCTGTTTTAATAGGTAGGACATAACCTACTTGATCCATTTTCTCATAAATATAATAAGTGCTCCATAGTTTACAAGAAGAAATATTGAAATATCCAACAAGATGAGAAGAGGCAGAATATGAATTCTGATTTCTTAGTGTTCAGCAGTTGATTTGGGTGAGATGTGGCTGCTTGTGGGCTAGTAGAGGGCTGGAGTCCTTCTGATAAGAGCTGAGGGGTTTCAAGAGTCATATTGAACTCATGAGTGGTTATCATAACACAGAGACTGGGACAGTATTGGATTTTTCAGGTTAGAATTGAAACTAAACTGCTGAGTCTGTGTGGGCATTAAAATTCCCAAGGTGCTTTTTGCAAGATTATGAGATGTTCGGCATCCTCCTGGCCAAATGAGTAATTGCTCTGTCATTCGGCCCCTGCAATTTCACTTGTACAAGGTTACTGCATCCACTCCTTGAACTGTACTGTCACATTAAGGGAGAATGGCCTTTTGAGGGAGATGGGGCAATCTCTTTAATTAACAAGCTCATAAATTTATCAGTCCCCCCCCCCTCGCTTTGAGAAAAGACATAGCAGTTGTTTGGTTTCTATAAATTTTTTTTCTTTCCTCTTTTAAATCACTGGTTTTTGATTTAGGTTTTTGTGCAGGAGAAATCATATTGCTGTCTTATGTTTTTCCTATGGAGATTATATATGTAGGTATAAACACACATATATGTCTTGAAATACTAGGAAATGTCTAGACTGTTTAATTGTCTGGGAGTAAATGGGAAGCCCCCTATTCCATTATTTTTTATTTTCTTTGAAGATTTTAATTATTTATTTGTTTATGTATTTATTTATGACACACACACACACACACAGAAGGAGCAGGGGAGAGGCGGAGGGAAAGGCAGACAACTGCCCCACCCCCCAACCAGCAGGGACCCCAACACAGGGCTGATCCCAGGATCCCTGGATCATGACCTGAGCCAAAGGCAGACACTTAACCAACTGAGCCACCCAGGTGCCCCTCATTTATTCTTTCAGCAAATATTTACTGAGCATTCATTAGGTATGCAACAGAATACTAGACACAACGGATACATCAGTGAACAGAACGTACAAAATCTCTGCCCTTGTTGAGTTTCTCTTCTATTGAGGAAAAGATGACAAACAGCATACATAAAATGCTGGTATGATAGACCATGATCAGTGCTGTATATAAGGAGATCGGGAGTGTGTGAGGTTAGAGAATATTGTAGTTTAATGTAAGTCCCGGGTGGGGTCCACTGAGGTGAATTAATTAATTAATTAATTAATTTGAGGTGGTTCTTATCTTTATTGCTTTGGAGGTGGGGGGTGAGTGCTCATGAGCAGTTGGAAGTGGTGGGCCCATTACCTCTTCACCATCCAGACCTCTGGCTGCGCGGGATGGCGCAAATCTGGGCGGTCCTTGAGCTTGCGGATCAAGTGCCTGATGCTGCTGGGGGTGGCCAGGGCCTTCTTGTTGATGGCGGTCCACACGGAGAAGGGGGCATGGAGAAGGTCCGCGGGCGGGCTCTCCGCTTCCTGACAGTACTGCACGTTGGCCGTGGGCCTCTGGCGCCCCGCAGTCTTGTGGGGAATCAGCCCGTGGTAGCCGAAGGAGTTTCGAGCCCTCTGGTCACGGGCCTCGGTGCTGTATGCCGGCTTGTTGCTCGTGATCTGGAAGCTGGAGCAGTTCCGCACGACCATCCATTGGAGGTGGGTGGATGGGGCAGCAACTCCTCTCACTGCGGCATCCCGAGTTAGAAAAAGCCATAGAGCTGAGCAGATGGGGGAGACAGCCTTCTAGGCCGAGCCAGTAGGAGCGGCAAGGCCCTCAGAGAGAGGGTGTGCCCGGAAAGATTGGCAACAACTGGGTAGCTAGAGTGAGATGAGCGGAGGAGCGATGTGTTTTTTTTTTGTTTGTTTTGTTTTTAAAGATTTATTTATTTGACAGATAGAGATTACAAGTAGGCAGAGAGGCAGGCAGAGAGAGAGAGAGGAGGAAGCAGGTTCTGCGCTAAGCGGAGAGCCTGATGCGGGGCTCGATCCCAGGACCCTGGGATCATGACCTGAGCTGAAGGCAGAGGCTTTAACCCGCTGAGCCATCCAGGCGCCCAGGAGTGATGTGTTTTACAGGGGTGATTATTTCTGCTTGCACGGGGTTGGTCTCTGGAGAGGAAGGGAAGAAATGCCATCATGGTGACTTAGACCAGCATGAAGGAGGTAAGTGGTCAGATTTTGGATATATTCTGCAGTTAGAGCTGTTAGAATTGCTGGCGGACTGGAAATCATGAATCATGAATGGATTGTAAGGGGCAAGCCCCAAACTCTCACCTGTAGGTCCGGACAGGCATCTTGGTCTTTGACCTGATATTTATGTCTTCATAAAAGTCTTCAGGCTACTGTTAACTGTACTAAGGAGGCATCAGTAGACATATGCATTGATTGTGACAGGGATGTATGTGAGTATAAGATCAACGAAAGAGAAGGAAGCAAATGTTGTATTGATTTGGAACAATATTGCCAACTGCTTAGTTAAGTGGAAGAACGACTTTTTTTTTTTTTTTAAACAAAGGCAGGTTATACTATAAGAAGAAATTCCACTTAATGGTAAATATTGTTAACGCTTATTAAACGCTTACTCTACACCAGACATGCATTAACGTATGCTTTACATACATTAATTCCTTTAATCCTCACAAAAAGCCTATAAGGGCAATTACTGGTATTATTCCCAGCCTAAGGAGAATGTAAGTCATTTGGCCAAGGTCAAGTGGCTGATCAGGGGCTCCAACAAAGGCTGTCTGGTTCCAGGGTGCATGCCCTTAATCATTACATTATACTGCTTCCAATAGCTGCTTTAATTTGTTAGAACTACAGCTCTAATTTGGTTAGATGCTGAGCAGACTTGCTAAGCTTATAGTCCCTTCTTAAATGTAGAGAAGTCACTGAGGGCTCTAAAGACCCTGGAGTTTTTGTCTTGCCAGCGCCATATTTATTTTAAGGGAAAGTCTGGGTGTTTGGGCTAAAAAGAATCCATAGAGGAAGAAAAGGCAGAGTGTGAAAATATGACTTACCGAATTCTGGAACTGAGTTTAAATCCTGGTCTGCCTACTTGTTAGTTACTGTACCTTCACTTAGTCACTCAACCTTTCTGAGCACGGAAGTCTCCAATTTGTAGAATTTTGAAACAAAGAGTGACCTCACAGAGTAACAATAATGAAACTCCTAGCAAAATGTCTGCTCTACTTAATAAATTTTACCTTCTTCAGACATGTGTCCCACCAGTTGGGCTAAAAATACACATAGGGGTTTCTAAAAATAACATCGGATAGGATGAAAAAAAGAAATAGGCTTAAGTGTAGGGAGGCTAGCAAAATAATACGATGCGGCTCCACAAGGGAGCGATAAAGAAATAATCCACGTGCATTGACTTAGATCAGTGCTTGTCAGACTTGGTTGTCCGTTTGAATCTTCTGGGATTGCGTGGAAATATAGATTCTGCTTCCATCGGCTTGGGGTGGGGGCCCGAGAGTGTGTGTTTCTGACACGCTCAGGTGATGTTGATGCTGCTAGTCTCTTGATCACACGTGGTCCAGCAAGATTCATCAAAACAGATTTACGATGCACGTTGGGAAGCTGAGGTGACTAACATTCGACATCAGTGAGACAGTTTGCCCGCGCTTCTCAGGGATGAAGTGAGCTGTGTCCTAAGGGGTGTTTCGGTCATTGCTGATCTGTACTACGGATACATCCAGTTGTTCCAAGGTTGAGACAGACTTGCTTTTTTTCTTACCCATTGGTGCCAATTAACCTTAAATAGCAGTGGATAGAGCATTTAAACATTGGTTAGAAAGGTTCCTTGGGGAAGTGATTGAGTTTCTCTGGACTGTGAGACCACTTAGCACAGATGTTTTAGGGGAAATTCACTCACTGAAAAGATCATCAGATTCGACGACTGCTGATGTGCACTTTAGCCTTGTGATGAGTTTTTATGTCAAACGCTTAGAGTGATAATCTGAGATCTATATGGTGTGTGTCTAACCCATGCTAATAAGTGGAAATATTGGAATTTCCTGAGACTTGAAAGGAAACCATTCACTGTATTCAGTCATGTTCACTTGTTTGTTCTGTAATCATTACATTGTAATTATTCACACACACACACGCATACCAGGTGTTGTGTACCTGTATTCTGCTGTTCCTTTAATTTATTTTTACCAGCATTTTTTTTGACCTGAAATGGTAACGGTAATTTGTGCACTTACTGTTTCCCAGAAGTTTTCAAACTTTTGTCTTCCAGGTTACTAAAAAGTGTAAACACATAGGGCATTGTTATTGACTATAAATACATTCTTCTCTATTCCTCAGCTTTCAAACAGCTGTAATATTACTAGAAAAAAAAAGCGCCTATTTATGGAAATGTGTTTTCTCTGCTCCTGCTGAAACTTAAAGGCTTATTTTAAAGTATTTCTAGAGATGCCACCTGTTAAATGATAGTGATCTTATGCTTTGTAGATATTTTTATCATGAAAGAAGATAAGCTAGAAAAATAAAGTGCATTCGATGTTGGGAAATGTCACAGACTTTTTGAATCCTGTTTGCATTGAGCCGGTGGACCCTCCTATTCTGGCCAGCCTTCAGGAGTGCCTGTGAGCACAAAGGAATGGCATGTATTTATACTTGTGTAAATAAGATCCTGTATACTTTCCACTGAGAACATGCAGGCAGCCCTTTTATGGTCAACAAGGGGTTTCCCCTCTGGCCTTTAGGCAGACCACAAGGCTAGGTGCTCAAGCGTATATTTTTGATATCATACAGAAGAATGATTTTACAGCTGGCTCCCTTTCATACAGTCTTAGAAATGATTTTGTTATACTTGCCTTTATTCATTAATAAGTCATCCAGGAACGTATGAAGGGTTTTATATAAAAAGTCCAAGTTTGTTTGTTTTTTATTTTAAGTTAACCTCTGTTTCTGTTCAGTTTTAGTTTTCTTTAAGGAATATATGGTATCTTCTTTTATCACTTAAGCAGCTTCAAAATTTGTCTTTGATGAAGAGTCTCATGCCTTCATATATTCAAAAAATTATTAACCAATCTGAAATTTGAAACAAGGGTAATGGGTGAGTAGGTTTAGAAAACATCATTGAGGGGCACCTGGGTGGCTCAGTCAGCTAAGCATCTGACGCTTGATATTGGCTCAGGTCGTGATCTCAGAGTCGTGAGATCGAGTCCCATGTGGGTCTTTGCACTGAGCATGGAGCTGATGATTCTCTCCCTCTGCCTCTCCTCTGCTCTGTTCCTGCGGGTGCACACACTCTCTCAAAAAGAATTTAAAAAATGAAAACAAAAACAAAACACAAAAAAACAAAAACTTTAAAAAAGTAAATAAAAAAAATCATTGAGCAAACACATATTTGATATTATGTTTTGTTTTTTAAAGATTTTATTTTTAAGTAATCTCCACACCCAATATGGAGCTCAAGCTCAGGACCCGAACATTAAGAGTTGAACACTCCTCTGCCTGAAGCAACCAGGTTCCCCATTTTGTTTTGATTTGACATTATTTTTTAATAGCAAATCATATTAACATAGAGCATAATTACATTTTTAAAATGATTAATTCTAGAAAATGTTAGAGCTAATGATAAGCTATCCTCTTTCCCTTAGCACAGTATTCCTGTGAAAGATTGGTTGTCCAGCTTTCAATCCAAGATTTTCTCTAGAACTACAGAGTAGAGGCTGTTGAGAGGCATTGCTTTTTCATGGCTTTTGGCCCTCATCCATTTTCTTATTTGTAAGAGAACGACTTCATTTTTAGTCATTTTCTGGAAGTTGTTTAACTACTTAGAAAATGTTTTGAGCAGCACTATTTATAAACTCGTCTTTCACTCATGTCAAAGACCTCTGTCCATCCCTTCAGATCCTGGCTCATTAATCCTTACATTGGTATAGCCCTCCTTGTTAATTCACTATTCAGTATTCCTTGAGAACCAACCATGTGTTAGGCCCTTTGTCCTCAGTCTTCTTGGTCTCAAGATCCTTTTGTACTTGTGAAGACAATTGAAGATGCCAAAGAGCTTTTGTTTATGTGGTTATATTTATTAGTACTTCTATTAGAAATTAAAACTGAGGAAGTATAAACATATTTATTTATTCATTTAGAAATAGCAAATTCATTTAGGAGTAGCAGTGATAAACATATTAACATTAATATGATTGATGAAGAAAATAATTATGTTTTCCAGAGTAAAAACAATCAGTAGGAAGAGTGGCATTGTTTCACATTTTTTTGAAAATCTCTTTAGTGTCTGGCTTGTTGGAAGAGAGATGAATTCTCATATCTGCTTCTGTGCTTGCTTTACTGTGATATCACATATAAGTAATCTCAGTAAAACTTAACAGCATACTTATGGGAAAATAGCTTTGATCTCACAGACTCATATAAAGGTCTTGTGGACAGACTCCCAGAGGTTCTTATAGCACACTTTGAGAACCTTCTGTCTGGGGTGTAGACCAGGGTACAAAGAGATACCAGTTCTGGCTTTCGTGGCCTGGAGTTAATTCTCGTAGTACTGAGCACTTTTCTGTCTTAATTAGAACTTTTAGCTCTTTTAATGCAGTGAGGTCTCCAAAAGGCAGAGATTCTTTGTTTCTTTTTCTTACTCAGTGGTTTATTTTTCTTGTTTACAGTGTTAAATATTTGTTGAATGGATAAAATCAGCTGTTCATAATGTTGAATATGTTTTTTAATCCTACATTTAGAGCATTCATTTCGCTAGCAGAGACATGATGTGATTCCAAAATCTGAAGGAAGACCAGCTGAAGTCTCCCTGTATTAAATGTGTACTTTTTGAACTTGTTCAGGGTGCCTGGGAATATATACTGAAGTACTTAATTAGGATGGAACGGCTATTTTCACAGTTGAAAATAATTGATTTGATGCAATAATGACATGGTTTCTGTTGCAGTTCAGTGACTGCAAATCAGTAATTTGACTCTTTAAATGTGTATTTTTTAGTTCTTTACATTGCTCGCCTTTCCTCTGTGAAGTAACTATCGGAATTGTTAATTGTTCTAGTTATAACGAGGAAATGAGAATACGCATGCATGTGATTATAAGTAGGGAACAGTGCTTCTCCGAAAGTACTCTTGCAAAGCAACTGCAATTGTCTACCGGTTTCCAGTCAGCTGCTTTCTTTCCAGTAAGTCACTAACAGCTTTATACGTTGTAAACCTCGGCAGCAGTTCCATCTTTATTCTGCTTTCTGTCAACACGAAACTAGGATCAGTGTTAACAGTGCTATATCAGATGGGTAATAGCTAAGAAGTGAAGTTTCCAGTGCCAAGGTCAGAGTTAGCAATCAAAATTATTACATATTAAGTGCCTAGAATTAGTGTTTCTTAGAAGGATGTATTAGTTCCATTTCTTCTGAAGATACATTGATGTTCAGCATGTTTTTGAAAGGTGTTTTATTTTAAAAAGGCTACAATTTAAATATACAATGATAACACATGTTCTTCCTATATTTCATTTGGCTCATAAGACAACTCTGAAGTGAAGTCCTCATTGCCATGTAAATGAAAAATATCTTTTCTTATATACGAGGTTCATACAGACTGATCTTTTCAAGCCTTCTTTTATGAGCCTAATTTTGTTTTTTGGGTTTATGAAAGAAGATCCCATAAGTGAGAATAAGACCTTGCTGACTATAGAATTTTTCTTTCATGTAGGGTTGAGCTTGCTTGTTATTTCTTGTTTCTATATATGACTCATTGAGTTACTTTCCTAGTGAATTCACATTGTTCATGATGTCATGATATTACAAGTTTATGCACATGTTGTTTATTGTGTAATGTAAGTTAAGACAATATTTGGAACCAGAAAACAAATGTAACTTTAGGTGGTGATGTAGTAACCACAGTGGCTGGAGGTTGAGTAGTGTGTGTGACTTGGTGTATCTTTGAGGCTAAATAATGATATATAAATTAAATATCAAATGATCTTTAACTAATTAATTATGTAGGCCTAGACTTTATTCACCCAAAGCCTGAAAGGGAGGCTTTGGGTAAATTTGTGGGCAGTACTTAATAACAAATCCCAGATCCTGAAGGGTGTATTTTGTATTTGTTTTGATATTTACTTAAAAGAAAATATAAAATTTGGGGGCATCCAGGTGGCTCAGTTACTTAAGGTCTGACTTCGGCTTGGGTCATGGTCCTGGAGTCCTGGGACTGAGCCCTGCATGTGGCTCCCTGTTCAGCAGAAAGCCTGCTTCTCCCTCTCACTTTGCCTGCTGCTCCCCATGCTTGTGAGCTCTCTCACTCTCTGTCAAATAAATAAATATTAAAAGAAAAAAGAAAGAAAATCTAATATTTGATAGTAATGCAGTCATTACCTCAAATCAAATTTGATTTCAATATTTAAAACCCATTATAGTGTCTAGAATATTTTTCTAAGCAGCAAAAAATATCATCAAATAAACTACAGTTATGTTAATAGTTTACTTGTCATCTATAATTTCCAGATTTTTTATTTTGAATAAAAATGCCTACAATTTATGTGCAATAACTGCTTTTAATACTTTGTTACATAGCTTTTATAACTTTTCTACCTATTACTATTTATTCATTTCAAATTATTTTTTACAAAAATATGATCTCACATGTATGTTATTTTTCTTATTGAAGTATAGTTGACACACAATGTTACATGTGTTTCATGTAACATGTAACATACAACATAGTGATTTGGCAAGTTTATAGGTTATGCTGTGCTCACCACAAGTGTAGCTACCATCTGTCACTATACAACACTATTACAGTACCCTTGCCTATATTCCCTCTACCTTTTATTCCTGTAACTTACTCGTTCTGTAAGTGGAAATCTGTGTCTCCCACTGCCCTTCATCCATATTGCCAGTCTCCCCCTATCTCCTTTCCCCCAGTCGCCATAGGTTTGTTCTCTATACTTATGGGTCTGTCTCTGCTTTTTGTTTATTTATTTATTTTTTAGAGTCCACATTTATGTGAAATCATATGATATTTGTCTTTCTCTGCCTGACTTATTTCACTTAGCACAATACCCTCTAGGTCCACCTGTCTTGTCACAAATGGCAAGACCTCATCTTTTTTATGGCTGAGTCCTACTCCATGGTATGTATATGTGTTTACAGATACATATACCACGTCTTCTTTCTTTATCTGTCAATGGACACTTCTGGCAATATCCAAAGTACATAAAGAACTTATATAACTTTACACCAAAAAAATATATATAATCCAGTTAAATATGGGCAGAAGACCTGAATGGACATTTTTCCAAAGAAGACATACAGATGGCCAACAGACACATGAGAAGAGGCTCAACCTCAGTAATCATTAGGGAAATGCAAATCAGAACCACAGTGAGATACCACCTTACACCTGTCAGAATGACTGGAATCAAAAAGGCAAGAAATTGGCAAGGATATGGAGAAAGAGGAACTCTTGTGCTCTGTTGGTGGGAATGTACAGCCACTGTGGAAAGCAGTATGGAGATATCTCAAAAAATTAAGAATAGAAATACCATTTGACCTGGTAAATCCACTACTGGCTCTTTACCCAAAGAAATGAAAACACTAATTTAAAATATATTATAAAATATTAATTAACACCCTTATGTTCATTGCAACATTATTTACAATAGCCAAGATAGGGAAGCATATCCATATCTATCCATCCACATGTCCATTAATAGATGAAAGGATATGTTATTTTTTAACCTGCTTTTTTCACTCTACATAATATGTCCTTTGTATAAATACTTGCTTGTCATTATCAGTGATTCTTAAAATCTTTTGTGTTATAACATTAATATTCTACAGAAATCTGTGGAACATCTTTCCCCCATAGGAATGCATATAGAAGAAATTTTTATACAAAGTTGTAGAGATCTCAAGATCATAAATCTCTGATTAAGAAACAGTGATCATACATTCTTAACTACTTCATAGGTTTCCTACCAGTGAAATCTGGTTTAAGAAGTGCCATATTGCTGGACTTGAAGATTATTTTAAACTTGACTTTTATACACTACTATACAATGAATACTTTAGTTAGTCTTTAGATAGATATTTTTTCTATTTATTTCATTCGAATGACTTCCTAGAAAGTTGAATTACTGAATCAAAATTTTGCTTTTCTCGGTATGTTCGTATTTATTACCCTACTGCTTTGAAAGAGTTATAAAAATGTCTTTTCATAAGAACTACGTAAGAGTGCCATTTTACTTTAGTATAATGCCTTTAATGTTTACCAATCTGGTATGCAAATATAATATATTAATTTATAATTAATAAATGTAGTATATTAATATTAATTACAGAATTAAAGTTTAGAAGAATTTTCAGGTCTTGGTTTTGTTACCACGTAGTGAATTGTAAAATTCCTTCGTTCTAGTCTTCTCAAAAGAAGGAATTCCTTTGAGAGAGTCAGTAGAGAGTTAAAGCAGAAAAATGTTTTATTTAGCTAAGCGAGATTACACTCCAGAGAAGTAGGAGGAGGCTGGCCCTGAGGTGGGTAGCAGCCAGCTGAGTTTGGCATTGTTTTTTGTTTTTTTATTCTAATGAGGACCTGCTTTGTCTCCTTCTTCCCATTTAGTCTTTATTAAATCACCCTTTGGAGGTGCCCTGGTTTCCTCACCTCCAAACTTTTATACATGTTCCTGTTTGCCACCTTCCCAGGAGTGCCTCGGGGATACCCAGGGAGGGAGGGTGGAAGGTCAAAACCCCAATGCAGATGATGTTATGTTGTTATAACAGCCTTGGGGTTACTAGCCAACAGGGTTTCCCTGAGGTGCACATGCTCCAAAGTTGAGCCTGTCCTTGTGACCTGTATCTTTTGCTTACCCAGTTGTGCTAAACTGCAAAAGGGATTGGTCTAAGGGGGTCGGGTGGTCTCTGGGCAGAGACTGGGTGGTCTCTGGCAATTTCCCATCTGCCATCCTCCTTTCTCTCCTGCTCATGTCCACATAACTGCCTACTCTAGCAGTTTTATGGCTATCTTATATTCCTTCATTATTCTCTAGAACGTTGCCTTAAGCGACTTTTTTTCTCCACCAGGAATAAAAGCGACTTTTTTTCTCCACCAGGAATACAGAAAGAAATTTGACTTTCCAAAAATATTAGAGATTGTGGGGTTGCAGAAAATTCAGAAAATTATTCAGAGATTTCATATATGTTAAAAGGTATTTTGCCCACCACTTTTCAATAGGTGATTGTGCCTTTGTTATTTGAAACTATATAGGTGATTTCTTGGATTCTTCTCTTTAGGTTTTATTATAGTGATAGGCAGAAGAAATAACTCATATTGAGTTTGCGATGGTAAGACTGTAGCATTTTGTTCAGCTCCATACAGAATCTTAGGCACGCTAGTTCTTGAGAAACAAGAATCAAAAGCTTTAAGTGATGATGTCTCTAAGGATTGCATCATTGAGCCTCCTCTTTTACTATAACCTTTTCTTGGGAAATTTCCTTCCATGATCGTGGCTTCAGTAACTGTATATTTATTGCTAGTTTTCAGATCTGTATTTCCTGCGTACACCTTGCTTTTGTCATTCAGACCCAAACATCCAAATGACTGCTGGTCATAACTACTTGGATATTTCCTTAATACCTCAATTTCAGTGTATTCAAAAGTGCTCTTAACTCCCATACTTAATTCTTCTTAAA
Organism: Meles meles; assembly: GCF_922984935.1. NCBI lineage: Eukaryota > Metazoa > Chordata > Mammalia > Carnivora > Mustelidae > Meles > Meles meles. Next base: position 128,886,300 of record NC_060067.1, on the reverse strand, counting down.
AGTTATGTCGTATAGAAGTGTCTTTGTCCATCTGTGCTTCTGTAACAAGCACCACAGCCCAGGTAGCTAACATGGACATTCATTTCTTCCAGTTCTGGAGGCTGTGAAGTGCAAGATCAAGTGCCTGCAAAGTTCTATATCTGGTGAGGGTCTGCATCTTCCCACCATAACGTCACATGGCAGAGGGGCACAGGAACTCTCGTAGGGCATGAATATTGTCTGTCTATAAGGGCTCCACCCTCAGGCCTTAGGACCACCTCCTGATAAAATCACATTGGAGGTTAGCTTTCAGTATATGAATTTGGGGGAAAATGAACATTCAGTCCATAACAAAGGGAATAATAACACTTTTCACCAGATTGTTTAAATTGGAAATCTGAATTCCTCATTGCCATCTCTATCCTTATTTTTAAATGCTTTCCAAGATCTCATTTCTTCTTCCTAGCTATGTCTTAAATATTGCTTTCCATCACCTCTGCTGCAACTTGCATTTTAGATATCACAGTCTCATTGGTCTCTAATTTGCCATTCTTCTTCCATTCATGTAGTTAATTCTGTGCTGCTTCTACCCTGCTGTCAGAAACGTCCGTCTCAGGGCACCTGGGTGGCTCAGTGGGTTAAGCCGCTGCCTTCGGCTCAGGTCATGATCTCAGGGTCCTGGGATCGAGTTCCGCAGCGGGCTCTCTGCTCAGCGGAGAGCCTGCTTCCCTCTCTCTCTCTCTGCCTGCCTCTGCCTACTCTCTGCCAAATAAATAAATGAAATCTTTAAAAAAAAAAAAAAAAAAGAAAGAAACGTCCGTCTCTTAAAATTCCTCTGTCATTGGGTGGGGGAGCGAGTGGGGGTGGGGATGGGTGGGGGGTCCCTTCCCCTCCTTTGTGCTGATCTCAGTTTTTTGAGTTTGGCCAAGAAATAATTCAGAACCAAACTCTCAAGCAAGCAAGGGCTTACTAGCAGTTAAAGGGAAAGTACACTTTCAAGATGGGGGAGTGGACATGCCTGGCCGGCCTTGGCAACTGCACTGGGATTAGGGATGTCTTTTGTTTTTATGTTTGCATAAGTTATGGGTCATAGCTAGGGCAGGGAATGCTCCTCAGTCATCTGCTGAGGTTGTCTCCAGTCATCTAAGGGACTCCTCCAATCAGCGGAAGGGGAAGTTTTTGGCCCTCTATGGTGCTTGTCATAACTGTCATGGCAGCCATCCCCCGTGTGTGTGTGTGTGTGTGTGTGTGTGTGTGTGTGTGTGTGTAAATCACAATGTACATGTATTCTAATGTAACTATAGGTTACTGTAGAGCAGCAGTTATAGGGAAGGGCCCATGCATGCTCCCCGGGGTTTTTTCCAGCCATTTGTGTTCTAGGGGTGGTTGGCAATTTCTTGATTTTTATCGTTTTAATGGTCAGAAAGTCCCATTCCCTGCTCATATCTAACTAACTATTCTATCACTTCCAACACCTCCCCTTTGTTTTTTGATAAAATCCAAGTTTCTTAGCATGGCTTTCAGAGCTTTCAATCTAGTCGTTCAGAGTCTTCCACCTTCAACCCCTCCTTTTACCTCATGGTCTTTCCACATGAAACAAACTGCAGACTTGGAACATCATGCCTTCTCACAGCTCTGCATGTACGCTGCTGTCTTCCTGGTATACCCTTTGTCATTGTGATGGCTTTAATTCTGGCTCCTGGTTCTGCGTTGCCCTGTCCATGAAGTCTTCCCGAGATCTTTTAGGCTGTGTTATGTGCCTCTCCTTCCTTTCATAAATCTTGGCTGCATGTTCACTCAGGCTAAATTTTGGTGTGTAACCGTCCATCTTTTTTATTGTACGTATTTACATTTCTATTTTCACAAAAATGGAATAATATGGCACATTCCCTTTATAATATGATTGTTTCTCTAAGTAATAAAATACCGTGGATATTAAATACAAGTCAAGAGCATTATTTTCTTCCTGCGATGCTCCTATTCCTTTTAATTCCTGTTCTGCAATTCCTTCTTTCCTTTATTTCTCCTGAAGACAAAAACAGAGGTTCTTTTTTTTTTTTTTTTTTTTGTTAAGGTTTTATTCATCTATTTGTGAGAGAGCAAGAGAGAAAGAGAGCATGAGCAGGGGAGGGAGAGACAAGCTCCCTACTGAGCAAGGAGCCGGACATGGGACTTGAGACCAGGATTCTGAGATCATGACCCAAGTTGAAGGGATACACTCAACTGACTGAGCCACCCAGGTGTCCCAAACAGAGGTTCTTTTCATTTGATAGGTTTTATTTTTGTTAACAAAAATTTCATAATTAAAATTATTATGAGAATATATAAACTGTCATCACTGAGCGCAGACTCGTTTGTTGAAGTGCTAGATGAAGTTCAGCAAGGCCACTGAATTCATCATATACCCTCTTCAGACTGCAACTCTCTAAACCTGCTTTTGGATCAAAAACATCTTTTTACCTCTCTCGTCTTCTGTGACTGATAAGACATATTGAAAAAAGAACTGAAATCCCAGTGCTAACCAGAGTAACAGCTTTGCTAAAGTTTGGGCCATCATGCAATAATTGTCAAATGCAGGGCCTCAGACAATTATTTTGGAGGACAGGACTTGAACCTGATACCAAAATGGAGTTATCACTTCCATAACTGGGTCTCTAAGGCCTAACCTGCTTTAGCCATCAAGTCAGAATGGTAGGCCTTTCAAAGGGGTTTGGAAGGAGGTACCCAATGTGGCAGGAAGAGTCCTGACAGAAAATAGATTGAAATTTAATGATGAAGACACTTTAAAAGTAACTATATACCTATACATGTTAACCTAAATAACATAATTTTATTTAAAAAAAACATGTTTTTCAATGAACTTTATTGATAATGGTGGAATTGTTTTACATTTATTTATTTATTTATTTTACAGAGAGAGAGAGAGAGAATGAGACCATGACCTGAGCCAAAATCAAGAGTCAGTTACAAAACCGACTAAGCCACCCAGGCACCCCTGTTTTATACTTTTGCAAATTTCCTTAGTGTCTCATATAATGGAAGACAGCTGGATGTTCATTTCTTTCTTTCTCTCTTTCTTAAGATTTTATTCCTTTCTTTATTTGAGCGGGTGGGGTGGGAAGAGTAGAGGGGGAGGGACAAGCAGACTCCACACTGAGCATGGAGCCTGATGCGGGGCTCGATCTCCGTACCCTGAAATTATGACCTGAGCTAAAACCAAGAGTCAGACACTTAACCAGCTGAGCCACCTAGGTGCCCTGCTGGATTTTTATTTCTGCTTCTGCATTCAGTCTGTTGCCATCTCATGGACCTGTTGGAAGGGCCTTGGGACCACCAAGGGGTCCCTGAATCATACTGGGAGTGTCATTAAAAATAGGTGTTTGGAAGAGGAGGTCACCTGACTAGAGAGTAAATGCACTTCAGGACTTGAGTGAGACAGGGAGTAGAGGAAATAAAGGACTCAACCTTTCTCTCCTTTTGTTCTTTGAACTTCAGCCAGAGCTTCCTGTTGACCAAACCCAGCTAGATGCTGGAGAGCAAGAGAGCCTGATCTGGTAGACTGTCAAGGTCAGCGCCCTGAGGTCACAGAAGGAGGCATAGAAGGAGTCAGAGAAGTGTGCAGAATGATGAAGGGAACAATGGACACATTCTCTGCCTTTCTTTGTTGATTATACCAAAGGGTGGAATAAAGAACAAGAAGCTGAGAGCTGGCACCTGTAGATCAAGGAGAAAAGGTGGAAGCTGATTTTGTTGTTGTCGCTTTGGACACAGCAAGCACAGTAAGTCATTTGTTAGACCAGTTAAGAGTATTAGCTCCTATGAGCATGTGGTGATTAAAATGAAAACGCAAAAAAACCCACAACAAAACAGAGTATTATTAGTTACTTCCCCTCTCTTGGAAAACAGTGACTCAGGGTGGGGGGATGGAGGTTGTGGGAAGAGAGAGACCTGAAGTGTGGTGGAAATTGCCTTCCAAATGTTCTCCTGTCTCCAAGCTGTGTCTTATTCTTGAGATGCAGTCAAGGCTTGAAGTTCAAATACTCAAGGGAAACAGTTCACATCCTGGACAAGCTAAAGACTTATACTTCTGAAACTCAGACTTTGGAGATGATACATAGGCATTTATGGATTATCAGACTGTGATAGGAAGTCATATAGCTAACAGAAAAGCTGGGCATTTTTGGCATTAGTTAACTCCAGCCAAAAAAAAAAGAGTGGTAATTTGTATTTTAATATTAATCTCCAGTGACCCAATGTTTATGTTTTTTACATAGCAGGAAAAAAAAAAGGTACTGATTTGTAATTACACCTTGCTGATCATACTTCTATTCTAGTGATGGTGAGTTTGCATTTTAAAGTTTTACCAAGTGAGTGCCTGGCATGTGAATTTCTTTAAGAGCAGAGACTTGTGTTTTTTAATTGTGTGTTGCCATTGTTTAACATAAATCCAGCATACAGAGTCTTGCTACTCATGATAGTTACCTTCTATGAAGTCATTACAAACATGGGATTAGTGAATTAGTAAATACTGCACCATTGCTACTAGGGCAAATACAGGAGGATCAGGTTTCTTTGAACTGTTAATCACATTTTTTATCAACTGATAAACAGATTAACTTGTGTGTATTTCTGTTTGGAGACACCTTATTTAATGTATATTGTTGAATCATTAACGCCGAATTCACCACCAAAAGCGCTATAATTCATGCCTGAATGGAGCTTATCTAACAAGGCACATTATATTCTTTTTGTGCTTGGGAACATTAGACAGCACTTCAGGGTATGTTTGGGGCCTTTTAAACAATGAAATCACCAACAGAAGGGACAAAAATGCGAAAAACCTGGCACTAAGTGCACTGCGGAAAGGATACCTTTTTTTTTTTTTTTTAGATTTTTATTTATTTATTTGACAGACAGAGATCACAGGTAGGCAGAGAAGCAGGCAGAGAGAGAGGAGGAAGCAGGCTCCCCGCGGAGCAGAGAACCCGATGCGGGGCTCGATCCCAGGACCCTGAGATCATGACCTGAGCCGAAGGCAGAGGCTTAACCCACTGAGCCACCCAGGCACCCCAAGGATACCTTTTTATAGTGGTGAGAGCTGAAACAATTAGGCAGAGCATTCTCTCGTTCGACGTAAGCTGGCAAGTGTGCCTTGGACGACTCCAGGTTTTTACAGCTCTGCACATGCCCTTGTCCACGAATGACCACAAAAGTGCTGCTTATTGATTTGGGGTTACAAATGACTTTTAGCCACGAGGCAAACTAGCAAATATGGAATCCATGCAAAATGAGAATCTACTACAGTGGGTTTTAATCTTTTGTTAAATACATGAATACCGCTGTTGTATGAGAAGGCTATGGGACTAATATCTAGTGATATGGACCATGGGCCAGTAGTTCATTTGCTTTCTGTCATTTAGGTCTTCAGGCAAACCCATGAGTAAGCAAACCTTCTTGTGCAGGTGAGGCAGGTCGGATTCAAGACAAGTTATGGAACTTTCCCAGGGTCGTACTGTAGGGTATGAAGTGGCAGGCCTGACTGAGTCTACCAAGTGATGATTATGATCAAATATTAACTCGTTCCACACTTTCTTCTTCAGCCTTTGAGTGCAAATACAGTGTGCCATTTCTGGGTTCACTTCCTTTAACGAGATAAAGTAAATATTATGCTTGCCTGGATACCTGAAAGCTAAACCTAAGTGCATTCATTTATAATTTTTTTTTTAATGTTGCCCTTCGAAATGTAAATTGTAGGAAAATGTGAAGTCCAATTTAACATAGTTTGACTCCTGCTCAAAACACACTCTTTGGCATAGTAAAAGCTCTTAATAACAGATTAAATTAGCATTACATTATTAAGTAAATATACCCCTCTCACTTCTCTTATTTATACATTTTCTAAAACTTTGAGCTATTTTTAAACCAAATTATATACTGTATTTTTCATGACCAGGTGTTGCAAGTGCTTTTTAAATGTTGCTGTAATATACTTTCTATGAAGAATATATGGACCAATTTTCAGGGGAAAGAAGGTTTAAAAAAAAAAATCAAAACAAATCAAAGCACAACGGTATTACCTGAGAGTTTTGTGTTCAACAGATGTAGTAAAAAAAAAAAAAAATTCCTATAAATGTAATGTTTAAAAAACTACAAAGATATGTTTCACTGCTAAGTATAAACCATAATTCTGAATAAACTTCTCCACTTTAGTTTAAGGGGATAGTTAGCATAGTGAATGTCTGGGTGGTCCAAGATTTCACGGGAGTGGAACAGTCTACGGAGTAAGGGCCAGTAAGCAGTGAAGGTGTGATGTGCTTCACGATTACATTAGGCCATTTTTCCTAGATAACCATGAAGGAGAATCGCTACTGACCCTCTTCTGCCACAGCCAACCTGCCCCTGTGATTGTCAGGTGTCCTAAGGCATATGCACTAAGCGAAGAGGTTGATGATCGGAGGCAACTTCAGCCTTCATGAATCTCTGCCTGGAACTTAAGGGTTGCTCTCACTGGAAATCTAATACTCCTTGTGCTGTAGCTTCGAAGCACCCTTAACAATCTTTTTATTGTCATTGTGAGGTTATCTTTTCAGAAGCCCTGCATTTGTCTTGGGAAGATAATCCAAAAATGTTTTAACAACAGGAAATATTTTCCATCTTATCCAGAATACAAAAGAGTTCATGTGTACTGGGGACCTGAGTCACACATCTCATTTCAAGTTCTAAAGATCAGAATTCTGAGGCAGTCACATCCTTTATTTTCACAATTCTTGTGAATTTTGCCTATTCGGAATAATGTCGTTGCATTCCACACTTAGCACCCCCTTCCCCATAGGTAACAGAGAAAGGTAAAATACAGTTTTAAGGGACTATTGGGCAGGGAAATTAGAAGTAATAAGACAATGAGTGGAAAGAAGTGAGGCTGAATTTCATGTATAATAAAAATATCAACCCAGATTCTTAACTGTAGTCTTTGTTACAAGGAGTCTCAGCTTTATATGAGATTTTGTTTTTGTTTACAATTCTATGACTATTGTGGTAATGTCTTATTTAAATAAAATTTCTTTTAAGGTAAATGTAAGCAATTTTCTTGGTACATTGTTTCCTCCCTCCCCCCACCCCATCTAATAATAAGATTTCCTATTCTACAAATCTTTCATTAATTGAGCTCAAATGTCTTAGGGCCACTTCATTCATCCACTTTAGATATCTGAAGTTCAGCTCTTCAGAAATCCTGTCAGTTCCCCAACTTGATGATTCTGCCACAGTTTTGTACATGCTCTTTCTTCCCAGTGCCTGAAATTCTTTTTCCCTTTGTCTGCCAAAAAATGTCATACAGCTGTAGGGGTAAGCTATATGGAATATTTTTAGTTAAAAATGCTTTTGCACCAGATTCTTTCTTAAAATGAAATTTTTCTTCAACTCCTCTTTTAAGACATATGTACATCCAGTATATGTTAAGTTGGCTGGTATTCACACAGAGGCACATACTGGGGAGGTAAAAAATTCTAGTGTGCTTTCGGGAGGTTGGAAACGTGAATCTAATGACAAATGAATTCAGTTAGTAACCAAGTTCATTTAGTTTCAACCTAAAATCAAATGACAACCCATTTGGTGTTCTAGCATCTGGCATGTTACCATCTGTGAACCCAGAGTTTTTTTCAACATTTCTACTTGTGTGGGCCTTCTGAACAGGGCTGTGCACTTCTCAGGACACTGCAAGTTCAGGCCTGTCAACACAGATAGCTTGAAAGAGTCCTTGGAAAGTTGGAGAGGTCGCTTGATGTGAAATCAATTTCTTAAAAATGTTACCAACCATTCCTAATATCTATAAGTCACTGCAGGATAAATAACCAAGGAATATTTTCTGTTCTGCTTTGCATAAAGGATGAACACTAGCTCCCCCTTCCCCCCTTTCTTTCTTTCTTTCTTTCTTTTTTTTTTTAAGCTGACCTAAGTTAACCTTTATTGAACAGTAAATCATTCATTGTAGGAGGGGAGGAGGGGGAAGAGGAAAGATTGTGTCCCTTTGGATAATTCTTTTGTATTTTAAAGCTTTCCAGAAGGCTGGAAGAATCGGAATTATATGTGCAGATGTCATGAGGCAAAATCAGTTTTATTATTTTTTTTTAAACTGGAGAATAGTTCTATACTGATCTTTTTTGCAATGAAAAATTGATTTTATTTACTATAAAAGTATTTTTATAAACTTTCCCCCCCTTTATTTACTTTTTCTTCTTTCTTCTCCCTCAACTGGGATCTTACCTAGATGGCTTGAGACATAGAATGTATAATATTTTCATACTTTCTAAGTTTTGAACAATGATAAATTTTCTTTGGTAGTACACATATATTTACGTGTTAGATTAGGGTATTATTTACACGGTATTTTTATTTTTATTCAGTCACTTTACAGAGGCTTGACTGACTTACATGTTTTAGCTCCTTTTGGTTGCCATTTTGCACATTTTTTTTTGAACTAAGATTTTCCAGATTTTGAGGGTCAGTAATGCTATCTGTACAGGACAGTCACTGCTTTCTTATCTCTTGTTTCTAGCTGATACTCCTAAATTTCTCCTCATGGATTCGTTTATTGCAGTTGCTTCTACTCATTCTGTATTTTGGATAGAGTTCCTGCACGTTTTTGCATTTATCGTTTCTTTGCCTTGTTGCGTTTTCGTCTTATTTTGTTTAGCTCTCTTGTACACGTAATCATGTATTGTTAGCATGACAGTCCTCTCGAGAACCTTCATAAAGATAAACACTTGGTCCATCAGTAGTTATAAAGTTTATTCTTTTGATGACCAAATGATTTTGAAAAAGTGGAATGCCTTGTTAGTAGTGTTTTTCAGAAAGTCCTTTATTGTTAAAGTATGTTTTTTAGGAGCTGGGTATGAAAAAGTCTTTAAAGGCCACCATAAAAGGATGTTTCTCGTAGTATATTTAAGAAATGATGAAAAAGAAACCGAACTGATGGGTTTAAAATGAAGGTTATCTAATGTGATTCTTGTTCTTGGGATTATGGATTTAGGCCCCATGTTGGGCATAGAAATTAGTTTAAAAAGAATGAATGCTATCTGAAGGAAGGAGTTTAGAGCATGGAACTGGGTGAAATAGCTCTGTGCAGCCTGTGACTTTGCCCATCCCCTCAACTGGCCATTTGTGGCTCAGATGTCCTCCCACCAGCATGTTCCCTGGTTCTGTTTACTCTTTTTTTTAATTAATTACTTTTATTAACATATAGTGTGTTATTTGCCCTGGGGCACAGGTCTGTGAATCGTCAGGCTTACACACTTCACGGCAGTCACCATATCACATAACCTCCCCAATGTCCATAACCCAGCCACCATCTCCATACCCCACCTCCCCTGCCCAGCATCCCTGTTTACTCTTATGAGCCTGTGTTTCATCTCCTCCTTATTGAGCCCTGGTCTTTTTCTTTTCCTTTATACTGACTAGTTTATAATATGTGAGTTTTCAGCTTTTAAAGGTAAAGCTGGTTAGATGGAAAGGGTGCTATGAAATGATTAAATAAGGAAAAAGATAACCAAAATGGACAGTAGAAGTGAGAAGTGAATTTCTAAGTGCAAAATGATTGTTCATGGTACAATGGAAAACAGCATTCTATAAAATTGAAGTGAAATAAAGTTATGACTTTTACAAATTTTTTTCTTAAACCCAACCCTGATATATGTTTAGTATCATGGAGAGTGAATTATTTTCTTACATGGAATATTTTAGTGAAGTATTTCATAAATTTGGTATTCTAGAAATACTCACCACCTATCCCATTCATGTATTTTACCATCTAGCAAATTGAACTATTTAATGAACTCCAGAATTATCCTCCCTCCAATGTCTCATCTCTGTGGTTTTGTTCTTTAAATCTCTTACTCTTGAAATGCATCCACTTCTAAAGTGTTTACAGGGCAAGTTCTACAAACCTGAAAAGGCTTTAAGCCTCTGCTTAAATGTTATTTTCCATTCAAAACCTTTTATGATTTTGTCAGGTGGAAATAATCTCTTTCTCCTATGTTTCCATGGTTCTTTCTCTGTATCTCTCTTAGAACAATTACCACAGTTAGTCTTTAATCTGTAAGGGTTTGTAGACCCTGAGTCCTTAAAAATGAGCATGAATATATGGTATATTTTTAAATTCTTGCAGTTCTCAGCGTGAGGCCCTAAGTATATTTTAAATTCAATAAATATTGAATGAATGAATGAAAGAATGATTTGGTTGTGACTACTGAGGTATATTTTACTGTGATACAATAAAATGTTATTGACAGATATGTTATTTGCAGTGTTAAAAGCCCATCTTTGGGGCCCAATTTTTCTTTATGTATATTATTGCCCCTACGCTAATCTCTTGCCTTCCGGTGCTGTATATGTACAGATGATTTCCTTATATCCATCTCTGGTTCTGATGTGTCTCTGATTCCAAACTTGTGTATTCATCTATCTGCAGATATTTGCTAGGCTTCTTAACATTAATCTAGCTAAAGGAAACTTCTTTTTCTCACAAATATACTTCTTACCTAGTCATCTTCCTCCTTGGTAAAAAGGACCACTGCCCCTATCATATACACACACTCGCTAATGAAGAAAGTAGGAAGAATTTTTTTTTTTAAAGATTTTATTTATTTGAGAGAGAGGGAGAGGGAGCACAAGCAGGGGGAGAGGCAGAGGGAGAAGCAGACTCTCCGCTGACCTGGGATCCTGACGAGGGCTCGATCCCAAGACTTCGGGTTCATGACCTGAGCCGAGGGCAGACTCTTAACCGACGGAGCCACCCAGGCGCCCCGAGGATTCTTGACCCCTGCCTCTGCCCCACTTGTTTTTGCACATCCAGCGGGTCAGTAGGTGCGCTTTCTTCACATCTCCTGGTGCTGCGGCCATGTCCTGTATTCCTCGTGTCCCCTCCCGATCCCACTCTTCATTTGTACCAGGGTCATCTTTTACAGATGTAGGTAAGAGCCTGCCAAACCCGTTCTTCCCACCTTTGTCTTCCCAGTGTGATTAAGTCCAGGAATTTTACTGTGGCTTCAGAGCCCTTAGGAATCTGGCCTTTATCTGCTTTGGTGACCTGGTTTTCCCTGTGTCCGTCTTTGCTCCATACATTCTATCCAGCTGACCTTCCCTAAGTATGCTGAGCTTAATCTTGTTCTGGGAATTTCTTCTGACAAAACCTTTTACTCCAGATGCTTCTCTCAATTTAGAGTCCAGCATCTACGCCGCATCTGCCACTGGGCTTATGTTCACTGGATCCCAAAGTTGACCCAGTGGGATTAACAGAAGTTGCTCACAGTGTAGCTGTCCTGGTAAGGAGCCCTAGAATGGCTACTTAATCTCCTTGTCTCAGCTCCCCGTTCCAACTGATGTTTCTCCAGTACTCCCAACTGAATTTTTTGCACCTAAATCCCTTCCCAAGGTCTACTTCTGGGGGAATCAGAACTCAGACACTTCTGTGATCACCACAGACTCGCCGTGTCTCTATCGCATCATATCATTTTAATTCTTTTCATAGCACATATCATTATATCACTATTTGGTAGTATTTTTATTGTTACTTTAGGTAAGTTTTATTTAAAATTTTTTCCTTCCTGCTGGAGTTTAGGAACTTGAAGTTTTGTTGTTGTTGTTATTGTTTTATACAACTGTGTGTATGATAGGGTCAGTGGTCCCTTTTACTAAGAGAAAGAAGATCAGGGGAGAAGTAGATTGGTGGAAAAAATAAAGAGTTTAGTTATGTTAAAATGAAGGTGTCTTTCAGACATCTGTAGATAAGTATAGAAGTTTGGAATCAGGGGCGTCTGGGTAACTCAGCTGGTTACATGTCAACACTTGGTTTCTGCTCAGGTCAGGATCTCATGATCCTGGGATCGAGCCACGCGTCAGGCTCCGTGCTTACCAGGGAGCCTGCTTTAGGATTTCTCTCCCTTTCCCTCTGCCCTACTCTCTCTGTCTCTCATTTATTCATGAATAAATAAATCTTAAAAAAAAAAAAAGAGTTGGGCATCAGAGAGTGATCAGAACTAGTTATATACCCATCTCAGTGTACCTGTACCTAGCCATTAAGAGAATGCCTGTTATACCACAGGTCTCAGTAAATGACTGGTGAAGACATGGGTACTGATTTTACACCGAAAGAAGGGTCCTGAATTCAGGAGTGCAAACTGCTCAGCGAGTGATGAATAGACACTTGACTGCACACTAATGAAGTTTCGACCTTTTATAAGGACCAGCTTTGCAGAGAGGAAAGAAAAAATGACTATTCATTTGGCCAAAGTTTATTCAGTAGCTGTTCAAGGCATGTGAAGCTAGGCTGCTTGGCTGGGGTGGAGTATTAACGGATCCTTGAAAGAATAATATTTCGAGTGCTGTAACTAGGCGTGGGGGTTGCAACATTTCTCTTCAGGAATAGGCATCAGCATTTCCCCATTGCACATCTTTTCTTTCATTTTCCCTGCCCCACTGCCCAGCTGTCAGTGTGCCCCATCGGTCTCTCAACCCCACCCCCCACATCCAGTTTTCCTGCTTTTCTGTCCTGAATCTTTCTCCAGACCGTGCAGTGCAGAATCGCAAGAAATGATCTTTTTTCTCAGCTCTTTGTCCTCTGTTTCTTGCATAAATGAGGAATAAATATTTGCTGACTGATTAGATGTTCTGTCTGTTGGAGTGTGGGTTTGTGTCACGTTGTCCTTTTTCAAGAACTAATATAAGTTATTTTAAAAGAATGAGTAGCGATTGTTGGTCTTTCTAATGACATTGAATGGCATTCAGAAAAAAGATCTTTGCCTTTTTATTTCATTTAAAAAGATGGCTTGAAGAAAATGGCTTTTGAGTTTTCTTTGAAACTACTTCTTTGTTTACTTACAAATTAATGGCTTTCTGTAGCATTTCCCTTTAGTGCTGGTAATTAAAAGTATTTAAAAATAATTAGTAACCACATCCAGTCCTGTGTTTCAAAGTCTCTTCACTGGATAAAATTGGATAGTGTGGTTATTTTCTTTTTATTATTTTTGAGCTAATTGTCTTAGCTGTTTTTGTTTTTGTTTGTTTTCATTTTTGTTTTTTAAGGCTCACAGACCATTGAGTTTGATTCATAAATTTAAAATAGTCCTCATTTAGTTCTAGCTGGTATATAACTATTTCTAGCCTTTTTTAATGGTATACTGTAATTGTGGGAGAATGTGAGCTACAGATAGGTGTAATGAATAATTACATCTTTTTATGAGTATATGTTAATTTTCCCCATAAACTTACACTTTCTGTAAGGAAGAAATCAATTACTCTGTAATTCTTTTAGTCTCATGATTTATTTCTAAAAACAACAAAATGCACATATTTTGTGACATTTTATTTATTTACCCATTTTGATAGAGAGAGAGAGAGAAAGCCTAGGCACAAGCCAGCAGGTGGTTGGGGAGGGATAAAGACCGAGGGAGAGAGTTCTAAGCAGATGATTCACTGAGTGCAATGTCTGACAGTGGGCGGGGAGGGCTTGATCTCATGACCCTGAAGTCATGACCTTGAGATCATGACCTGAGGCAAAATCAAGAGTTGGATGCTTAACTGACTGAGTCACCCATGTGCCCCAATGTTGAGACATTTTAAACAAAGATTTTACAAAGCCAAAAAGATAGCAGTAGTCTCTGGAATTTTTTGATTGAAATTTTCATTACTACAATCTGTAATCCATTCTTAGGTGCTTTTTTTTTTTTTAATATTTTATTCATTTATTTGACAGAGAGAGAGAGATCACAAGTAGGCAGAGAGGCAGGCAGAGAGAGAGGAGGAAGCAGGCTCCCTGCGGAGCAGAGAGCCCGATGCGGGGCTCGATCCCAGGACCCTGAGATCATGACCTGAGCCGAAGGCAGCGGCTTAATCCACTGAGCCACCCAGGCGCCCCCTTAGGTGCTTTTTAATGTAAAAACCTAGGAAATTTAGAGCTCCATTTGGTATTTCATCATTGGCAAATGCCATTCTTCAGGACTAACTTTAACTTAAACCATTATTAAGAAAAATACAATGGGTAGGCCTTGCTATTGGAGACATTTTCAATTATATTTTTATACATTTATTGTGTACATTATTTGTTACTTTTGTCGAACATAACTGGCATGAGTTAATATGATCTTTCTGTACTTATTTTCTTGTGAGTACCATCTGATTATAACTTAATATCAACAAATATAACAACAAAACTGATTGATGGTATTATAATTTATTATACTGTTAGTGAACATTTATATTTCCTTGATTCTTAGAGGCTCAATTTTTATAATTTTCCATTTGCTGAAGTTGTAATATACCTTATAATTTGAATACATTTAATGTCTGCTTTCTTTTTTCTTCAAAGCTGTGATGTGTCTCAAAGTCAGTGACATCTTAGGTGTATTAATTATATATGAAGAGTAACGCTTTTAAAGTGTGACATGTAATTATTTAAATCATATATATTTGAGATGGAAAAGACCTTAAGGTATCAAATGTTTCAGTAATGCAGAATTACTTATTTTATTATTAAGGTAGCTGAGGTCCAGTGAAATTAAAAGAAATATTGAAAGTCAAACAGCTAATACACTTATGAGTGCAATAAGGGATCTTTAGTAATAATGTTTATTATCTAATCCTTTAGAAATAATATGTTATTCTAACTAGCCTTCTAGGTTAGTGGGACAGCAGGAAATAGTATCATTTCTTTTATACCAGCTTCTATCAATGAGTGCTAAGACTAGAACTATGGTCTAATTGTGTTGTTCAACTCAATGGTCACTCTGCACATGTGGTTATGCAAATTTAAATAAAATTCAAATTAAAAATTCATTTCCTCCATGGCTGTAGTCACTTTCAGGTCTATTATCACAAACAGCTAGTGCCTATACAGAGTGCAGGTATTGCTATATCCCAGAAATTTCTTTTGGATACTGCTGGCTAACTGAAGAGAAATCTACAGTGGGATGATAACCTGTAGGTCATCATCTTTGAAGCTTAGAAGCCATCTAAGAGAAATGAGTTTTTATTAAGACCTAATGTGAATGGGGGTGCCTGGCTCAGTCAGTAGAGCATGTATGTGACTCTTGATCTCAGAGTCATGAGTTCGAGCTCCACATTGGGGGTAGAGTTTACTTAAAAAAAAAAAGGGGGGCGCCTGGGTGGCTCAGTGGGTTGAGCCGCTGCCTTCGGCTCGGGTCATGATCTCGGGGTCCTGAGATCGAGTCCCGTGTCGGGCTCTCTGCTTGGCAGGGAGCCTGCTTCCCTCTCACTCTCTCTCTGCCTGCCTCTCTATCTATTTGTGATCTCTCTCTCTCTCTCTCTCTGTCAAATAAATAAATAAATAAATATTAAAAAAAAAAAAGGCAATGTGAATGACTCTCTCTCCATATCCTGGGAAATTTGTCTTTG
The DNA here is from genome assembly GCF_922984935.1 of Meles meles. NCBI lineage: Eukaryota > Metazoa > Chordata > Mammalia > Carnivora > Mustelidae > Meles > Meles meles. Next base: position 128,870,916 of record NC_060067.1, on the reverse strand, counting down.
CTTATTCATTTTAGCTTTGGTAGCAAAATCTTTTTAACACCTTGAGGGGGTCATTAGAAAGGATTCTTCATTTACAGGAGATTGCTTCTCTTTTCACTGTCTTATATGCTTAACTTCAGAAAGTTGTATTGCCTAGATACATGGCTAGAGAGGCCTGGAAGCTCTACTTGCCCTGCATCTCTTTTCCGTGGGTTTGCTGTGATAGCCTTTTCTTCCAGAAGCAGCATGAAATCCCTAAAATTAAGACCTGTCACTACATTAGAAACCAGAGGACCCTGTGTCCAGAAGGATGCTTGTAACATTTATTCTAGGATTGGAAAGAGGAGGTAGCCTTCTGTAGCAGGTTTCTGGAGAATAAAGTATTAATGTGGAATTAACTGTGTCTTCAAAGTTGTGCTCAGAGTAGGTGCCCAATAGATGCTTGACAGTGAAAAGGGATTGAAGGAAAGAATTAGGTGACTTACGAAGACTCCTGTAATGTTGATGTTGGATGATTCCATAGTTGACCCACAGCTCTGGCAATAGTGACACTCTGGTTTGTTAGCCCATTTAATAGCAATTGATTGCACTTCTTTTGTATGCTGGGCACCCTAAGGCAAGAAGGACATGCTGTGCTCAGCTACTCAGCTGATGATTCCTATGTTGCTGAGGCTGATTTTACTGTCCTTGCTTTCCTGTGTAATGAAAGTCTCCTCCCCATTTCTTGGTAGTATCAGTATTGTACTTGGTTCCTCGTGGGCTTCAATTTCAATCTGAAGCTATTAACATTTCTTTCCTCAGTATTCTAATACTCCACTTGTCCTTTGAACACTCACTCCTGTGTTATCTCCTATTTGTCTCTTACTTAGATTTCAATGAGGAGGTCACTGTTTCAGCCAGTGTTTCTACCTGCCTTCTCATTTAGTTGCCCTCCTCTGGGCTTATCCTTTTCTTAGGTCCTCTTACTCACTCTTTAGTGCCTTTAATTTTTAAATATTTTTTTCTGAGAGTGCCAGGCATTGTTCTTGGCCCTGGGAATGGAAAAGTAAATGACAAAGGCTGAATCCTTTCTAGAGTTTGCATTGTAGTCCAGGAGAAAGATAATAAACAGAAAGACACCCCGTGCACACACACATGCTCAGGTACGTGTGCACACACACACAAGAAAAAAAAAGCAAAATATATCTTTAGATAATAATAGCTGCTTTGAGTAAAATAAAGCAAGATGAAAGAGAGGAGAGGAGTACATGGGGGAATGAGAGAGGGGTGGGAGGATGGGTTTAGATGTGATGGGCAGGGGAGAATGTCGCATCTGGCTGGAGACATGGATGGTGAGAAGGCAAGAGTTCTAGGCAGAGAGAGAGAACTGGAGGTATAAAGACACTGAATAGGGTCCAGCCTAGCCTGTTAAAGGGGTAGAAATTAGGCCTGTGTGGCTGCAGGGGATCCAGTGAGGAACAAACCAGTTTGGAAGGCTGGCAAAGGGCCACATCATGTAGTGCAGCTTTGTGGCTGTGGCCAGGAGTTTGGATTGTAAGCGACAGGGATAAGAAAATTTTCGAGGATTTTACTGGGAAATATAATGATCTGATTTATTTTTGAAAAAGTCATCTGGCTTCTGGGTGAAGAACAGACAATGGGTGGTCAGGCGCAAAAGCAAAGAGTGAAGTGGGCAGGTCGGAAACTACAGAGTATTTCAGGCAGGAGAAGGCAACACCTGTACAAAGGCATTGGTAAGGGTGGTGGAATTGCTTGGCATTTTTCTCACTTCCAGAATGACTGTGATGTGCCCATCTCAGGCTCTCATACATTCTTTGTTCTTCTTTCTTGACCCAACTTCGCAGTGCTCCCCTCATTCCCAGATGTTTCCATTGGCCCAGATTAGTTTACATTGCCATTTTAAGTTTAAAAATTTAGACATTACACTGGACACATCTTTCTGTCCCTTGGCAATAAAGCCTTCTAGTCCAGTGTTTGTCTTTTCTTTTCCTTTCTTTTCTTTTTCTTTCCTTTCTCCTTTCTTTCCTTTCCTTCCTCTTTTCTTCCCTTTCGTTTCCTTCCCTTCCCTTGTGTTTCCTTTCCTTTCCTTTTCCTTCTCCTCTTCATCTTCCTTTCCTTTTCCTTCCCTTCTCTTCTCCCCTTCTCCTTCCTTCGTTCCTTCCTTCCTCTCTTTCTTTTTCTTTCTCCTTCTGACTCCTTTCCTTCCTTTTCTTTCCTCCTTCCTCCCTTTCTTTTTCCTTCCTTCGTTTTCTCCTGCTTCTCCCTCCTTTTTTTTTTTTTTCCAAAATTCTTACTTACCTTCCAGATTCTCCAGACTTCTAGGATTACATTCCCTTAACACCCAAACATACCCCCATCCCATTTATTGTGGGCAACTCAGCATCATTCTCAGTATTTTTGAGGTTAGGGTCTGAGGATGTATTCTCCGAATATCTATTGTTCTGAATACGTGCTTACAGCTGAATTGCATTTTTGATCACCACTCTTCTTGCCATCATGCCTTCTGTAGCTTTGCTGCCCATCTGGGGCAGCTCCTCTCTTGCTGCTGCTGCTGCTGCTGCTGCTTCTTTTTTTAGCAATTTTGTTTATTTATTCATGAAAGAGAGAGAGAGAGACCGGCAAAGGCAAAGGGAGAAGCAGGCTCCCTGTGGAGCAGGGAGCCCAATGCAGGACTCGATCCCAGGACCCTGGGATCATGACCTGAGTCGAAGGCAGACACTGACTGAGCCACCCAGGCGCCCTCCTCTCTTCTTTACTAGTACAAAGTTGTTATGTATTACAGACTTTAATTGCAGCCTTGGGGATAAGTAAAGAAGGCAGACTCAGCACGGTAAGAGAAGAAAGCAACTTAAAATGGTTTAGGAATTTTACAATTTCTGCTCTTCACATGGTGATTATCTTTTTTTTTTCTTTTTTAAAGATTTTTTTTCTTTTTTTATTATTTGACAGACAGAGTAGGCAGAGAGGCAGGCAGAGAGAGAAGAGGAAGTAGCCTCCCTGCTGAGCCCGATGCGGGGCTCAACCTGGGATCATGACCTGAGGTGAAGGCAGAGGCTTTAATCCACTGAGCCACCCAGGTGCCCCCACATGGTGATTATCTTGTTGGTTGTCTTGTTGTGTAGGCCCAGCTTCCAGTTATGTTCTTGGTGTTTGAAGGGCCCGTTCTCTATTTTCATGCATCTTCTATCTCACTTCTGTCTCCGCAGCTTACAAATGTTTGTTATTTTGTTATGCAGAGAAATTTAACTCTCGTTCTCTAACCACTGGACTCCAACATACCTTCACATGTACAACTGTTAGTTATATCTTCCCAAATGAAAGAACAATCTATCAGACCATACACTTTTAGAAACAGAAAAAAGTAGGAGAAGGTTGGCAGTTACAGTTTCATTTAAGTTGGGCCGGAGCGAATTCTTAGGCAGAACTGTTCCTCAGCCACAGGACCAACTACAGAGGTGTGTGTGTGTGTGTGTGTGTCTGTGTCTGTGTGTGTCTGTGTGTGCATGTGTGAGTTTTCCCTTCCTTTTTAATTTTTCCTAAAGCAGAATTTACTTATACTACTAAAATACAAATACTTTCTCAGATCATTTGATTTTTTTTAAATTGAAGAAGTCTGTTGATTTTACCTAATTTAACAATTATTTTGAAGTTAAAGACATTTTTTCTTCAAATAATGATGAAGTTTGGAGAGCATGTAAAATTTGGAACCAGATTCTTTTTTTTTTTTTTTTTTAAATATTTTATTTATTTATTTGACAGAGAGAGATCACAAGTAGATAGAGAGGCAGGCAGAGAGAGAGAGAGAGAGGGAAGCAGGCTCCCTGCTGAGCAGAGAGCCCGATGTGGGACTCGATCCCAGGACCCCGAGATCATGACCTGAGCCGAAGGCAGAGGCTTTAACCCACTGAGCCACCCAGGCGCCCCTGGAACCAGATTCTTGTGTATTCAAATTCGTATCTACCATTTTCAGTTATTTGCTCTGTAACCTCAATGTTTCCATCTGTAGAAACATTGATAATGCTATCCATCTCACACAATGGTTACGGGGACTGAATGAGACGATGTTTAGGCGGAGGCCTACTTTCCTATATAAAATACTGCTTAGATACATTGACATTTTAAAACAGAGAAGTTGGTCATAAGCTTACATATTAGTAAGAACAGTTATGTTTTCAAAGAGCTAAGATAAGTTGAAATTCCAGTGAAGTTTCATACAGGTAACCGTGTCCAAATTCATACTGCCTGGTCACTCATCAAATGGCTACAGAAAGTCACAGGGGACAGTAACTGGTTTCAGGTGGACTTGGCTTCTCTGTGTGCATTATCCACCGAGGGGCTAATGACACCTCCCGGGGAGCCTTCTTTCTGGTCCCCAGCTTCTCTCCTCATCCTATGGGCTTCCTGCTAAGGACAGAAGCCAGGGAGGCAGCTCCTTGAGAGTGATTTGCAGTTGGTTAAGCAGGATCCAGGCAAGGAGGAAGACAAAGAGAAACAGAATGGGCAGCTTGTGAGGAAATGTAACGAGACAATCCCTAGGAATTTTCCTTCCCTGGAATGGCTCTCCCTCTTCAGTTGGGTTTCAGAAAACTTCGACATAAACTCTTTGGATTGTTCCATTTTCCATACCAGCAATTTCTCTACTCACATTAAAATAATGGAATGTGGGTGTCATCTAAGAAAGTAAGTGATTACCTCTGGGTAGAAAGAAGCACATATACTTTTCTCTATTGAATTGTTAGCTTTTCTTTTTAAATCTGTAATGAGCTAAGTGAGAAAACATGATTTGTAAAGCAGGACTGCTTTAAAAGAATAATGCTTTGCTTTACTTATTTCAGATGTTCGGACATAAAAAAAAGTTTAAACTGTATACTCATTCAAAAACTTACATTATCTGCATTTGATGGGTTGTATATTTCGAAACAAGTCAGCATTTTTATAGGTCTGAAAGAAGGCACTTAATAAATGTCATTGGAGGGGCGCCTGGGTGGCTCAGTGGGTTAAGCCGCTGCCTTCGGCTCAGGTCATGGTCTCAGGGTCCTGGGATCGAGCCCCACATCGGGCTCTCTGCTCCGCGGGGAGCCTGCTTCCCCCTCTCTCTCTGCCTGCTGCTCTACTTGTGATCTCTCTCTCTCTCTGTGTCAAATAAATAAATAAAATATTAAAAATAAATAAATAAATAAATGTCATTGGAAACATGTTTATACTTGTGAAGTCACTGTAAAATCAATTTCTTTTTTGGGCATAACTTTATTTACCACACAACTTAAATGGTCCAATATCAAAGAACACTTTAAAATGGACATTCAAAGAAATTTTCTTTTCAGAAGTTTGGTAAGGTCTTTTTAGATAATTTTGTGAATTTTACTTTTCAAGGAAGTTCAGCATAACAATTAATTTAGAAATACTCAATAATTATCTAAGAGACATGATCTATAGATACAACCTTTCTAATTCCCATTTTCTTCTTTTTATTTTTCCTAAATGGACTTGTATGCTCTTTAACTCCCTATTTATTGCATATCTTTAGTATTAAAATGATTATAATTTCTTCTTAAAGATTTTAGTTATGTGAGAGAGAGAGAGCACAAGTAGGGGGAGAGGCAGAGGGAGAAGCAGACTCCTTGTTGAGCAGGGAATCCCACTGGGGGTTTGATCCCAGGAATCTGGGATCATGACCTGAGCTGAAGGCAGACACTTAACCAACTGAGCCACCCAGGCACCCCATGATTATAATTTCTAGGAGTAAATTCCAACAGAATAGTTATTTCTGAGGAGAAACATAACTTTAAGTCTAACCATATTTAAAAAATGCCTCTAAGACAAAAATAATAAAATGTATTAAATTATGACTCAAAGATAATTTGGAGAAGTGTTTGATTTATTTAGCAATGTCATCTTTGTAAACTAGATCAGTAATGAAAAAAGTAAATGCCCTTAAGCAGGCATCTAAAATTTAAGCTTCCCCGCCCCCTCATTAATGGGCTTTAACTAGATGGGAAACAAATTAAAACTCTTCCGAATGTTGGAACAGACAAGTGTCTTGAAGGGTAGATCTATTTGAGGATCTAATGAAAACAAAAAAGTATTATTTATAGTACAGGCAGAATTTTTTTAACATTCTGAGATTTTGAAAAGCTAAAAACTCCGTATACAAGCAAAATATCCCATTGACTATAACTCATGTCAATTAGGTGAGTTAAATGTGGAATAACTTAATTTGTTCAAGATTTTCCCAAATAAGGGGTGCCTGGGTGACTCAGTTGGTTGAGTGGCTGTCTTCGGCTTGGGTCATGATCCTGGAGTCCTGGGATCGAGTCCCGCATCGGGCTCCCTGTTTGGTGGGGAGTCTGCTTCTCCCAGTGACCTCTCCTCATGCTCTCTCTCTCTATTTCAAATAAATAAATAAAATTTAAAAAAAAATTCTCCCAAATAAATATTTCGAAGGACCTACTTTACAACCCCACTTAGGAGATTTTTTTAAATCTTTTTTTTTTAATATGTAAGTGAAAGATCAGACTCAAGGCTTAAAATAGAACTTCTTACCTCATGTTTAAGTTTTAGCAGTGTTGTTACACAATTGCAATGGCATTAAGATGATTTAAAGGTGGTTTTCAAATTCTGTTTACCGGAACTTCTCCTGCAGTGCTATGTTTCAGCCTGGGTGTGGGGAGAGAATTGGACAACTTTTTTGTGTGTCTGTAATTGTTTTATTGGGTAATAAGTGTGAGGCTTTTTTCCCCTGCATATTTTTTTATTATGTTATATTAGTCATCATACAGTACATCATTAGTTTTTGATGTAGTGTTCAGTGATTCGTTATTTGCGTATAACATGCAATGCTTATTACAACGGATGCCCTCCTTAATACCTATCATAGGGCTACCCCCTCCTCTTCTCCCCTCCCCTCTGAAACCTTCAGGTCTTTTCCCAGAGTCCATAGTCTCTCATGGTTCATCTCCCCCTCTGATTTACCCCCTTCAGTTTTCCCTCCCTTCCCCTGTGTTCCTCCATGCTATTCTTTATGTTCCACGTATGAGTGAAACCAAATGATAATTGTCCTTCTCTGCCTGACTTATTTCACTTAGCATAATCCCCTCCACTTCCATCCTTGTCGATGCAAATGGTGGGTATTCATCCTTTCTGATGGCTGAGGAATATTCCATTGTATAAAGGTTTTTTGTGTGCCTGGGTGTTATAGTAGCACAGGGGAGAGACCGGAGAGCAGGCCTCCTTGAGCTTCGCCAATTTCAGCCCATGAGTCTCAAGCTTGATGAAGCTTAGATGTTCAAACTAAAATTTAAAAAATTAGAAGGAGGTAGTTTCCTATGTGCTGAAATATGCATTGGCTAATTGGCTAATTAGATACTTTTTTGCAGAAGGGCAGTATTTTCAGTGCTTGTTGATCTAATATTTTATGAAATGATGATAAGAATAATTGGTAAATTTGAAAAGTAAGCTAAAATGATGGGAACCCCATACAAATGCCAAATGAATTAGTTAAAATGTATTGAGTTGCACAATTATGAATATACAACTATTGAATTATGCACACTTCATGTCGGTGAATTGTATGGTTGCAAGTTATATCTTAATAAAGCTGTTCCAAAAAATAAATTACTGACTCTTGAGCTCTAGATGGCCTGTGGTTTAGCTGGAGGGTGGAAGTAGGAACCAGACTGGGGATATGTTTGATATGTAAGTGCTACTAGATGCCCAGAGTATCTGCACCATCTTTCAGGACCTCCTTTACTCTTTCAAGAAGAGGGGTACAAAAGAGACTAGCTTTTAGGATGCAGATTTTTTTAACCTAAAGTTTACCTTTGGGGTTCTTTTGTTAGTGGATCTTGGGAGGGAACTTACCAGCTGTAAGCCTCCATCTAAAACATAAGCATGAATGTGGGTTATGTCTCAAAAGACTATAATCATAAAAATGAAGGGAAAATACCTCTTACATTTTTTTTTTCTTTGAGCTCCCCAGCTCTTTTAGTAGCATTCTTTTTATCTTAGTCTATAATTAAAAAAAGAATGACATGTAGACTCTGTGGTGTCCTACTGTGTAGGATACCAAAAATCTGAATACCCCCAATGTGGAGAAAAATTTAAACCTATGATATTGAGAGTCATATACTTCTTGAGTTTGCCTCTTTTCTCCTTAAGATTATGATTGATTTTTTTTATTAAAATTCATTTTCCTGGGTGCCTGGATGGCTCAGGTCGTGATTCTGGAGTCCAAGGATGGAGTCCTGCATCAGGCTCCCTGCTCAGCAGGGAGTCTTTTTCTCCCTCTGACCCTCCCTCGCTCTCATGCTCTCTCTCTCTCTCTCTCTCTCTCTCATTCTCTCTCTCTCAAATAAATAAATTAAAATCTTTACAAAAAAATAAAATAAAATTCCTTTTCCTGTGCCATCTCATTGGAGTGGACAAATGATGCCACCTTAATTCATGTTAGGCTGTTAGAATTCTGTTCGTTATCAGAATTTAGGGATACTTTTGTGACTTCATCTTAAACACACGTTTCCATATAATTTCCCAACCTACTAGAAAGAACGAAAGGAGGGAGGGAGTGAGGGAGACACATTAAGTAGGGCAGAGGGGCATTTTCTAAGGACATGTGCCTTAAGTGCAGTAACCACTTCCAAACAATAAAAGGCTTATATTAACAAACATCTGAACATTTGAGTATCTGCTCTATTGGAGAGACTGAGTTCCCAGTTATAGCAGTGTTGAAAAACACAGGATGCCCAGACTTGAAGAAGTTTACCATTTTATTTCTCAGATGACAAGTTCAGCCAGATGAAATACATGAAGAGTCCAGTTATTTTCCATTTTAATGAGATCCTTAGGATTTCCCTTGTTCAATTTGATTTTTCCATCTAGTTTGCTTAGAATTGTATACCTGGTTCTCATACTAGAATCTCTTTTCCTGATCTCTAGGGAAAAAAAATCAGTGTCCAAGTTATATTAAATTCTGTCTCCTTATTTATGTATTTATTTGCCTAAATCCTTACAAAACTCTCCTTATTCTATCAAATCCAGACTCTATAATCCAGTCTTCTTTTTTTATATTAAAACTTTGATCTGGAATAATTTAATGTCTGCCAAAGAATATAGGTATTTGTTGCTTATTAGTAGTAATTAGAAAGTTAGTTAATATTCCAGTCATCATACTATCATATATAATCCATAAACATATCTACTGGTAAGAAATAGAACTTTTACTTACCAATGCATGGTGCATTAACTAGGTGGACAGATTTTCAAATAGTCCATGTCTTACCGATCACTATTTAGATGTCCTTTTAGGGTAATTCCACGTGTGGTGCTTAAGAAATTAATTCTGGGGCGCCTGGGTGGCTCAGTGAGTTAAGCTGCTGCCTTCAGCTCAGGTCATGATCTTGGGGTCCTGGGATCGAGTCCCACGTTGGGCTCTCTGCTCAGCGGAGAGCCTGCTTCCCTTCCTCTCTCTCTGCCTGCCTCTCTTGTGATTTCTCTCTGTCAAATAAATAAATAAAATCTTTAAAAAAAAAAAGAAATTAATTCTGAAGTCAGATGAAATTGGATTCATTTCTTATCTCTGTCACTTTTTGTAGTTGTTCTGGACGGAATGTTTGTGTCGCCCCAGTTCATATGTTCAAGTCCTAACTCCCCATGTGATGGTATCAGGAGGTGAGGGAGTACTGGAGGGAATGTAAAATACTACATTCACTTTGGGAAACCATTTGGTAGCTTCTTATAAAACTAAACATGTACTTACCATATGACCTAGAGATTGCACTCTTGGGCACTTATTCCAGATAAATGAAAGCTATGTTCTCAGGAAAAAAAAAAAAAATCTGTAGATGAATGAGCTTGGATGGATCCTAAGGGTATTCTGCTTAATGAAAAAGCCAGTTTTAAAAGGATATATGATATACGATTCCATTTATATAATATCTTCTAAATGACCGAACTATAGAGATAGAAACTGATTTGTGGTTGTCAAAGGACAGGCTGAGGATGGAGGATGGGACATAGCAGAGTGACATGAGGGAATTCCTTGGTGGCTTGGAAAACCTGACTGTGGTGGTGGTTAAAAAAATCAATACATGGTATCAAATTATATGATTTAAACACACACACACACACACAAACACACACACACACGAGTACATGTGGAGAACTGTATAAAGTCTATAATCCAGTAAGCGGCGTTGTTCCCGTGTAGTTTCCTGGATTTGGGATTTTACTGTACTTCTATAAGATGTCACCATTGACATGTGGGAAGGAGAGTTGAGTGAAGGGTTGAAAGGACAGTAGGTACTATTTTTCAATTATATGAGTCTGTAATCCTTTCAAAATGTTTAAAAGGTAATAAATACGAAATATAACTATTAGTTTCCTAGGGCTGTGGTAGCAAAGTACCACAAAGTGAAAGGCTTAAAGTAACAGTTTACTTACTGTCTCACAGTTCGGAAGGCCAGAAATCTGAAATCAAGATGTTGACAGTGCTGGTTCCTTCTGGACGCTCTGACATACCTCTCGCCTAGATTCTGGTGGCTCTGGCTTTTCTTTTGTGTTCTTTCCTTGTAGAGTCATCACTCCAGTCTACCTCTGTCTTCCTGTGGCCTTCCCCTGGTCTGTACTTGTCAAGTCTTTTTTCTCCTGTAAGGACACTGCTCATTGGACTTAGGGCCCAATTTAAATACAGGATGATCTCACTGAAATTTCTTCACCAAAGAATCTACAACGGCATTGTTTCCATGTAAGATATCACGCATAGGTACCGGGATTTAGGACTTGGAGTTATCTCTTTGTGGGAGCACTATTTAATTCGCTACAACCAAGAACAAAGAAAAAGAAAACCACTCATAATTTCATTATCCAATAAGACTGTTTTAATATTGTAATATATTTGCATATGGATATTTATGGAGATATACCCATGTGCATATAAATGAAATCATATTATATCCAATGTTTTATATCTTTCTTATTAGCTCTGTATCATGAACATTTTCCCAGGTCAACAGTCATTCATTGAGTGACATGTAATTAACAGTATACAAATAATTGTGAATTACACTGTGCCAAATATGTTTGAACTGCTGGCTCACTTGTCTGATTTTTTTCCTTTCAATTTTCTTTTATGATCATACTATTTGCAAGGCTAAGAGAGTTGTATTTCAACTTTGGAGACACTTAGTAGATGAACTTGTGACAATGCTGTTTGTATATAACAGGAATTTTCACCTCGTTTTAGGATTTTTTTTTTTTAGGAATTTTTGTTTTAATAACAGCTTTATTGAGCTGTAATTCACCTAATATTTAAAGTATAAAATTCAGTGGTTTTTATTATATTCACAGAGTTGTGCAACCATCACCATGAAGAACTTTAGAATATTTCAACCTCAGGAAGAAATTGGTACACTTAGCTATTGTTTTCTTGTCTCCTCATCCCCCATCCCTAAGCAAATATCAATGTATTTTGTGTCTCTAGAGATTTGCCTATTCTGGACACTTTATATCAATTGAATCCTATATATACATATATATGTATAATTTAAAAATGAATTATATATGTATAAATATTTATATATTTATATATAGTTTATAAATATAAATATATATTTATATATATTTATATATAGTTTATATAGTTTTATACATATAAACTATATATATATATATATAACTATATATATAGTTGTTTTTTTCAAGCTTCATCCTTTTGGTAGCATGTTTCCATACTTCATCATTTTTATGGCCAAATAACATTCCATTACATAGATATACCATGTTGTGTTTAACCATTCAGGGACAGCTGGGTTGTTGCCAACTTTCGGTTATTATGACTAATGCTCCTGTATTTGTCTGATTGTTACCTAAGGCTATTGAAACTAGAGTTTCAAGTGCAGGTCCCTTTGCGAGATAACTGGCATTGGTGGGGGTAATTAAATATACGGTAGGGTTAGGTAGCCAGAAATCCACAAAAAGTTACTGCATTGGAAAGAGTTCATTCAAAGATTGGGGTTTGCCAGAACAGAAGTAGGATATCATCACAGTATAACTAAAATTTGTTATTTTGTTTAATGTTCTTGCAGTGGCAGAGTCTCAGTTTTTGTGCTTTTTATCACTTAAAACAAGGAAAAATGCTATAATTTTGTGCTTCTAATTAAAGGTTTTTCTATTGTGTTGTTTAGCATCTGGCAACATTTATATAAATATTTTAATTCTAAATTAGAATTTCTAGATTGAAATAAAATCATTATATTACATGAATGAAGAGAATTAGCATAGTTAAATTGTTTAGTGAATTGCCTTTAATGAGATAGTACCTATTAACCAGCTGTTCTAGGTGATTAGAATAATATGATGAAAACAGTATAAATGCACTGTACATCTTTTAATATTTTATCATTAATCTGTTCATATTTTATTCTGGCTCAAAGCTAAGCTTTCTTTTTGTGAAATGAGATATAAAGGAATGACATAGTCAGATGTTGAGATTGATTAAAAGCTGCAAAGTGAGAAGAAAATGTTTCATTTCATCTGTATTGGAACCTTTCTGTTCCATTTCTCTGGGTACAGATTCCTAAAGTAAGTATAGACATCTTTGTTTGCATTTTAGGCTTGCATTTATTATTATATAATTTCTCTCAGAAGCGAAGGTACAGTTTTTTTTTTTTTAGGATTTTATTTTTTTATTTTAGAGAGAGAGCGAGCATGCACCAGGGGGAGGGCCAGAGGGAGAGGGAGAGAGAATGTCAAGCAGACTCTGTGCTCTACATGGGGCTTGATCTCACGACCCTAAGAGCATGACCCGAGCTGAAATCAAGTCGGATACTCAGCCAAATGTGCCACTTAGGCACCTCAGCAAATATGTAGTTTATGATTAGAATTAAGATGCAAGTTAAGAAAATCTGGTGGGGGCACCTTGGTGGCTCAGTTGGTTAAGCAGCTGCCTTTCGGCTCAGGTCATGATCTCAGAGTCCTGGGATCGAGCCCTACATGGGGTTCCTTGCTCAGCAGGGAGTCTCCTTCTCCCTCTGCCCATCCATCTGATTCATACTCACTCTCTCTCTCTCTCAAATAAATAAAATCTTAAGAAAAATGTGATGAAAAAATGTGTAATAAGATGAAATAGTTTTATTTTTCTCGTATGAAAATATTAAAGATGTGTTACTTAAGAAATCATGCATCTTTTTAATCTCTTTAAAATATCTTTTAAAATGTATTGTTACTCTCTTTTTGGTCCATGCTTATTTTTAAATCCTTGTAGTAGTAAATTCTTTGAGTGTAGGGTGGTGGGTTCCAAACATGGATATGCTCTGAGCAGCATAAATACAGTTAGTAAACAAAACTATTGCTTTTTGTTTATCGAACAAAAGTACAATTTTTTTTTTCCTTCAGTAAAGACTAAATTTCTATCAGGACACATGTTCGGCTACATCTGTATCAGGTTTTTGATGCAGGTTTGGTGGGCAGAACAGAAGTCATATCCCAGGTGTCTTCATTTACTTGAGTGTCCATAACAAAATACCATAGACTGGGTGGCTTATACACCAGGAATTTATTTCTCACAGTTCTGGAGGCTGGGAATTCCAAGATCAAGGTTGCAGTAGATTTGGTTCTCTGGTGAGAACCCTCTTTCTGGTGTGCAGACAGCTGCCTTCTCACTGTGTCCTCGCATGGCCCAGTAGGAAAGAGCTCTGATCATCCTACTTCTTGTAAGGACGCTAATGCCATCATTATAGCAAGTGTATAGGACTTTTAAGTGTATTGGACTGTTAAGATGTTAAACATAGGGAAACAAGGTTTAGGGTTTATGGGTAGTCTGTACTGTCTTCACAATTTTTCTATTAATCTAAAACTTTTCTAAAATAAGAAAATTTATTACAAAATTACATGTAATTAAGGGCAAAAATCCCAGTTGCCAAATTTAATTGAGCTACAAGTGAAGCCTCTTCTTCCCTTAAGACTCTCTCCAAACAATGCAGAGGATAGTCAGACAGCCATGTCTGCAAAGAGGAAATTATAAGAGCATTATGAATCAGAAGTCTATTTCCACTTTAATTATATCCCCAAACTTCAAAGATAAACTTTTGTCCATGCTCAGACTCTTTTAAAAGTACATCATAAATCTTTTTTTTCGAATTGTCCCCCTAAGCTACCTTCCAAGAATTCGTAATTAACAACACAGTGAAAATCCAGGAAGTGAACTCTCATTATTCATCTGTCTACTCTTAAGGTTATAGTTTTACATTCCTTTATATGCATGTTCTACAAGTGATTGTAAAAAATACAGTAAATCAAAGGGAGAAAGTGATCCCACTTTACATTACATAAGAGTAGGCCAAATCACCCCTCACCAGGAGCCATAAACATTGCAGAATTTTAAGCAAATAAATAGAAATTGAATTTCATTACCATCTTTAACAACAGATATAATTTTGATGAAAGAGCAGAAAAAGTTTAAATTTACCATTTTCAAAATTTAGGACATTAAGAAATCTAAGCAAGCAATCTTTTTAAGTGATTTATAGTGTTTGGGTAAAATGAGCATATGAAATATTTTTGTTTTTAAATTTCTGATCTTATAGCTACAGAAGTGCCAGCATGAAGAATGTATGTGTGGAATATGTGTGTGTGTGTATATATGTGTGTGTGTTTGTATATATATGTGTGTATATATATGTGTGTATACACATTACATAGTGTATACACAGTAATATATATGTGTATACACAGTAATATATACACACACAAATATATCTTACATGTATGTATGTATGTATGTAGACATAAACATAAAGGCATATGTGTGTTATAAATGTATGTCTTTCTGTATACTTACACACGTACACACACACAATACAAGCAGACGAAGGAGCATTTTTCTCCCCGTAATACTGGGTTTCATGTATTGCCTTTGGTCACGAACACATCTGCATAGGGGACTTGCAAGCAGAGCTAAGACACAAGTCTCAGGTGGTGTAATGCAGTATGAAAATATGAGTCAGTGTATGGCTCTTAGATTTCTTTAGTCCTTCTCAGAGATAGAATGTATGCTTTGCATGCTCCCTGGTAATATAGAAACCTTTTTTAATGTAATTAGTATAAAGCTGAGCTCTGTAAAGTCTAAATTGATTTACCTTGGTATCTGAGCAAATAGTATTTCACTGGGAATGAATCTGAGATTGAATGCAATTATTTCTAAAAGGTTGATGGAGAGAGGAGAGCTAGAGAGATATTTTCTATTCTAAGTTGAACCACTTGATAGTTTAGAAGATTGCCTTTATAAAAATTTGTAGCAGACATTTAGTATTTTAGATGGATTAAGAAGCTTTGAAGTTTAGGTTGGGGTATGAATCCTGCCTCTGGTACCTAAGTGTCCGTGTTATTTGGGTAAATTTTACTAATCTCTTGAGTCACAGTTTCAGTTTACGCATCTGTAAATTATGGGCAACTATCTCGTCTATGAGAAACAAACATGTGATTAAGTGAAATGCCATAGAAAGGTGTGTTTTGCACATGAGCAGAATTCAAGGGTGATACTGAAGCCATTTGGGTTTTAGTGAGGATTCAATGAAATCATAAATATACAAAATCTATAACAATGTCTGTTATGTACAAGATCATCATTATTCAGCAGGTGCTCTCAAATTGCCATACTTTTAGTCACTAAAAATTTATGATTAAATAGTTTAGTAAAGTTTGAGGGTTACATTTGCAATCAGTGTTTACTTCCACTAAGCCTCTTCCAAGATTTTGCCAACTCCAGCATCTTGACCCTTTTCTGTTTCACGTATGTACAAAAAAGGCCCAGAATCTGGTTCTCACAGCACCGTGGTTGCAGAATACCAGTGTTGCGAAGATGGGGGGGGAGGCTTAGCACGTTGATTTTCCTCTCCCGATGTTCCATTTGCTCTAAAGAGAGTTTTCTTTTTAAGAGATGTCTCTAGGTAATATTCTTCTTAATTGATGCTTTTATCCAGCAAATACTTATTGGGTACCTCTTATGCCAGTGATTCCACAGCAAATGACCCAGAAGAGGACTCTGCCCTCCTGGAGTTTACATTCCAGTGGGGATAGGCAACCCATAGATGTGTCAGTGTAGACATGTCTAGTGGTGAGGCATTGTAAGAGGAAGAATAAAGTGAGAGGAACAGATCAGAGAGACAGGTATGCTGGTTGGGAAGTGCTGTTTAGTAGTCAGGGAGAGCCTCCTAGAGGAGTTACATTTGAGCTTCTGGTTGGATTTATTAGTTGGAACAGCTATAAAGCACATGAACACAGGTGAAATTTTCTTAAGACTTGTTCATATCCTCCAAAGTTTATGCCACATAAAAATCTTAAGAGATACTTAATTCTTATTGGATCTTATAAATGATGGAGTTAGTGTTTTGAGAGATGGATAAATAGTGGCTGTTTTTCCAAAGGAAAGGACGAGTGTTTAATATGCAAGGGAACCACAAAATACAAGACAATTCCAATGTGCTATTTCATTTAATGTTCAAAATGGTTTAAGAAGGTATAATTAGCCCTGTTTTAGAGGTGATGGAAGCTCACTACATTTAAGTAATTTGCCTAAAGTCACTATTAAAGACTGATGGAAAAAGGATTTCAGGCATGATCTCTTTCCTTTCCATGAGCTTTCACCTATTACACATGATTAATTAGGAGCACCACAGGGATGAAAATCTAAATCAGTTGATAAGGAAATCAGTTCTTTGTTTAAAGATGGATGATCATCTCCTAGTTCCACCATTCCATTTTAATCCCAATTTAATCCAGTTTTACCTATAAATTAAATGTCATTTCATTGCAACAGTATGACCAATAAAGCTCATTTTCATTTACCAATTCACTTACTACACTTTTTGTAGTTGTTTTGGTTACCTTGTTTTGGATTAGTAGCAAGACATGAGTGAGTTAGGGTTCTCAAAGGTTGCTATCACATTGAACATTAGATCACACTGGTGGGATTAAAATTGGCTTAAAAAAAAACTTGGATCAACTTTGCTTCTGGAGTCTTGCTTTCCTTCTTCTTCCTGCCAAACCTGTGTAACTGTTCATTTTCTCTACCTAGACTTTGCTATATTTTTAAATTAATCTTGAAATCATGTCAAGAGATTCCACTGAAGTATTTGTCTTACAAAAACGGATTATCTAGTCTGTTTGCTGGTATTTGGCAAGGCCACTATTTGTACACTTGGCTTTATTTCTAATTCTATAATTTGACAAGTGTACTGTCTTGAATTACCATATCTATTTAATTAGTTTTATCAGTCAAATTGTTCTTGTATTTTTGAGTCACTTGCATTCTTTTTTTTTTTTTAATTTATTTGACAGAGAGAGAGGTCACAAGTAGGCAGAGAGGCAGGCAGAGAGAGAGGGAGAAACACGCTCCCCACTGAGCAGAGAGCCCGATGCGGGGCTCAATCCCAGGACCCTGAGATCATGACCCGAGCCGAAGGCAGAGGCTTAAACCACTGAACCACCCAGGCGCCCCGAGTCACTTGCATTCTTAATATCTGTTTCTGAACTCGCTTTTTAAAATATTTTAAATTTTGGATATATTTTTTTCTGTCATTCATAGGTGGAAACTGTCATGTTTACTTGCGAGTGTGTATTATTTGTACAAAGTATAGATTGTAGAAGATGTAGTTCAGTTTATGGGAACATAGATTCTTGTGAAAAGCTCTTCTGTCACCTTTGCTTAGTTTGATGTGGTCTTCTAATTCTTTTCATTGGTGAAGTACAGTACTCAGCCATTAAGACTTAAATGTGTATCATACAATGCATGTGACATGGCTCATTAATGCATCATTTTATTATAGATTTAATTTTTTCCACAAATTACTCTATTTCATAGTCATAGTCCCCCTATTATTTTATAGGTTTAATACCTCATCTCTCTAAAAACTTAAGATTTCTCTAAGTAACTGCCCTGGGTGCCTGGGTGGCTCAGTTGGTTAAGTGTCTGCCTTTGGCTCAGGTCATGATCTCAGGGTCCTGGGATCGAAACTCGCATAGGGCTCTCTGCCTAGCAAGGAGTGTGCTTTTCCCTCTCCCTATACTGTTCCCCCATCGTGTGCACTCTTTCTCTCTGACAAATTAAAAAAAAAAAAATTCTGAAGCAAATTTGGCAGAATATTAAGATTTGTTAAAGCTGACTAGTTGATACTAATTTTTCATTATGGTATTTTATGAACTTTTATTTTTGTTTGAGATATTTTAACACAAAAATCACAAATATATTTTATGACAAGATATGGTAGTAGACAGTTAAAAAACAAGAACTTGAAGAAGTAGTCAGGAGTTGGATTATAAAGTATCTTAGTGGCATGCTGAATTTTTGGACCGCCGGTACGAGCGTATCTATTATCATGGTCTTCGTGCCTCACTTTTTTGTTGACAACTCTGAAATCACTGAGTGCGACCCAACCCAGCCTATTCCTGTGTATGTCAGATATCTAGATCCTACTGCCCTTGTCCTGGTATCACTGTGAATATAGCATGTCCAAAATTAGACATCTTTTGTTTTAGTCCAGATACCTTGCTGTTACTCTTGTCTCTCCCTCACTACCAATATATAATTGTTAAGTGCATTTATTCCTACCTATTTCTTCCTTTCATAGATTTAGACCATGGGATCGCTTTCCACCTTTGTCACCATTAACTAAGTCTGGGCCCTCAGTTCCTCTTTCCTCTCTTGCTGCGATGTCCTTGCTGGCCTCCCTCTCTTGGGTTTACTGGGCTTCTCTTTTTCTTTTAAATGTTTTTAGGGACAGAGGTGGGGGAGGGGCAATGAGAGAGGGAGAGAGAGAATCCCAACCAGGCTCCAAGCCCAGTGCTGAACCAAAATCCAGAGTTGGACGTTTAACTTACAGAGCCACACAGACGCCCCAGGTTTACTTTCTTAATATAAGTCCTTCACGTCCTTTCTGGAGAGACCCACCAAAACAAAATATGACCATTATGTGTGCATGCTGAGAACCCTTTCATGACTTTCTATTATGTTCCCTAAGAACATTTTATATGTTCCAAGGATCTCCCAATATCAAAGCCACTTGTGTTCCTTGCAAAAAATGCAAATTCCCTGGCAGAGACTCTGATCTGATAAATCAGAATCTCTAGGAATGTGTCTCAGGTAAATATTTATAAGATACATCCCAGGTGACTTATGTACATGATACAACTCGAGAATCATCAGTCTATTAGGAAAAATACAAGCTTTTTAACCAGATACAGAAAGCTCATTCTTCACTCATCAGTCTCATCTGTTTTCATTCTCTGCCCTCGCCACTCACCTCCTTGGCCTCTTATTTAGTTAGTTCGTTCTTGCTTCTTTTTTTTTTTTTTTTTTTTTTTTTAAAGATTTTATTTATTTATTTGACAGATAGAGATCACAAGTAGGGAGAGAGGCAGGCAGAGAGAGAGAGAGAGAGAGAGGAGGAAGCAGGCTCCCCGCCAAGCAGAGAGCCCGACGCGGGACTCGATCCCAGGACCCTGAGATCATGACCTGAGCTGAAGGCAGCAGCCTAAACCACTGAGCCACCCAGGCGCCCCCGTTCTTGCTTCTTTTTTGAAGACAAAATACAGTAGCTTCTCACCTCAAAATCTTACCTGTTATGCTCCCCTGATGCCTCATGTTTTTCTCTATCAATCTACCTACCCTAGTTTCACAACTCGTCCCTTCCTGTAAATAATGATGGTTCTGAGGCTAGGAAATTCTAGTTTACATAACATATAGCAGGGTATTTGGCACAAGATGGGCCTTTAAAAAAGATTGTTAAATAAATGGCATTTCTCTTTCATTGACAGGATGCCAACTATATGAAATTTGAGCTTGCATTTTAGGTAGGTCACTCAAGAGTTACATGAAAAAGAGATGAAAACTGGGGATGAATTCTGGTAAGGATTTATAAAAGTAATAGATCAGTTCAGAAGATCAAGATTGAAGAAGAACATTAGATGAAAGTAGAGATGACTGACATCGGGGAGCAGTAGCCAAGTGGATAGGGAGGACAAGGCTGTAAGTTTTACACGTTTTTGGTTCAGGTGTTCTGTTTATTTCTTTAATAAGGATGATCAGTATTTATTTAGGGATACAAGGCCATAATCCTAAGTCTAGAAATGAACGATTTGGAAGATAGCAGCCAAGTTGGGATAGTTGAGGCAATAGGATTAGATTATTGTTTAGAGGAAGGAATACAAAGCATAAGATGATGTAATTTACAGAGAATACCAGCCCTGAAAGAGACACTCACTGAGAATAAGGACTTCAGAGAAGGAGTCACCAGAGAGTAGCAGCAGCAGAACAGTAGAGGTGTTATGGAGAGAAGCTGTCAGCTGTGAAATGCTGCAGAAAAGTCAAGGGAACTGAGGATTGAAACTTAACTTTTGGATTTTGCACTTAGGTCAGCAGGCACCATAAGTAAAGCAATGTTAATGGGGCAGTGGGAGTGGAAGCTATTGGGTTAGTAGATGAATGGCTAATGAAGAACATTGAAAATGAAAATCAGTGACATGTTCAAGAAACTTTAAAGAAGGGCCATAGGATGGTAAGGCAGATAACATAGGAAATAATACTGTAGTCCACTGGTTTGGTTTTGTTGGGTTTTAAGTAGGAGAGGTGTAACTTGAGCAAGTGTAAATGCCAAAGAGAAGGGATTCCTAAAAAAAGAAACGTTAAGCAAGTGTAAATGCCAAAGAGAGGGAATTCCTAGAAAAAGAAACTTTCCTTGAGAACTGGGAAGGACTGGATATCATTGATATGAAGAGGAATGGGAAGGTACATTATATCCTGAGCATAAACAGGGGAACTTAAATTAAAGCAGAGAAACAAATGCCTCTTCCTCTGGCATGAGAAGGAAGGAGAAACACAAACTACAGTTGGAGTGAAGAGGTGGAAAAGAGAGAGCAGGGAGTATAGGATTGGCAAGGTCCGTGTGTACCAAACTCATTTATCTTATTCTCGGTGCTAGTTTTGAATACCTGTCAATTGTGGATTCCGCTTGTTTATTAAGATACCACAAAGCTTCATTTCATCTCAGGCAGAGTAACAGCTTTATAGTACAAAGCTTATACTTTTGAAGGACTTATTGACTAAGTGAGACTCCCTTTATTTTTGGGTCAAATGCCTTTCTGTTTGCCTAGATAAAACCTAAAAAAAAATTAATCTCACTGCCTCTAAATCTCCAAATAAGTTCCTCTCCTACTTCCTATTTCCTACTTTCCATTGAGGTCTGTACATTGAAAGTTTTTTTGTATTACTCCCAAGAGTTATTGACTGGCTTTCTTATTGTAGATATTAGATTATACTTCTCATAAAGTGAGTGAGATCATTTCTGCCAAAAGTGATGCCATCATTTTAGCAGGCAGTCGATAGGCACGCTGTTAGTATCTTCTCAGATCAATTTCAAATCTTAATGGAATATCTGTCTTCCAAAAAAAAAAAAAATCTATTTCCAGATATGGTGCTTGGTGGTACTTAAAGCTTACCCAGTTGTCTCATGAAGTATCTTTCGGTGGCCATTCTTGTTTTCCCGAGCTTCATGTACCTGAATGGTTGAATAATTTCTCCTTTCTTGCTTTGGTTGCTATAGTAACTTGCTGTTCAGATAGCACAGTGGAATCTGCATGACTTTCTCTTTATTTTCACCTCTTAATGCACACTTGGTGTATTATATGTGTGCGTTTTCTAAATTTATAACTGAAATTTTTATTTGTTCATATTCAATGTCCTGTCACTCTGTTAATTAAAATTTGCCAGTTTCAAATTGTGATACTAGTTTGTCTGGCTCTGTTATAAGTAGCCACTGTGATAGAGGGCCAGAGGGGTCCATGTCATTGGCATTTCTCCTTATAGTCCGGCCTGTCTCCTACGTGATCAGGAGCATGGGAAACTCCTTGATCCTTGGGTTTCTAGTTGGTAAGATGAAGAAATCACCTCTCAGAGTTGTCTTGGGGAAACGAGAATATAAGAAAACATCTAACACTCTTCCAATCATAGATGAGATACTCATAAACGTTGGCTGAGAGTTGTTGATCCTCAAAAACTTAAGACAATGATGATTTTTAAATCTAATCTTTAGACACTATAAGGTTTTAAGTGTTTTTTAATTATGCCAATAAAGATTAAGTTATGTCCTGTATATATTTGATTAAAAGGTAACAGTATGTTTGACGTATTATTGTTTTGATTAATATTTAACCAGAATTTTGTAATCCTGATATTGAACTTTATTATTATGCATTTTCTTTGTGATCTGATGCTGTAATCATTTCTAAACTTACCTAATTTTTGTGGAGATTTGGCTGAGTGATCTTCTTTTAACTCACTCAATGTCTGCAGATTAATTATTATTATAGCAACATTAATGTTTAATATATTAGTCATGTTTGTTTTCCTAGTTAACCAACATTATTAGCTCTTCGGTTACTTTACTAACTTTTCTGTTTCAAGATTTTATTCTTCCCTGGTTACTTTCTGTCTTGTCTTTCTGTGTGACTTGTTTTAGTCTCACAATTTTGTGTAAAACTGTATAGGCATTTTGCATATATACCATACTATATATACACAGGCATGTAGACATATGCATAGATTTTACATCTCTTTGAGGAGTACAGATAGAACTTTGATGACACCTGTGCTTTTTTCTCTTGGTTTGTTATCCTAAGTTAGACATAAATGCATTTTAATGTTTATATATTTTATAATACTTTTGTACTAACAATTTTTTCTTTTTTTTTGGTTTGTTTTTAAGAAAAAGAATTTGAGAACAAGCTTGTTTGGTCTTTTGTCTAAAGTGAGTGAAAAGCCTATTGCTTGGTTTTTGTTCATTTTTCAGTTAACTTTTCTGTTAACTTTCCTGATTCCTGTCTTCTGGGTTATTAACCATAGGGTCCTTTCAGTTTCCTGTTTGGTGGAATCCCAATTACTCTGCAACCTCATTCTGTCCATTTTATCTTCTGTTTAACATATATCCCATTTACAGCCTGCCTCAGAACTAGAGAATAAATCAGTTTTGAATACAAGATTTTGGAGATTGCATTGTCACTATAGATTTGCTCAGATTAATTGATTAGTTTCTAATTTTTAAGATGTATGTTTAAACACCTATTGTACACATTGCTAATAGTGATGATGGGTCCACCTTGCTGCAGCAGATTGTTAATAATGGGCAGAACTATACATATTGTTAGGATTGTCTGTGACATGGTTATGCAGACACCTAACTCTTAAGCTTCAGCATGAATTTGGGGGAGAACTAGATAATTAAATTGCGCATTTAGGAAGTTAGAGTGGCGATCTAAGTTATGAGATTTTATGTGATATATTCATACTATAATTAGGCTACTTCTTCCTCTGATGATTTAAAAATGGTCTCCAATTGGGGTGCCTGGGTGGCTTAGTGGGTTAAAGCCTCTGCCTTCAGCTCAGGTCATGATCCCAGGGTCCTAGGATCAAACCCCGCATCAGGCTCTCTGTTCAGCAGGGAGCTTGCTTCCTCCTCTCTCTCTGCCTTCTTGTGATCTCTGTCTATCAAATAAATAAATAAAATCTTTTAAAAAAATGGTCTCCAATTAAAAAGTGAAGATTATTAAAGTAAAATATAGTTAATCAAAATTGTAAAGGAGGTATTAATACACCAAAAAATTGTTGCTTATATACTTTGAGTGATTAAGTAATAAATATGGGCATGAATGCCTTATTAGGTGTGGAATAATGGATGTGAATAAGTGATTAGTTAGTTCACCATTTATTTTTTGGGCCCCTGTTATATATCAGGCACCTCTTAAGATGTTAGGAATAACGAATGTAGAACATTGTGAACTTCAAGGATGCACAATCTATGGGGAGGCTTCAAAGTCTTTATGAGAGAAAGTTGTTTTTTTTTTTTAATGAGAGAAGTTTTATGAGAGAAAAAAATACTAAAGAGAAAAAAGTTAGGTAACCATTGGTATGCTTTATATGGATGACTTTGAAACGTATTATTTATATATTTTTATTTATATTGTCTATCTAAAATGTCAAACACTTTGAGTTTCTAAATTATATTTATTTTGCTTATCCCTTGATTTTCTTAGTGTACCTCACTGCTGGTTAACCAAGTGTAGAAACCAACAGACCATTGAGAGCAGTAATTGTCCCCACTGCTGCTTCATCAAGAATTTTTTTTTTTTTTTTTGATGGTGATGAATGATTTCGTAAGTAGATCTAGTAGAGTTCCTTTTATTTGTTGTATTCCAACGAGCCCTCTCACCATTAAATCACAGGACTGAGGTTTAAAATCTTTATTGCTACTGCTATGTGTAATGAACACAACAGCTCTGTTCACATGAAGAGAACTAGGCCCTCTTCATATCTTAACCTTTTCTCCCCTCACTGAAATTCTTTTGTAGACTTGCAAAATATTTCCAAAGGATTATGACAGAGACTGATTCTATTTTCGAATGGACAGTATTGCAATACAAAATACTGAGAAAAGATGTTATAAGGTCCTTTTAAGACTTCTGTGTTGCTGTTAGCTGAAGAATCTGTGGTGGAGGGGGCAGTGAGGACGTGTTCAGGCATGTGCCAAGTATCTGGAGAGTCACTCTGAGGCATTCAGAGGGAAGGGCAAGTCCTCTGAACACCCCAGCAAATATATAACTGTGAGATCCCAGAGCCCTGTGCTAGGGGACTGACACTGTAAGTGAACAGCTTGGCTAACAAGACTGTTGTCGCCCGTGCCTGTGTAGTTCAAGTTATATGGCATTATCTGGTGCGAAATTACGAATTCAGCAGAATAGTTCATTTATGGAATTCATTTATGGTTTCGTCCAACTTACCTCCCCATAGTAGTCCCTTGAGATTTTTATTTCCTTCTCTGGACTTCAAGTTTATCATTCATCAAGGATTAGGACATTAAGTCTATTATGATTGTGCTTCATTTTTGTTTGAGAGTTGTGATGAGAGAAATGATGGTGCCATCAAAGAAAATTTAAAAGTCTTCAAAAAACCACCACAGCAAAAATTAGAAATAAACCCAGTCTAAGAACTGTTTGTGGGAAAACCATTAACTCTGCATAAAACGTGTTGTGTTTTAGTTTAGCAAGACTTCAAAGCTAAGTTGAGGAACATGTCACTTTTATTAATTGTGCCTCAACGAGTATAATCCACTTATAGATAGTGTCTATTGTTATTTTCACAATATCTGCCACTGTTGATACGTCAGTGTTTTTACGTGGTTTTATTGGCGCTTTACATATGTTTTTTCATTCGTCTTGTGAGGCTGGTATTATTTTCCCCCATTTGGTAGACACAGAACTCCAAGAGTAAGGTCTTTAAATGTTCCAGGTTATTTGCCTGGTAGAACTTGTCATTTGAGTCTAGTCCTGTGTTCAGAGCCTGTGGAAGACTTCTCAAACCACACATAATGCTAAGTAATTGCCGGTTTGA
Source organism: Meles meles (assembly GCF_922984935.1). Lineage (NCBI taxonomy): Eukaryota > Metazoa > Chordata > Mammalia > Carnivora > Mustelidae > Meles > Meles meles. The sequence goes on along the minus strand of NC_060067.1, from coordinate 128,845,508 downwards.
CAGGCAACCAGCTGGTGCTTCATGTCTAGCTAAAATAGAACATTCTATTCATCATGATAGTGACGTTTAGAGTAAAAATACTAGTTTGTGTTTGTGTTCAAATTTTTCAATTATAAAAATCTTTAATGTTCATTGATGTTGGTGGAAAACTCATTTTTAGTGGGAAATGATCAAACTCTTAATTAGAGCTTTCCCTTTTGTATAAATCAACAGTGAATTGTTCAGCCATAAAGCTAGACACCTTTAGTCAACACGAAGTCTTAGGACACACGCTACAGAGGGGGAAAGGTTTATATTGTTAGCCTGAATCTGCACTTATGTTTAACTGAACACTATAAAAGTTTGCTGAAAGGTTAATCTGAGGTCATTTCAATTTGTCTTTGGCTACTGGCCAGGTGGAAATCAGTATTCCTAAAGGAATAGTGACTCTGAGGGTTAATGCCATAAGACTCTGAGAGTAATGTCTGCAGCCTTGCCAATCCTCAGTGAGAATGTAATGGATATGCATAGGTACTACTAAATGAATAGTTATGGGGATACAGAAGAATTTAAATGCTAAAACGATGTGTTTAGGTAATACATTTCTAAAAGGAATTTGTATTATATTTATAGCTACCTTTGGGTTTAAATTTATATTTGTTATTGGGTTGCATTGCTAATGTTTACATGCAGCATTGTACAGTTTATTAAGATTTTTTTTTTTTTTTTGTACGTTAGCCTTTTAGTCAACACATTTAGTGAGCATCTGTTGACTCTGTGAGTCACGAGGGCTGAGTGATCTTGCTCCTGCTTCAAGGAGCTCTCAGTTGAATGACAAAGACAGGGAAATAAGCCAACAAAGTGGGTTCCTGGGCTTTGGTAGGATGAGAAGGAATGAGCCTCAACCTCAATTAAATTGAGAATAATGCAGTACTGGGGACCAGGGGACTGCTTAGGGAAGACTTTCCAGAAAAGCCAAGACCCAGCCCTGGAAGGTTAAGAGGAATAGTTAGGCAGAGGCAACCACATTGTGCCAGATGCTAAAGTGATACTGTCTGAGATGAGGAGGTACACAGTAACTGGGCTCAGTTGGAATGGAGCGGGTATAGGACGTGGGTCATCACTTTCAGACTAGCGGAAGACCTTGCTATTCTTTGCAGTGGTCAGACCCTCTGCTTTCCTGGCCTCCCCGCACCCTAGGTGAGCACCCAGGCTCCTATTCCTTTGTGATCAGGTTCCTGGCTGCTTCTCTTTGTGCTACTCCATGGGTCACTGTTGTAACTGACACCCCCCACCCCTTGTGCTTCAGGCACTGCACTTGACACATGTATCTTCCAGACCAGGGCCCAGGTCCTTCCAGGCACTCAACAAACTGAGAGCACTCAGCATGTATTAACTCAGACTTCCTGCTTAGGGAAAAATAAGTAAATAAATAAAAATAGTAATCAATAGAATCAATCAAATAACTAGAAAACCCACACACCTACTTTCAGGCACCATAATTTTTTTCCCCCTGATGAACCAATACTTGGACCACTCAATGCTTTAAAAATAGTTATATGTATACAGCTTTAGCTTGCAAGGCTACTCCTTAGATAGACATGAACTAGATTCTATTCAGAGAAAGGCAAGTTAGCTGTTGCTGAAAATTGGGCACACTCCAAGAGTAAAGAAAAACATAACAATATCTGTGTGCATTGGATCTCCTTTTACTTTTGAGATCCACCATGCTAAGCTGGTCCACTTATGTTCTGTGTAGTTGTGCGGCCTGGAGCTCTGTTGGCCTAAGAGTTTATGCCAGTGAACTAAAGGCTCGAGTTTTACATGTGAACTCCAATGTACAACACTGGCATATTAGCCTTCTGGACAGGTGACGATGAATGTTAAAGGCAGAATAGCCATTAAGAAGAGCATTGACCTTGAGAGTTAGACAAGTTAGTCTCCTAGTTTTAGCACTTGGGTAAGTTACTTAATTCTGCTAAGCCTCAGTATTGTTGAATATTCAATGGGAATAATTCCTGTTCTTTCTCAATAACCCTGGGACACTGTGAGGAAGAGATGATATCTTATATATATGTGTGTCTTAGAAAATATAAAAGGTAATATAGATTAGTTGTGTACTGGTTGTATACTATGAAAGTATGATGTTTAGGGAAATTACTAGAGGTTCTGTAGTCACAGCTGGCTATTTCAGTAGATGAAAAGATGAGGAGAAAAATAATAACCATGAACACATTAAGAAATCGTGGCTGAGGGGAGGATAGGCCTCTGTCTGGGCAAGCAAACTAGATTTCTGAAGATAATAGCTTTGAATGAAAAATAAAAGGTTTGCCATCATCCACAGTAATGAGTGTCTGAATCCTTCCTTACACAGTAGTAGACATACAATGTTTGTTCTTTCTGAGTTCTGAGGGCAGCTCACAAAGGAGTCATTACACACCATGTAGTTCAACATTGGACTACCCCCAAGTGAGCGAATAACACGAAACATTTAACAGATTGACTTTGAAGAAACTTATTTTCTCAAGCATGTTGTTCTTGGATGAACAGTTGTCCTCTCTAATTATCCAAGTTATATGTACCCTTTTGCTCCCAACATACTGTGAATACTTTATGTAGGAGACTACTGAAGGCTTGGAAGAAAGTGAGTGAAATACTAGGAAAGAATGATGTGAATAGGAAACAAAATGAAAGGCAAAGATGAAACAAGATTGCAGTTTGTGAGAGGAAATGTAAGCACAGGTAAAGGAAATCGGTAAGAAAGTTGGGCAGAATCTGCAGGAAAGGGACTTCTGAGGAAAGATCTCTGGGTGGACCAAGAAGAAAAAACACCTGTGATGGGGGATACTCTTTAGGGAATATTTTCATTTCAAACCAGTTCTGTGTCTTAGAATTTGAAAAGATGAACTTATAATCAGAAAAGATTTTCTTTCCTTAAAGGTTCTCTTGAACTAAATTAAATTATAACTATTTAGATGGTATAAACATGTACACAGAGCTGAGTTCTGTTTATTTTAAGAACATGTTTTGGTCCTTCTTCTTCTTTTTTTTAAAGTAGGCCCATGCCCAACATGGGGGCTTGAACTCACAACCCTGAGATCAAGAGTCACATACGTTACCGACTGAGCCAGCCAGGTGCCTCTGGAAGTTGAATTCTAGAAACAATGTGTAGTGGCCAGTTGGTTAATTGCAAACTGAAATGACTTACCACAGTGTTGTTGTTGTTGTTGTTATATTATTCTCCAAACATCATGATAAATGCCGTGTTTCTGTTAAAGTCATAATGAAAGAAACAATATATAGCTGGGGTAGTAGAGCAGGGCTGCATTTTCATTACTTACCTTCAGTGATGAAAACAAGTTCTGCTGAGGACCAGCTGGGGGCCTCTCCATGGGCCCTCCTTGGTTGAACATGTATTTAAACTATCATACGCTCTTAAGCTGTTAGATCTGTAGTACACATATACATTATACCATGTTTGAATTTCCTGTTGATATTTATCAAGAAGAGATTTTTTTTTAAAAAAGGTAATATTTAGAAGAGAGATTCCTGTCAGAAAGCTTCTTGAGCTATTACAGGAGTGGGTTGTCAGTTTTCTGCTTTTCCTCTGCTAGTTTAATCCTGACACTCATTTGTCTATTCTCTGTTATCATCATGAACTCCTACATTTACTTTAACAATTGACATATTCTTTTTTTGTTTGTTTTTTGAAGAATGTTATTACTTTGATGACACTGTCAGTTAATCTATTTTAAGAAAGTTAAAATATGTGACTGCAGATAGAATATTAATGCTAATGTTTAATGATGACATACATTACCTGTTCTTATTCTGAAAAAGAAATAAGATTATAAATGAAGAATGACAGTGTAGTATTTAAATGAGTAGCTCATTATATTCTCTGCCTTATTTGTTACTAAATAGCAGTGCTAGAGGAAATCTTGCTATGGAGTTAACAGTTGGATTTTTAAATAAATAATTGGTATATATGCATTCCTAAATCAGATCTTCATACCTACACAGTTTAAACTATGATGCTACTAATTGTTTATGGTGATCTTCTCCCTCACATTTAATTAATATGTGATCTAATGAATGTTTGAATACAGAAGTAAGTTTTTTAAGAGTAGGTCATATGGCTTCATTTTAACATACGTATTATAGTGTATAAACCTACAAAAAATCTAATATATTGTCATCACTTGGCATACCTCCAGCTGCAAATACTAGAATACTCAACTAATGGCTTAAATATTCAGTTTATTGCTTCATCTAACAAGAAGTCTAGAGTTAGGGCATTTTCAGGCTTACTTAATTCAAGGGCTCAGTGACATCATCACTGTGTTTGTTGTTTGTTGTTTTTTGTTTGTTTGTTTGTTTGTTTGTTTATCCTTTTTTGTCTGTCCTCCTGAGTTGGTGGACTTTAGTTAGTTAGACCTCAGGCTTATTCCAGCATCACCTTCTCACAGAGCTGAGTCCAGACCTAGAAAAGGGAAGGTCCTCCATGACTATGTCAAAGTGCAGCTTCCCCTTCATTGCCCAGAACTGGGTTTCATTACTCTGTCTAGAACAGCCACTAGCCAAGGGGCAGCGAGACCACTATTAATTGTATTAGTTCATTTGTGAGTCACTGCTGGGCTAAGGAGGTATTCAGCCTCCTTTGAAGGATGTGGTCACTTTGAAGAAGAAGAATAAAATCAAGATTCTGTTAACAGAGTCATAGTGAGTTTAAGATGGCAGTTGAGTTATCAACAGAGTTGTGTCTGCCAAATATCAATTCACAAGATTTTCTATAATCTGATAAATAAGAAAACTACTTTATTTTTTAACACAGAGTTAAAAAAAAATTCTCAGCTGAACTGTAAGTCTTGTAGGAACAATCATTAAGGATGAAGTAGCAGTTAAACTTTTGGTCTTCTGTGAATACTCATTGTAGGATAGTTTGGCATTTCATGACAGACAAGTGAAGTTTCTAAAAAACTGTACCCCCTCAAATATTCTTACATCAGTAGTTATAAGAGTGTTATCTTATTAATGGTTTGTGTACAGTTTTGTTTTTGTTTTAAAGATTTTATTTATTTGGGAGAGAGAGAGAGAGATCACAAATAGGCAGAGAGACAGGCAGAAAGAGGGGGAAGCAGGCTCTCTGCTGAGCAGAGAGCTCGATGCGGGGTTAAATCCCAGGACTCTGGGATCATGACCTGAGCTGAAGACAGAGGCTTAAACCCACTGAGCCACCCAGGCGCCCATGTGTACAGTTTTATGTAGTGACTTTGCCGTAAGGTACTCTTAATTTATCTTACGTAATCTCTTTCTGTTTCCTATCCCCATCTGAGTGCCTGTACCATCTCCACCCACCCACCCCCAAGTCTCATGTCCTGCTAAACCTGCCATAGCTTGGCTTTTGCAGTACCAAATGTTAATAATTTAACAAGCTTTCTAGGGGATACTTATCAACCCAATAGTTGTGAATTGTAATGCAAGGTTCAATATATTAGTCCAAGTGTGTTAGGTAGGTTACCTAAGAGAAATTTCCAAAGTTATTTTGTTACATTGAAATCTGAAAATAAAGAATTTAGAGGCCTACCTGTTATTATACAAAATGAAATGATAGCAGTTTGGCAACAAAAGATGAAATTTATATTTTTATATGATATTCATATTTAAATTACTAGAATTTTAAAATGATAAAGACACGTACTGCTTTTGAAGTGTTCACAAACGTTCTAAACCTCATTAAATAAATTTCAAGTAATTGTTATAGTCTGGAAAATGTTGAAACTACATTTTTATTGGTTTGTTTATTAAACGTAATCTCAGTCATTTGTTTTAGGACATACATGTAATGCAAAATTTCATTGAATGCTATTAAAATGTAAGAGACAAGATCAAATAGGCACATACTCATGCCTGAGTCTGTTTTTTTGCTTGTATTCTATTACTGCTAAGGTTAGGGTGCTCGTTTAGAAATGTTTAACTCAAGAAATATTGTTACCATGGTCTCCCCAAATGTACAACACCTGAAGCAACAGTGTTAGAAATATTATGAAAATATCTTTTATCTAAAAGTTTGCAGTAGGTAGCTACACTGGAAAGATTCTTTTTATGAGAGGTTTGCTCAAGCTAAAGCCTGAACTCCCAACAAGTTGAGGCCTACAGATCCTGTCGTTCTTTTCTAAGAAGACATTGATAAGATTCTACGTTTGTATAACCCATTAGGTGATTTAGTGTGTATTATGACACCAAGGTAATAATTTTGTACAAGTACATATGTAAAATCACTTTCACATCAAGTATTTGCTGCAGAGAATTTGGGTTCCTTGTTTGCTAAGCCTTGGCATGCCTGCATTTAAGGTTTGGATCAGATAAGCATCTCTTTAGCCTCTAACATGAAAGTGCTTGTCAAACTCAGCATGATTTTTCAGAGTTAAATCTGTGGGTTCTCTCTCAATTTTTGAGAGAATTGGAACTTTTAAATTAATCCGAGGTGGACATTATTATGTCCCTTAGACAGAACAAAGTCATTTGTCATAGCTGTTTTCTAAATACAAACACAAACTTACTTTCTGTAGATGACAGACCTGTGATATTTAAAATTATATCCATACAGATATATGTATATATCTCAATTAGCTGCAGAAACAAATATTTAGACCCAGTAAAAGTAACAGCATATGCATTGATGTATTTTTAACTGTTTATGCATTTCAAATAGGTATTAGAGTCTTTGATTCCATGACCTGTTCTTATTACACGGAAAAGGGAGAAAAAAATTGAAGAGTTCTCCATACTTCACAAATGTTAAATACACATTATTTTATCTTATTTAATCTAATATAAAGCAAGTAAATATGACATTGTGGTAGATCTGTATTTCAATATGAAAAAAAAAAAGCCATGAGATCTAGGGATTATTCACTAAACTCTGAAACTAATTCATTTGCAGTTGTTTATAGAGATAAAAAGTTTTTATGTCTTCCTTTATGCATGCTAAGACTGAATATTGACTTTAGCCAAGAACTTAAAAGTCAAAAGAATGAGACTAAAAATGAAAAAAAAGAAAAAACAACCCCACAAATATTAAACAACTACCTATGTAAGCAATAACTATCACATAAGTGATTGTATAAAGTTAGAAAAAGAAATTAAAGGGTAAAAGTGAGAACTTTACCAGCATAATGACTGACTGCATCATTTACTTTATCTTATGGAAATAAAAGTGAAGAATAGATTGGATACCGTGTTACAATGTTTATCATTGTTTAAACTCGTTTGTAAAAGAGGGTGGAAAACTTGATCCATCATGGCATAGACTCACATATTCATCAATCTGTTTATTCAGTAAAATACCTTTCATTGAACTAGTTTCCTAATGTGTATGTGGTATGGGTGGTTTTGATATTAACAAATTGAATTCCTCAATGTGTTTTTGATTAAATATTAAAATTTCTCTCTTCATGGTTATAAATAATTAGCAAGTCAGTAAACAAATATTTAGATTAAGACATTGAGAAGATATTTATGTGGACAAATAAAAATAGAAAGAAATTTCTTATTACTTTGATTTCTCTTTTATGTAGGAAGTGTTGAAGAGTCAGTATCTAGTGGTTATTTTACTTCTTTTAATACAGAGACTTCTTTTGCTGGTTCTAGTTAGTTTTACTATTGACAATTTAAAGTATTACATGCTAAAAAGAGAAATGGCCAGAAATTCATGTGTGTGTTAGATTATCCTTTAGCCTGGTAAAATCTGACTGCCTCCCAGGCTAGGTTCTATGTGATCTGTTAACAGCAGGACACTTGAGGAAAAAGGCACATTCTTTATTACCAGCCCCTGAGTTTCTGAGTGATGACTTAGAAACCGGAGAAAGTCTTTCCCACAAGCTTTGCCTAGTGTCTGGATATGGGGTCTGTTTCTTGTCTCTTTTACCTTGGGATCAGCCATGAACTACTCCTTACAGATTATCGTTATAGATGAGAGAGAAGGAAGTCAGAGGAGAAGATAGGAAGTGCCTTTCACAAATGAAAGCTACCCCTTGTTGTGTTTACCTTCCCATAGGTTCCCTCTTGATCTTGTTTAGTTTTCCTTCTTGGAGGCCGTCTCCAGGTAAGACATAACCATAAAGAGGGGAAGGGACCTTTAGGGACCCTCAGAAGAACGCATGCCTTTAATTCTTCTGCTGAAAGTCAGGGTGGATTAATTCTAAATGGCCTATGAAGATGGAGATCCCTAACTTCCCCCTCAAGATTGATCGGGTACTGTTTGCTCAAGGCAACCCTTATCTTGTGGGTGTGCTTGGATGCAGGTCAGATACTCAGAGCACGGGGTGAAGGCCAGTTTAGAAGTAGCACAGAATTTTTACTTTGCAGATTACTGGAAGTTTTGAAGAGACTATGTTTATTTCAGGAAAGGAAAAACAGTATGACTGAAAATCAAAACAGTGAAAATCTGCATGTTCTGTTTAGTAGCTAGAAAATGTCCACAAATTATGTTTTAGAATACTGGAATTTCGAGTAAAATGCCCTATTGTTTGTATAAAGGCTTAAAGAGAAATCTGATCAGCAGCTTTTCATTCTTTTTTATTAATATACTGTGTTTGCTAGTGACACCCTATTGTTTGTATTTTTTGTGCTTTTGGAGTATTCCTTTTTGCTATCTTTGTCACTGTTAGGGTTTTTACTAAAGACAGGGATTCAAGAAAGTAAGTAACTGAACAGAGGCAACAAGGATTGGAATCTAAAACACTTTGCTTTCTCAATCTGCTCTGCCTTTGCTGGAAAGGATTAGATGATAGATTTTATATCTTGGTAGATCATTTTGTTATTTATAAATGTAAAAGTAAGTCTTTCAGAATATCTTGTGGAGATAACAAAATTTAATAAATTAAGTCTCATCAACCAGCAGGGACAGACCTTTCCTTATTGTGATATACAAAGAGAGAAGATTTAAAGATTAAAGTTTGTTGTGTTTTTCAAAGTAAACTTTCAGGGCTCATGAAGACTTTTCAAAGTAGAGCAATAAGGAAGTCTCCAAAAGGAAGAATGGGGAAAGCAGGAACTAACTTTAAAGGATATAGTATGCATAGAACACTCCTATAAGGAAGCTGGTATTATTTGTATTTATAGATGAATTATCTGGGACACAGAGAAATAAATCAGTCATGATCACATAGTTAGCAAATGGTTGGGAGGGTTCAAAATCAGACACATTTCAATTATTTAGGACCTATAAGGTGTCAACTTCCATTTTACTCTTTAGAAATGCAAGGATTAGTTAGACATAGGAATGCTTTGAAGGAATCCCTTCTAGTGGTAAAGTCACTGTACTTGAATTCTAAAGTTCTAGCTCTGTTCGTTTTCTATACAATAGTGCTGGAGATGGGACGCATAGACTGTGTAAAGATTCTATCCCAGTTAGGGAGAGTGGAAGCTGGAAAGTTTGCGGATGCTAGACCAGTGATTTTGTGTTATTTCTCTCTGCACTGGGAAGTCATAAATGGTTTTGAGCAAAGGAATTACATAATTTAACTGATTTGCCACTTACAATTTAAAAAATCATTGTCATATTGAATTTTATGGGTAGTAAAATTCAGTCTGCCATATTGCAGTTGAATCTCACTTTCCTCAATTATATCATGACCCCTAAGGACAAAATGAGTGGATTAGACTGGACTTGGCAGCCCCTTGCTCACACTGTTCCTATAGAATCTTAATTTTGCCTCCTCTTCTTTCACAGAGAATCATTTTACTGTCCTACCCATCCATCCATTTGCTAATTTCACAAGTATTTGTTAAGTGCTTTCCACATGCAATGTCCTGAGGTGAGTCTTGGAGTTTGGTGGTGAATAAGACAAGCTGAGCCATGTACCTAGGGAATTTAGCTTCTAATTGGGTAGACAAAAAGGAAACAACTAATTAGTCTAGTTGCATTTATTATATATGCTATGAATTTTATATATATATATATATATATATATATAAATAATATGCTATGAATGACAAGTATAGGATGCTGGGAGAGCACATTACGGGGGATCCTGTCCTAACATATGAGAGAAAGTCATGATGAGCAAATGACATTTGTACTGAGATATAAAGGGGTGCATAGAATTAATTAAGCCAAAAAAGTAAACCAGACCAAACCAAAACAAAACAAAAAAACAGGATATGGATTATGGCATTGGGGTTGGTTGGGGCTACCCAAAGAGGATGATCTTAGAAAAGGAAACTGCATATCCCATTTTATTCCACTTTCGTTTCTTCTGAATTCTTTAACACTTTAGTGTTCCTACCAGACATTTAGATTTTATTAAGTAAAAATACAAAGTAGTGTATTACCCTTTGCCATATTACTTCCCAGATTATATTGGAATGTGTATTTAAGCAACCACAGTGCCTTGAACATTGCTTTATATACAGTATTTATTCAGCTGATCTGACGTGTTAATAGTTTTTGCAAAATGTGGGATGGAATCAAGAAGGAAGAAAGAGTTTTTATTAAAATAACCTATACATGCATTGCTCATGCTATTATAATTTCATAATTTACCTATAATGATTTAGTTATGGTCACTTGAAGATGCCTCTTCAAATTTGTCATTATTATTTTTAGAATAAAAAGGAGTAGTGTTGAAAATGAAATCATGTCGTATAATCCTAGAAAGCTATATCATTATTAGGTGATACTGAAATTATTAACTTGAGATGTTTAGATAAGTGGGTCACTTTTTTAGATTTCATACTGTTTTTGATTGTTGAAAAGACTATAGATATATTTGATTTGTTAATTGAACATCTGTTTCTTAGCTTGTATCTTATGAGAGGACAAGATACTGTGCTTAGGAATTGTGCTGCTATTTTTTGTTTTGAGGCTGTTTCAACAAATGAAAATAAACTATTAACAATGAGAAAACCTTCAAAGTTTCATAGCTTTAATAAAGATACTCTTAACAGATAATACGAAAACTAACCTTATTTTTATATTTGAGGCATTCACTACTACAAAATTCTGGCTAGAAATTCTATATTATGAAGAAAGGACTGGTGTTATAATCTCATATTTAACCAAGAGTTAAGCAAAGAAACAAGAAATCTTGGCAATGAAGATTCTTAGCAATGTGCACGGTGATTCAAGTTTTCATATGCTTCCTCAGTCTCTTTCCTATTAATACACTATATAAACCCTGCCTTCACAGTTACATAAATTCTCTGTGATTCAGTTTCCTCATCTATATGATGGGTGGTTAAATGGTCCCTCTTTTAAAACTTTGTTAGGGAGACTAGAAAGAATAAGTAACCTGACGTTTACTTCAGGATTTTTTCCCCACATTTTTATAATTTAAAATTTTGTGAGGAAATGATTAGGAATAGATTTTCTTTCATTAAGTTTGTGAAGGACACAGGGAAACTTTTTGTTTAATTACTCAGGTCATTTTATTTTGTTTGTGTTTTTTCCAGTATGATAAAATATTTGTGTTTGATTCTGTTTCTTTTTTTTTTTTTTAAGATTTTATTTATTTATTTGACACAGAGAGACACAGTAAGAGAGGGAACACAAGTGGAGTGTGGGAGAGGGAGAAGCAGGCTTCCAGCTGAGCAGCGAGCTCCATGCCAGGCTCCACCCCAGGACACTGGGATCATAACCTGAGCCTAAGCCAGATGCTTAATGACTGAGCCACCCAGGAACCCCTGATTCTGTTTTTGTTCCAACTTCTATATTTTCTTCCTCAGAAGCATCTGTCATTTCTTAGGTTGAATTTCCATTCTTTGTAGTCTCTGCTAACTTTTCCCACATCTCAGGGTTAATGGTCCCTCAACATTTCATTTGTAATATAAAACAGTTTTCACATTCTTTCTTAAAGTTTTCTGTGCTAAGTAAATCACTTTTGAGATACATTTTCTCTCTGATTTGTCAGGATAATACTACTTTTGCTTGTATCACAGGTTTTTTTTTATAGTCTCCATATATTTATTTTCCCACTTACCTCGTTTGAATGAAGACACATCTGGCAAGACTTAGTTTTCACTGGCAGGTAGAATGCGTGGACTTCCTTGCAAATGGCTCATCATCCTCTTGAATGAGGGTCATATTCTCTCTTCAGTTCTGAAACTAGAGAGAAGGTTGATATGCTCAGACCCAGCACTTTCCAGTGAGGTGAGGTTTTCTTTAATCTTTATTGCCTCAGATTCCATTATTCTAGTCCAAAGGAGGACATGACAAATGTCTACAAATCCCGCCATGTGCAGTTAACGGGGTGTTCCCGAATGCACGCTGCTCACAGCAGTCTACCTTCTCGCCTGCAGTCCTAGTGCCTGCCATTTCTCCTTCCTACGTGCACTCATCAAATATTTTTGCATTGCTTTCAGGTAATTGCAATATCTGACTGACCATGCATATGAAAGGCTAGGAAGACATAAAATGACTCTGGCCATTTTAAAAATAAGTCATCAAATAGAGGAATGTTTATTTAGTTCAGCATAAATTCAGTGTTCTTGACTAAGAGGTGAAGGGGAAGGAAGGTGCAGTATTTTTTTTTTCCAATACCTTCAGTACCTTTTTTTTTCAGATGGATTGAGGGTTTTTTTAGTTCCTTGAGCCAAATCATAGGTAAGCTGCTGATTTACTTCTCATTTCACATACTTTGACTTTATCCTTTGTGGCAATTCTCCCCAGATAGTGTAAGATCTGTTTTGTGAGGCTCCATTTTCATTTGTATTTCAGTTTGTATCATTTTCCAGGGTTTGACTTACCATTTTTTTTTTTAAGATTTTATTTATTTATTTGACAGAGAGAGATCACAAGTAGACAGAGAGAGGCAGGCAGAGAGAGAGAGAGGGAAGCAGGCTTGCTGAGGAGAAAGCCCAATGCGGGACTCGATCCCAGGACCCTGAGATCATGACCTGAGCCGAAGGCAGCAGCTTAACCCACTGAGCCACCCAGGCGCCCTTGACTTACCATTTTTAAAGTCACTGTTAGGTTTGAGTCTTCAAAGCTGGATATTTAATAAATATTTTAAATATTCTGACAAATATTGATATATAGCTTATGGTCGGTAACATTTTGCTTTTAAAATCCTTTAAAGATGGCCATCTTTGTTTATATATTAATTTACCTTCCTTGTTTATCAAGATTAAGACAATTTATTAACTATATAATACACAGGGATACTTTGTTTTCACATTTTGTGAACATCTCATAATCTAATGTCTCATGACTACTCATTCAAAGGACTGTTATGCTGTTGATTTTAACATGGAAGGTACTTCATGTCTAGTATTTGGCCATGCCATACCCTGGTCAGTCCCATAAATCTCCGGAGAGCCAATACTGCAAATGATGATAGATGCATATGTAATAATAAACACCAAATTTGTTATACAGTTGTAATTCATGGATGACCCTGAGTCTTCAGGGTTTTGACCAGGAATGACTTGTTGCAGACAATTTAGTAAGTAACAAGATCTTTGGAGCACTGGGACTTCAGTGTCTTCAAATTACTCCTTGACATAGAAGACTGTCTTTTGCTCAAAGCTGATGTCTTTCATTTTTTTTTTTTTTAAGATTTTTTTTTATTTATTTATTTGACAGAGAGATCACAAGTAGACAGAGAGGCAGGCAGAGAGAGAGGGGAAAGCAGGCTTCCTGCCGAGCAGAGAGCCTGATGCGGGACTCGATCCCAGGACCCTGAGATCATGACCTGGGCCGTAGGCAGCGGCTTAACCCACTGAGCCACCCAGGCGCCCTTCATTTTTTTTTTTAATCAATGGACAAAAGCTATCCATTATATGCTTTCTGCAAATGTATATTAAGAGCCTAAGTCCAAAGAATGTTTGAAGCCTGTGGTGTAAAATGATGAACACATCAGCCTTGGTTCCAACTTCGTGACCTGATAGCTTTTACCTCGGACTTGACCATAATTTCACAAATTTTTATAAAATCATATTTACCTGTGCCACAATTCAGTAAGTATTTTTTCTTACATTGAGGAACTTTTTTCTTAAATAAAGTTTTAAAAGAAGCTCTAGGAAATGTCCCTGGAAGCAAAATATAATATTTATATATGTAATATTTATTGAAGTGGATTATCAATTATTAAGATAAAGAACATGTCCTTTTTATGTACTAACCAAAATAATATTAAGGACCACTAATTATTGGGGCCCCTGGTTGGCTCAGTCATTTGAGCCTCTGACTCTTGATTTTGCCTTGGGTCATGATCCTCAGGGTCCTTGAGATAGAGCCCTTGCATCAGTCTCCACACTCATCATGGAGCCTGCTTGGGATTCTCTCTCTCACTCTCCTTTTGTCCCCCACCCTCCACACTACTGGTATTCTCTTTCTCTCTTTCTCTGTCTTTCTCTCAAATAAATACAAAATCTTAAACAGGAGAAAAAAAGAACCACTATTTATTACACTTTTGGGAACAGTGACCAGAGCAAGGATTCTGAACTGGGCAGCCTGGAAAGAGTGGGCAGTCATCCTCACTTTGGGAGTTGGGAGTGAGGCGAGGAGACAGGTGCTTTGGTCAAACTGTTCATCCTCATCCTGTCCCTAGGAAGCACTATTGATGGGTAAAAAGTTGTTGGAAAAAACTAGCCTTGGAAGGGGAGCATTCATAATAAATAGTAAATGTTTTGTGTGTTTTGTACATTTTGTTATGCATTTAACATTATACATATACCTTCAGTGTAAGAGTTTTTTATGGAGGACTAATAGTACAGATGAACTTCGTAATTCATAGCAGTCCTAAAATGCGTGTGTACTTAAATGCGTATTGTGTGCAGAAGCATTTTTTTAATCAAAGATCAAATCATTTGAAATTTTATATTAAATGACATTAGCATGGGATGTTGAAAGGAAACCATAATAAGATTTATTTTGTGGCTTTAACTGATTAATCAGTCTCATTAAGAGATAAAACTTAAACTACATCCTTCAAGCCTTAAAGCTTAAACTGCAAAATGATTGAGTCTGACAGATGTGCCTCAGGAGTTGAGATGGGATGAGATCATTGTGTGCTATAGGTCTAGGGGCTTTGTGCATGAAGTCAGACTCTGGCCAGCCCTTTGAAGCCTTGAGTCAACAGGGTATTCCAATTGGAGTGCATCAAAGCGATACCACCAAAAATGTTTGGTAATGTATGTGCTTAGAAAAAATAAATCCTTAATCAGCTTTTTTGGATTTGAAGATCGAGTCTTGCTTGCATTTCTTCCATGCTGTAGACTCATTGCTCTGGTTACCCAGAAATTCACACCTGTGGCATACAGTTTTACATACGGGTTTATTGATGTGTGTCTGTTTATGTGTCTGTGTATGTACAAATAAATTTCAGTATATTATTATATTTAATGTAAGCACGGTAAATGTGACTATTGTGTTAAAGTGATCCAGTTATAACCAGAGTGGACAAAACTATTACATTTAATCTGCAATGATAAATTAAGAGTTTAAGTCATCTTAGATTATGAGTGGTTTTCTTAAATGGTTTATTTTTGTAATCTCAGGTTAGTTTACTTTGTTAATTATTCTTTAACTTACTAGCTTTTTTTCTTTTTAAAAGTGCCACTGAACTATTGAGAACTAAAAAGATGTGGACCTACTAGAAAAATTATTAGAGAAATAACCTTCAGAGTTACCTATAGACAATAGTATAAAGTTATAAGTGTGAAATCAATATATCCATTGGTGTCAACTTTATCTTTCTATGTACAACATACGATCAGGATTTCAGTGTTTATTTACAATCATCCTTAAGTATTACAGGCTAGCAGTTTCATAAATCATCCAGAGAATCGACTTAATTTGAAATAATATGCTTAAAGTGGTTTTTATTTAAGCTCTTGTCTAAAATATATAGGCAGTATTTTCTAAGCAGTGTATTTCCTTAAAATGATTTTCCTGGAGCCTGTCTTAATTCATTTTCATTTGAATTGAGTATGTAAACACAGATTGTATTAGTCCATAAGCAAAAACATTGATATGTCCATACTGAGCAAAGATGATTGAAAGCTTTAAAAATAGCTGAAGGTCTATTTAAAATAACTGAAGGCTGAGTTCTCTTATCCATGGCCCATTTAAAAAGTAAATATCTTCATTCATTTTCTTTTTTATTACACCTGCATCGTGCCTTTGCTTGGTCAAATTTGTAAATCAAAAACTCAGAATGACACATTAACTTTTTGGTTATACTCACTGGGTCCCTGTGATTGCTTGTTTCTTGTGTTGATTTCCTGTCTTTGCCAAGAAAATAGTTTAAATTCGAATCCTTTTTAAACATGTTCACCTATAAATTACCTGGATTTGTTCCAGTTCCTTCCATTTGTCTCCTTTTTCTTAGTGCTAATATTTGCAAGGAATTTTTGACGCCTCTTCCCACCATAAGCTGATTAAAAACCCCTAAGCCAGCATCGACTTAAGAGAAGTTGCAGCTGCCTACAAACTGAGCAGTTAATAGGAAGGATGGTGGCCTTTTTCTTCCCACATTGGTATTCTTTGCACCATACATTATACACTAAAAAAAGTGCCTGCTTTGGAACAATCATTCTGTTTACCTATAGGATTTTCCCTCCACATTTACTTTTAGCATTTTCAATCACTCAGCAGTCAGTATTCTCTGATATCTTTTCGCCATTACTTTTTCCTTTGTATGGTTTTTCTAATGAAATCTCCCAGCAGTTTTACAAAGCATAGCTTTTATGTCATGTAATGATAGCAAGGTATAATATACAGATAAATTGCAGTATAATTGGGTTAAACTTCGGAATACTGTGCGAACGTGTACTGATGAGGAGTTACTTAGTTACCTTTAGGAAATGGCTCTGTATTGAAAGGATTTGTTAATCTGCGTGGCGTTTATGTGTCAACTGTGTGGGGACTGAGCATTCTTTTGAATCACCCATTCCATATATCATTTAGAAAATAAGTTTGGATTAATAAACCTTGTGGAAACAACTTTGCAATATCAGTTTATTTATAGATGTAGAGGATAAAAGACATTTAAATGCAAGAAGGATAACAACTTTAGGAAGATTATAGAAAAAAGTTAATTTCACAGAACTGGCATACATAAGGAAACTTTCTTAGAAGTCGAGGACAATAATATGGGCTCATCTTTTCATTCAGGATTTAAGACAAAAACATTGTCTTAAGTTCACTTCAGCCTTGTGGTTTTATAACGCTATGAAATATTGTCTGTCTTGAAACACTTCAAACTTTAGTTCTAATGAGATTACCTTGGGTAAGATAAATGGATAGGAGGAAGGGGAGGAAAAAGAAAATCCTATTATGGTAAAAGAAAGAGGAAAAATACTTAGTTAATGTCTCATTAATGTGCAGAAAGAGGTGAAGGAAAAAAGAAATAGGAAGAGGCATGAAATGGGGAAGTAAGTCAAATCAGTTTTGTTCAGTAGACTTTCTTAATTTATTACAGGCTCCTGGCTAGGATTCTAGTCCTTTGCTGACCTCCTAATGGACGACAGGATTATAAAATCATACAACAGTTAAGACAAAGAGTCTGACTATTGTATAGTTACACTTAAGACATAGCATTAGATCAGTAATGAATGTATTAATTCGATACATGTAAATCGCACACATCCTTTTGGCAACATACTAACCGAGTTGTTGGGAATGAAACAAACTATACATAGAAGACTTTTGGGTCCAAGAAACTTATCTTCTGGAAGGGAGAGAAGGACAATAAAGCAAACACATGTTAGGTAAGATAATTTCAGAGAGTTTTAAGTACCAAGGAGAAACATAAAGTGATGTGATGAAGAGCCTATGGGAATATAATGAAAAAAAAATCCTATTTGCATCTAGAAAATCTCTACTTTTAATTCATCTTAAAAAAAAAAAAGGAAAGATGTGGAAGATCTTTGTGCAGATAATTAGAATTCTACTGTCACAGAAGCTAAGGAGCTCCTAAAAGCTGTGGCTTAAACACACATACTAAAATATTTTATTCTTGACTAAAGAGTAAACTTGGAGTAAATAATTTTATTTAATTATAACTTCATCCTTCTCTAGGGCTTTTATGATATTGGGCTTATTATACTGTACTCTACTGTTATACTATACTTTTTCTAGAGAGAGGGTACATGAAAAAATAAGGAGATCGCAGTTAATGACTGTCTTTTCTCTCCCACTCACAAAAGCAAATAGAGACATAATGATGATTCCTGTATATTACATGACCCTCAATCCAATGACTATTTAAAAGGTATCCCTTGTGTTACTGCTTTTCAACCTGGCTTTTTTGTTGTTTAAAAAAAAAAAAAAAGTAAAGGGAAATTTCTAATGTTTTCTTAAGTATGATGAATCACTATTAATCCAGTCACGAAAGAACTTGGACCAAATGATAATGTTATGTTGCCTGACCCACCTACATGGCTCAGCAAAACCACTGCTTATTGAAAAAGGTATGAACTCCTGCTACTACTCATCAGGGGAACTGCTGATGACAGCATTGAAAGAAAACATCTTTGGGTGCCTGGATGGCTCAGTCAGTTAAGTGTCTGCTTTTGGCAGGTCATGATCCCAGGGTCCTGGGATCGAGTCCCACATCAAGCTCCTTGGTCAGCAGGGAGCCTGTTTCTCCCTCTTCCTGCCCCCTGCATGTGTGCTTGCTCTCTCTCTCTTCTCTGTCAAGTAAATAAATAATGTCCTTTAAAAAAAAAGAGAGAGAGAGAGAGAGAGAAGAAAACAGTTTTGTCATTAGAACATCTTCTCCAGTGGGGCCCACATTTGTTATTTTGTTGTTGGTGTCTTTTGTTAATGTTCATTGTATCTTGGTCCAGTTAGAGGTTTTCTCCCTGGTAGAGTGGTGATGATCAAGACTCTCACATGGCATTGCTATGAGATAGTTCACGAGAGTGCCTAACAGTTCCTAGCCCACTATTAGTGCTCAAAAATTAGCAACTGCTCTTATCATTTGCACTGAAACACTGTTATATTAAATAAATTCTTCTTGTTGAAATGTAGAAGTACGAGGAAATTATCTGCTGTATTTTTTTATGTATACATTTCTTGATAACAGATCTCTAAAATTTCCTTAGGACAGATAATACATTTTTTAGTGAATATAAAGAATTCTTCTTTTGTTTTTAAATTACATATTTTAGATACATTTTTCCAGAAAATATTTTAAATATTTTTATACAGTTGCATTGTAAATCTGTGAAATACTGTCATTATTTTTATGTAAAAAACATACAGTACCTACACTGTATACCTATAGCTACATTTTTTTCCAGCTTACTCCAAAACTCAAGTTAGTCCCTCAGAATGCATTTTTTTGTTAATGCTTGATTGCTAAATCAGTTATTCTTTTACACTGATACTATTTTACCAAAATGGCATTGTTAGCCTGCCTGATTCTGGAATGAAGAACTCATTGTTTGTTTTGCTTTATAATGGACAAGTTATTTTTGGAGAAAGTGTTCCTAGCCTTGATTTCATAGATAAAAGGATTCAGACATAGTTTTTAGGGGCTGGACAAATACTCTGAAATTGTATGCTATCGTGTGAAAACTATGAGAGTAAGTCTTTAGATATATAATTTTCTGGTTTGAGCATCCATATCTTTCATCAGATTCTCAAAACTTTCTCAAGTCATTGGTTTAAAAGGATAGAAAAAAAATAGTTCTTGTTTTTAAATACTTGGTACAGAAGTTTAACATACTTGAGGAATTCTGAAGCCTACTTTTATAATTGGAGCAATTATAAAGGAACAGAGGATTATAGACATTATTTAGCAAATCATGTCAAGGTTTGTTTTTGTCTCAGAAACTTCCTACATTATTATATTCTTCTGTTCAGATCATCCTACTGGCATGCTTTTTACCATAATGGGGCTACTGTTTTCTTCCACCATACCATAATACTTACATTCAATTCTAAATATTATTACCCTTGATACCTGTCATCTGGCCCAGAAAAATTAAAGCATAAGGCTAACTAAAACAAATTTTGATCCTGGAATTGTGGTAAGGAAGGGAGTTGTGAAAAGAAAAAAATATCACATTTTTTGTTGCTTAGCATATATGTGTGTTTCCAAGTCTGGCCAAGAGAACAGGGATGTTATTTTTTAAACAGATACGTAACTTTTGATTTCAGAAAGGAGTAATCATTTTTTCCTTGAATATGATGCTCTTTAGGAGAAATCTTGTGGTTATTGGAAGTTTTATTTTAGAGATCATGGTAAAACAATTCCAAATACGAATTTAACATAACTTTATTCCACAGAAACCTGTCTGATGACCTGGCAACAGCTGCTGGTGTCTGTTCAGAAATGTGAAGGAGTTTAGTCAATTCTTCTTAAGCCAACGATCTTCAGAAAATAATGATAGGCTGGTAATCAAGCCCTATTGCATCCTTTTTATCCATGAAATTTTCTTTCTAAATACATTTGTAAGTGAACCATGGGCTTTATTCCGGGGCAGTTCACCCGGTCAACAAATATTTATTGTCTCTTATGTGTAAGTCACCATGTTATACTTTGAGGGATGCAATAGTCCAGTAAAAAACAATGGAAACCAAACAAAACAGAAATGTCGACAAAATCCATGGTCTTTTAGAGTTCAATTAAATTACACACAGAAACCTTAAAAACTAATCAAGGAAGTGAATATATATGCAAGACTTGCATTCATTGTGAATGATAAGCAGTTTTTATTTTTTAGTACATTTTAATTTTCCATAATTTTAAACACTAATTATTAAACGTATTTTATTTTTTTAAGATTTTAAATTTAATTGTCAGAGAGAGAGAGCACAAGCAGAGGGAGTGGCATGCAGGAGAAGCAGACTCCCCACTAAGTGGGGAGCCCAATATAGTACTGGATCCCAGAACTCTGGGATCATGACCTGAGCCAAAGGCAGGTGCTTAACCAACTGAGCCACCAAGGTGTCCCTAAACATATTTTAAATGATCTCTTATCTTTTGTGAGTTAATGTGGAATTTATCATTTTAAAGGAGCACCAAATTCTGGAAGAAAGTTTACAATTGGGAGTAGAATTAATGTCACCCTATTGTTCTGACCCAAGGAATGGAGCCAGAATCCAGCAAATCAGAATAATTGGTCAAAATGTCTCCTGCTTCATTTAAATGGCATCACAGCCATTTAAAAAAGCAGTTCAACAGAAAAGGTTTTAGGATTGCTGTTTTTGTTTTAACCTACCTTGAAATAAAGTACTGTATGTGTAATAATATTACCAAATTTATGAAAACAAAGAAGAAGTTCTGTTCAGTGGGTTAAGTTGAATGAGGATGCTAATAGGAAAACATATACTTAAAAATTAATCTCATAAATGTCCAGGTTAAAAGATTTTCTGGAGTCTTATGGT
Source organism: Meles meles (assembly GCF_922984935.1). NCBI lineage: Eukaryota > Metazoa > Chordata > Mammalia > Carnivora > Mustelidae > Meles > Meles meles. The sequence continues at coordinate 128,824,183 of NC_060067.1, read as the reverse complement.
AGAATGGAAAGAGATTAAGATTTAGGCTCAAAAGCTCTGGCTTGAAGGTTAATGTTGTCATTTTTCATTAGGTAGGCTATATGTTCATGTTTTCTGGGGATCATCACGGTTTCTGTCTGTTGTCCCAACACAATGAACACCATCACCTTTTATTCTTAAAAATGTTTCGGTTTGGCCAAGAAATTATATGGTGAACTTACTGTCCCAACCAACACTATTTTCACAGTAATAAAGTTTGCATATATATTTGGTTTTTAAGGTCGTGTGACAGCCAAAAATAATTATGTAAAAGAAAATGTTTTATAATCTGAAAATCATTATAAAAACTATAAGGACGTGCAGAAATATTACTTTATTCACTTGGGCAGAGTGATTACAGTGGCTGTATAAAAATGAGTAGTTTTATTTTAATCAGCCATTCTTAAACAAATGGGTGTTATTTTTGTTGGAGTAGTTGTGTGATACCCTATTTTCCCCAAGTGCGTCATGTTGAAGTAAAATCACGAATCTTGACTACCAGGAGTATTGAAACCTAGACTTTACTTGTGATAAGAATTACGTATATATTCTATTTAATTAAAATTTCATTGGTTTACTAAACTAAGTGAGAAAAATGAAACCAATTATTTTATCACTAATACTCAATTCCGTTTTGAATGTTCTTCCAGTCTGTTTCTTTATCATCCTCAGGATGTACCTATGTGTCCTCTAGTATCTTTGGAAAATGTTATTAATTTTACTGTTTTTATGAGACATTATTAGTAATCACAAATTTTAGTGTTTATCCCTTTGAATTTGATGTTAAGTGCACAATTTCTTAAGGAAAAAAATATTTTGTGAAACCCTTCTCCCAAACCCCATTTTATTTCTCTGTAAAATAGCTGTAACTTTGCCTTTGAATTTCTTCCTGGGAAGCTGTTAGAGGTCTTGTACTAATTTGAAACAAAATAACACACAAATAGTTTTTATCAATACCAAGTGAGTTTTCAACAACTTCAAGGTCTCCTTTATCAGTAGGAGGAAGAAACTCATTCTCCCTAAATCTGAGAAGCCATTAACTGAACATCAGGAGGACTACAGAAACTTGGCAAGCCAAGAGTCAGCTCACCATATGGAACTTTAAAAAATACAGTTTCTGGGACAAGATTTTTGGGACCAATCATTACTTCTTCACAGGGTTGTTAAAAACATTAAATAGATAATGTGTATGAAAGCATCTGTCTAGGAACTTGCAAGCTACTGTTGAGTTGTAGTCAATAGATTATTGTTGAGTAAATGAGCAAGCTCTGGGAAGAATGAAGAGTCAAGGGAATTTATCCTACAAAATAATGCTCTTTCTTTTATTTTTTTCTATGCCAGCCAAGACCCTCTCTCTTAAAGATTGGTACAAATGACCATGAATAAAAGTTCATTTGACTGACTCACATAATAATTTTTACAAGCTTTATGTGTCTTTTCAATCATTCAAATTTTTTTACTTCCAAAATCTGAAATTGAAGATTCTGAACCACCTAGATTAGGATGCAAGGTCACCAAAAGACTCAATTTTACTATCTCCATCTACTGGCAGGGAGGAACTATACCCAAGCATCTGGACTGGCATAGAAAAGAGGAGAAAGAACATTTAAAAGGTAAGCAAAACATATATTTTTATTTACTCTGAATTTTTAAGCTTTTCTTATTGTGCACTCTAACATACTCTGACATAATTAAGGTTGATGTAGTGAACCATATTAAAGAGGAGGATTTGTTTAGGTGGTATAATGTTCTTATCTGATTTTACAACATGAACTAGTAAAGATTTTAATGCCTTTCTTTCATACTGGGAGTTTGTCTGTCTTTGTACTTGTAAATTTTACCTGGTCATCCCAATGCTCCTGTGTTGTTACTGTATTTCTAATGATCTTCAGACTGTAGTGTGCTTACTGAAATGTCTCTATTCTCCTTTCTATATTCTCTGAAATGTTAAAGGATAATGTCCCTGGCATTTTATTTTCACTGTTGTGATATAGAGTAGAAGTGTATCTCTCAAAGGGTAATGGATGATTCTGGTGTTTCTTAGACATTCCCCCCCCCATCCTTTATTAATAAGTATTTTCTTCTGGCAGAAAGTACTTAATGAAAAAATTCTTATTAATGAATAAAAGTTTTAATATATATTTATATCAGGTTTCTCTTATGTTTTGTTGCTATATTCCTTCCTCATCAGAAATCTTTTGTTTTGGTTGACTTGCTTTTTTTTTTTTTTTGGTTGACTTTCAACAAGTATATAACATTGCAACTGAATTGTCAAGTATGATAACTGCTTTAAAATAGTTGCTAGTCTGTATAATTGTGCAGAAATAGATGTGTGGTACATTTAAATCATGTACTTAAAGGATTAGTTTAGTTGTTTTTAAGGTTCGTGTCATGCACATCTTTCTTAAAAAGCCTCTCTCAACTTGACAATAAGACTGGGTGCCATTTGTCAAGATAATTAGTTCTGTTAAGCTTGCTGCGGTTAAATTAATTTTTTTTCTGTTCCTTTTCTCCTGCTCTCCTCAATCTCTGGGCATTTATTTCCATATCTTTGTTCCATTTTGAGGGACAGTGTTCCATTTCTCTCAGAAGAGGAATGGGTGCATTTGTAGGGAATATGGGGTAGGGGGAGAATTTTCAACATCAAAATTGGGTTTCGTGAACAAGAATTTTCAAGGTTCAGACAGGTCTGTTTACTTGTTGGGTGGTCATGAATGTAGCCAGTCCATTTGCTGGCTGTGGGATTACACTCATATAAATAGCGCAAATACCATAAAGAAGAACTCTCAAATCTTCTTATGGCATCTGACAGTGTCCAGTCTGACAGAAATATCCTCAAAGTCTTCACTGAGATCAGAAGATAGGCAAGTGGGTATTTTTGAATATGGTTGAAGAAACTAGAGATAATGATGTGTTGAAAATAATCATTCCTCACAAATGACATTTCTGCTAGACTCTTTAAAGTCCAGTTCAGTTCCTATCTTGAATTCTTGAATCTGTTCTAATCTAGTTCAGCTTCTCTTTTTAGAACTTTTCCCTCAGATCTTTGGTTTAATTTTGAAACTACTGTCATAAAGCTAGCTGTTGCTGAAGAGTACTGTTAATGGACATATTCAAGCCAATTAAAATATCTTTGCTTTGAGAAGTAAAATTTAGGCGACCTATTTTCCCACCAAAATGATGTGTTTTATTATTAACTATGGCTTTCATTTCTTTTAAAATATCATATTTATATCTTGTTTATATTTTAACATGATTTCAAGATTGACAAGAGTTGTTGAGGTAGTATGGCGTGAGGCAGTGGTGTTTTCCAGCAGGGCAGAAAGATTAGAACATTCATGAGCACAGTTTGGTTAATTAGCCTTCGAAGGCGCAGTCATGTCCCAGTATAATTGCTCCATTTTTTCTTGATGTTATTATGTGGAATTACTCCCAAACCAAAGATCTTGCTACAAAAATAATTTATAAATCTCAAATACTGTTTATGGAAATGCAAACAACATCACTTATCAGCATCATTTAATAACATTTAAAACATGAGATAGGAGGAAATGATTTGTAAAGAAGTGATTGAATTCATTATTTTTCTGTCTTTTGTATTATTCATAAGAGAATCATAGGCTTATTGCTATACATTATATGCATTCACCTGTGAACATGAAATGCTAATGTAAGTGGGAAGTGGTAGCCTCATTTTTCAGCATAAATGATCCCTAGATATATGAAGACTGAAATAAATTTATTCCTACTTTATTAATAGTTTCTTAGGAATCATTTGTCTTGCTTAATTGAAAGCTTAACCTAAAAGAGAATTCTAAAGATATTTTAAATATTCAATAAAGACATAAACTAATGGCCTTACTTGCATGTTTTCTGTGAAAGAGTAAGTTTGTATTGATCACCTTTTCATTATTTTTTTCACTGATGAATTTTAAACATCTTTCCATCAGAATGTCAGTAGTCTGACCATTGTGTGTTCACAAGGAAATAGGTAGCTACTTCCATATTTGAAATTCCTGGTAAACTCCAGTCTGAATGTCTCAAGTTATATGCCCAGTGCAGACAGAAAACAGACAGATGATGAGTCTTCAAAACAAATGAGGTTTTTTAGTGAACATATTTTCTCTTAAGTAAGCTTGTTTATTTGTCCTGTATTATGAATTTGTGTTTAAATCACATTAGCCAGTTTTTGTCATGATAATATTATTTCATATAAATGTATTCAGCTTAAAATAATTCAGAATTTCTCATATTTTATATTAACTTTCTACATTGAATAATAGTTTTATTTCAATGAGAGAGTTGATTAAGTATTGAAAAATAAAATAAATACTGAATCTTTAAAGGGAATGCTTATTTTGTAATGTGAATTACTCCTAACTTATTTCTATTCTACATTCTGGTTGGCCTTTTTGGGATATCTAAAATAGTGCACAGTTTAACACAGGATGAAAAATAACACCATTGCCTAAACATGGCTCACTATAGTGGGGTGTGTATACAGTTGTATTCATTATTAATTGGTATGTAATAAAAGCTTTACAGAGACTCTGTGTTTATATATATACTTGTGACATAATAGGTAAGAAGATAATTATCAGTTTATCATTCATAATTGAGCCTTCATTTGAAAATATTGTATCCCATTGTGTAAAATCAAAATAAGTTATTTTTACCCTCACCTTAAGGCTAAAATACTATGCTGTCAAATCTTTACCATTCTATATCTCTTACCTCAATACCAGAAGAATTTTGTAGACCTTATTGGCTGTGTTCTTTATGATGTTAAATCAGGTATTTTAGAGCATGAAAAGGGAACACTAATAATAATCTCACCAGGATCACAGGACTGAATGAAGGCCATCGCGGGCAATCTCAGACATGTTCACTATATAATGACTTTGGTTGCAAATTATATATATATATACACACACATACATATACCCACACACACGTGTGTGTGTGTATATATATATATATATATATATATATATATATATATATATCTTACTGGCTTAAGTAATTAAAGTGATTTATTTAGTCATGGACCTGAGAAGCCCAGACATGGGATGAACTTATTGTGTAGTTTGATCTGGGATCTAGCTCCATTTTTCTGCACTGTCATTTATCTGCCTGCTTCTGTGCATTGACGTTTTCATCAGACTAGATTTTGTTACAAGCTTAATGACTACAGTAGTTCTGGATCTCACTTCTTCACCCAAAATGATCTCATTCTCAACTGTTGAAGAAAAGGCATTGGATTCGCTCTGATTGGCCCATTAAAATCATACATGCGTGAGGGAAATGGGCTTATATTGGTTTTCTGGGCATACTTTTAGGTAAGGTCAATCCAGCCCTTCTTTTCCAGTGGCTGCTTCGTAGTAATGATGGGATTGTTGGGGATATGCTCACCATATTAACTTTTTCTCATTGCATGTGGAAGATATGCTATGAACTTCCTGAACAAAGGCCCCCATTTCTTACTATCAACCAAATAGTTACTATCACGGCTAATGGGTGAATTCTTGCGCTTCTGAGTAAATGCAAAATAATTTAAACCTTTTTTTGAAGATAATGTCAGGTCAAGGAAATGGCAAAATTTCTACAAACCTCCTAATAAGCCTGTAGAATGAAATCAGAAATTTGAAATCCCTGCCTAAACATTGCTGTTTGTTGCTCAATTAATTTGATCTTTGCAAAATTAGAATCTTTGTACACGTGACCAATTTTGCATTATCTCATATAGCGATCTCCTATTCACTGACATCAGGAAAACTTGATACCTGATAATAAATTTTCTCTCATTGTATTTTAATTAGACAGCATATTTTGGACAAAGTTTCTGCTTCACATACATCCTGATTTAGTTATCAAGGTGATTAATTTATACAGTTATCATTTCATGTAAATTTTAAAACAGCTTGTGATTATCTTTAGTTTATAAAATGCAAAGTCTGATGTCAAGTGTCTTGCCTAAAATAACAGCTTTTATCATCAGTTTATTCATATTTCAGAGTTAAGATAAAATAATGACTATAATTATGGAATTCTTGGAGTGTGGTAAAATTATAGGACATGGTTTATTTTCTTAAAATAAGCAAGCAAAATAAGGAAATGGCAAATTTCAATAACGAGTACTTTGTGACCTATCACCTTCAGCTGAAATATATGTGTAGGTTATAATAGATGGACTTGGAGTAAGATATCACAAATGAATTAAGGGGCCTTAATTAGAAGGTGTATAAATTGTAAAATCTTCTTATCTTTATCATGTGCAGTCACTAGGATCTTAGGAATGGAGAATGAAACATTGACATAATATGTAAATTTGTCTTCCGACATATTCTTGCCAGGGGATATTGGTTTTTTTTAAATATGCACTATCAATGTGTATGAATTAGTGCCATGTGCAAGGCACAGAGCTAGACCAGTGGTTAGCTTCTGGACTTAAGTAAAATGCCTTTACAGTTTAGGAATGAATAATGTGGTAAAGGTAAGGAAGGTAAACCCCTACATTATCATTAAAACATGCAGTCCTAAGGGAATGCACAAAGGAAACCAAAGATGGAATTCTTTTATTTATTTATTTAAATTCAATTTAATTAACATATAGTGTGATATTAGTTTCAGAGGTAGAATTTAGTGATGTGTCAGTTGCATATAATGTCCAGTGCTTATCCCATCAAGTGCCCTCCTTGACACCGATCACCCAGTTACCATCCCCCCCCACCCCTCCAGCAACCCTCAGTTTGTTTCCTAGAGTTAAGTCTCTTGTGGTTTGTCTCCCTCTCTGTTTTTGTCAGATACAGAATTCTAAAAGAAGAGACATCTGAAGTAGGTATTGGCAGCTGAACATTTGTTACTGTATACCTAGTTTAGGAATGAATGATATTAACGAATAGTCTTGGAAGTTGTCACATTAAGAGGAAAAGGCTTTGTTTTGTTTGTGATACCCCAAGCACCTGGAACGGAGCAGGAAACATAATAGGTTTCCAATATGTAAGTTTTGACTATTCATTTCCTTGAGGAATAAAGTGATCATCTTCTGGGATAAATTCAAGAAACTCGGTTGAGCATATCTCAAATAATTATATTTGCTTTATGTTTACCTAATATTAACAATCCTTTATTTTCTTTTCCTTAGTGAAAATGTTTTATAATTCGTAAACAGTTTGAGGTAGACAATGCTATAGTCTTTAATTTGCTATTGTCTTAAATGTATGGGAAAGAGAAGATTGAGCCTATCTAGGATACTATTGTATTGTAGTACAATGTAGTAATAATATTGTACTTTGGGATGAATGGTCAGAATTTTAAATATTAAACATGAACATGGGGTACTTCTTATATAGATTGGAATTTATGGAGAGAGATTGGTTTGTACTATACAGCTCAAGTCCGTCTTCTTTCTACAGCATCAAGTAGGATTAGGGTGAGATTATTCTGTATTTTCTAGGCAAAAAGGTGCCAGTTCATGGAGTCAATAAAACCGTGTGCATGTGGGGGAGTATCATATGATTCTGACTATCGTTAAAATTGAAAATTGTTAATTGAAAGTTAATGAGAGCAAAAGCAAAGATAACTGTATAAACAGACTAACAAAAATAATATAAACAAGGATTATTATAGGCAGAAAGAAGAAAGAATGAGACCAATGAATGTATGTATTTATCAAGTAAGAATTTGGAAAATAAATTTTTCAAAAACACAATTTCAAAATAATGCATATTTGGAAGTAAACACATCAGAAATTGCACAGGATATCTGTGAAGTCTACCAGTTTACAGGTGACATGTTGCTGCAATCTTGCCCTTGTGAAACAGGAACCAGAGTTCTTTAAAACTCTAAAACTAATGAATTTTGGAGACATTTCTTTTTTATCTAATTCTTAATCCAGGTGTGCCTGGGTGGGTCAGTCAGTTAAGCATCTAAATCTTGATCTCAGCTCAGGTCTTGATCTCAGTGTCACTGTTCAAGCTTCACATTGGTCTCTATGTTTGGTGTAGCGCCCAATTTAAAAAGAAGAAGAAGACCTAGAAAGTAGAATGATTTTCATTTAAAATGTTGCATATAATTCTTAATTCTACAGCTCTTTTCTGTAACAGTCAACCTAAAACATTAGTATGGAGAAAGGATAATGGATTTATCTTTTTTTTATGAGTGACATATTATCTAGAAACCTCTTTTGTAGTGTTCTCTTTATTAGTAATACATTTTTAAACATTATAATTTTTATTTATTTTTTATTTTTATTTTTAAGTAGTCTCTACACCCAATGGTTGGCTTGAACCTATAACCCCAAGATCTACCGAATGAGTCAGCCAGGAGCCCCTCAAGTACTATAATTTTTATTTTTTGTTATTTCTCTTATTCCTACCCTCTTTCAGTCATAGTAAATGTATCTTTAAAGGGATTAATACTATGATATACATAACAAATATTGTGAAATTGCTTTGACTTAATGCTAAACTAATCGAATAATATAGATATGATTCAATATAATTGCATTATATGTATACATGTGTAGTCAATAATCTTATAGTATTTACATCATTATTTTTACTAAAGTATAATTGATATATAATATCATATTAGTTCCAGGTATACAACATTATAATTTGATACCTATATACATTGCAAAATGATCACCACATTAAGTCTAGTTAACGTCTGTCATCATACATAGTTGAATTTTTGTATGTGTGCAACAGAAACTTATTAGGTCTACTACTATTTTAGCAAATTTCAAATATGCAGTATAGTATTATTAACTGTAGTCATCATGTTGTATATTACGTTACATCCTCGTGGTTTATTTTGTAACTGGAAATTTGTGCCTTTTGACCCCCTTCACCAATTTCACCCACCCTCCATTCCCCCACTCTGGCAATCACCAGTCTGTTCTCTAAATCTATGAACTGGTTTTTTTTTTTTTAAAGATTCCACATGTGAGGTCATACAGTATATGTCTTTCTCTGTATGACTTATTTTAGTATAATGCCCTCAGGGTCCATCCATGTTGTTGCAAATGGCATTTTTCCTTTTTATGGCTGAGTAATATTCCATTATACGTATAAAGTACATTTCCTTTGTCCCTTCACCCATTGGTGGACACTTAGGTTGTTTCCATGTCTTGGCTGTTGTAAATAATGCTCCTGTGGACAGGAAGGGTACAGCTATCTTTCCAAGTTAATGTTTTTGTTAGTATCTATATTAATCTCCCTTTACCTTTTTTTTTCCTATTTTTTCCTATTATATTTCCTATTTATTTTTTTCCTATTTTTTTTCCTTTTTTTAAAATTTCCTATTCATTTTAATTTTCAGTACTTCTTCCTTAAGAGGGTCTGGGCAAGATAATGTAAAAAGACATATGATTTTTTAAGTCCGTGTTTATATATATTTTCATTTCTCATGCTAAATTCACCATCTAAGATGAACCAAGATTTATTCCTCTGTAGAGTACATGGCTAGGAGCATGTTGTAATAGTTTTGTGATTTGACTACAAACATTTGTTTTATTTCCTTTCTATTTTTCTTTGAGTATACTGTCCACCAGACATAAGAAAATTAAATATTTAATAAAATAGTTACAAAATATATACTTGTCTCTTCCTCAAAATGCCAGTAAAGTTGTATTTTTAGAACTATGGTTTTTAAAACAGCAAAACTATAAATGTAGACTCTTAATTTGGTAGTACTTAATCTTTGTTGCTTCTTTTTTTTTCTGATTATAGGCCTAGTTGTTTGAGATTTACATAAAACTTTGACAATCGTGTGTAAATTATATGTGTTTGGTGGCAAACCTCACTGCATTTAAAGACAAAATTTGGGGGCAGCAATTTAACTTAAAAGGAAATTTACAATTCCTTTACCACAAAGAAGGCCTTGATGATCAGTCTTTAAATTATGTTTAATTATAGTTTAATGGAATTGTGGATTATAAAGAGAAAAAAAGATGTAAACAAAATTTAAGTATATACATTTTAGCAATGAGCTTTTTTGGCTGGTTGTAAAAATAGAATTCAAGTTTTTAGTAGCTACGTAGTTTTGTAGGTTGTATGAAAAAGTAAACAGTAAACAGCTGGGGGGAGGTGGGATTGGGAGAGGGGGAGCGGGCTATGGACATTGGGGAGGGGAGGCGAACCATAAGAGACTATGGACTCTGAAAAACAACCTGAGGGTTTTGAAGGGTCAGGGGTGGGAGGTTGGGGGAACAGGTGGTGGGTAATGGGGAGGGCACGTTTTGCATGGAGCACTGGGTGTTGTGCAAAAAGAATGAATACTGTTACGCTGAAAAAATAAATAAAATGGAAAAAAAAAAAAAGAAAAGAAAAAGTAAACAGTGCTATATTTGTAGAGAGCCTTGGATTATATAAGGCATTTTTTAGACAAAATGGGGCAAATAATAAATTTTAATAAATCTAGTTGGAAAAATTGATTCATTAAAAAGTATTAGTTGTCAAAATGAGAAGGACTTTTGGGTGCCTAGGTGGCTCAGTCGTTAAGCATCTGCCTTTGACTCAGGTCATGATTCCAGGGTTCTGGGATGGAGTCGCACATTGGGCTCCCTGCTCAGCAAGAAGCCTGCTTCTCCCTCTCCCACTCTCCCCGCTTGTGTTCTGTCTCTCACTGTCTCTCTCTGTCAATTAAATAAATAAAATCTTTAAAAAAATATGAGAAGAACTTTTGATACAAACTGCTGCTATAAAGGTTATTGGAAGAAAATTTAGGCGGTTATTGGAAGAAAATTTAGAGGGTGCAGAATATCTCAGTTTTAAAGGAAATTTCTGAAAACAGGTAATTAACTTAATATAACAATAAGTTTTTCATCATTTTTAAAAGAAAATTTGTCAGTATAGATGAGAATTTATCTAACTTGATAGATCCTTTTTTGTTCTTTGGAGACCTAGTAGTGCTAAATTATGTGCATTAAAGTAGATTATTTCATATAAGTTAATATAACCAATAGCAGTATTAAATATTGGCATCCACTGAGAGAGAGCATGTTTCTGAATCGGTTACTTGTGGCTGAGGACAAATTCAGGCATTGAGAAAAATGGCAACATTAAATTACTTAATTTAAAAAATTCTATAGACGTTAACACATATTTACTAATGTGATGATATATCTCATAATGTGTACTGTGTGTATTCAAAGGAACTTACATTTGTCTTTTCTCTGTATTCTTAATTATAAGTTAGATCATATAAAATAATACTTACCAGATTGTTGAAATAGTCAAAGTTAAGTGAATGAAAAAGCTGCTTTAAGACTCATAACTGCAACTTATTAAAATTATTTTGTTTTTTTTTAAACAGTTAAACAGGTTATTTTTTAACCTAAATAACCTTCTAACTAATACATGACCCTTGATATTCAGTCTTTTAAGTTCTAGAAGTTTCTTAGAGCAGCATTCTTTTTTTTAAGATTTTATTTATTTGAGAGAAAAAGAGAGAGAGGGAGAGGAAGCACTATCAGGGAGAGGATTAGCCAGAGAGAGATGAGCAGACCCCCACTAAGTGTGGGGTCCCACAGGGCTCGAGCTCATGCCAGAATCAAGAGTTGGAGGCTCAGCCTAATTTAGCCACCCAACGCCCCTGGAACAATATGCTTAAATTACATTATATTAATGTGAAATAATGTGATGTGAGTAACAAACGCTCAGTGAAAAGTTGCTGCAGTTGCTGCTAAAGAATGGAGGAAAATTCACTATTTGTATTTTTAAAAATAGAGTTATATGGGAGTTTCCTTTTATTTTAATATGACTTATCTTTTATTCATTCTTGGAGATTTGTATGTTAAGTCAGCTTTATTGTGATTTGGGGAATCCATGGGTGGTAGTTTGGCATTCCAGTAATTAAGAAGACTAATGGGTTATGCTCTTTTGAGTATAAATGGACACAGGTTTTTACTCAATCAGGTTAAAATAATCCTTTTTTTTTCTGTGTGAGTTCTGAAAAGAGTGGCACTTGGTTCATATCATATGAGGCATACCCAACACTTGTTTGAGTTAAAATATGGATGATTAAAAAAACTTTTATTTTGAAGCTTGTCATTTTTTTAGATATCTGTGCTAAATGTATGTCTCTTCCTGTATTTTTGCTTTAGGAGTACAAGATCCCCAGCATGAGAGAATCATTACTGTGTCTACTAATGGAAGTATTCACAGCCCAAGATTTCCTCATACTTACCCAAGAAATATGGTCTTGGTATGGAGACTGGTAGCAGCAGAGGAAAATGTATGGATACAACTTACATTTGATGAAAGATTTGGGCTTGAAGACCCAGAAGATGACATATGCAAGTAAGTTATCATACTTGAAATTCAAACAGAGTGTAACTGTTGTATAAAGCCTTTCAAGTTGCTTCATTTTAATGATGTGATTTTAAATGGCATCTTTTGTTCTGTTATGTTTTTCTGATCCAAGAAATTTGCAACCTTATTTAAGCTATGTTTCTTTTAAAATCAGAAGACACGTACTGTATGTATGCATTCATCAGAAGGCTCCATAGCTCAGGGGTTAGAGCACTGGTCTTGTGTGCTCATCAGTTTTATCTACTTCTGAAAATAATTCAAGGTAATTTATGGCACAAAGTACATAGAGAATAAAATTGTTTGAAATAAGGGATAGAGAAAGAAAAGCCAAATAAAGGAATGTAGTTGTGCCAGAAAACCTAAGTTATGATTAGCGCTAAAAATTTTACATTTAAGCTTCCTGATAGCCAAGTCATTAAAATAAACAATAACTATTTAAAAGAAAAAGTAGTATTCATGGGTACATACTACCTAGACACGCATATGGATGTGCGCACACGCACACACACACACACACACACACACACACACAGGATTAAAGGAATTTGGGTATTTCATCACAAAGAAGAAATGCAGTTCTGAAAGCAGAATTAGTTTAGGCTAACATTATGGTGTGCCAGGTAGAAATCCATCATAATTCTTCCAGAAGCATTCATGAACCAAAGTCAGCTGGAGTATTTCACCCATGCAAAAGACCACCTACTCTATGTCATACAAATATTACTCTTTAAATCCTATGTGAATACACTTGTCAAGGTTGGGTGGTCTTATTGAAGACTTTTCACTTCAATGGCATTTGTATATCATGAAAATATTTTAGTTGAGCTTCTTTGTGGGGTTGTTTTCTCTTTGATATACAAGTTAAAAGAGAATTTTCACTTTATGGTATATTACAGATAAATATTTCATGCAGATGAAATAAACTTTATACTTGCTGTCATCACAGTTTGTATCTTTAACATTTGTATAATGACTTTTTTTTCACATTTCTTCTTTCTGTGACTATGCATTTCATTTTTTTCCCCCTTACATTTGTAATTTTTGACTTTGAAAACTGGAAGCTATCCTAGCTGTCTTTAGAGACTCTGTTACTCAACCCTTCATTTTATAACACAGATGGACACAACTGAGCAAAGGAACAGAAGAGAGCCCTAGAACAGACCATATCATATGCAGAAGTCTGATTACAAATTAGCTGGCTTTGCACATCACTAGGGGAAAGTGTACATGATTCAGTACATGATGCTGGGAAAAACCTAATGAAAAACCTCACATCATAAACAAAAAATAATTAGAGATGAATCAAAGACTTAAATGTGAAAAGCAAAACTTAAATAGCCAGTCTTAATAAAAACTGGGCAAAAGACATGAGGAGACATTTCACAGAAGAGGAAATATGAGAAGCCAGTGATAATATGAAAATTTCATTAGTAATCAGGATATGCAAATAAAAGTTAATATCAGTGGGGCGCCTGGGTGGCTCAGTAGGTTAAAGTCTCTGCCTTTGGCTCAGGTCATGATCCGAGGGTCCTGGGATGGAGCCCCACATCAGACTCCCTGCTCAGCGGGGAGCCTGCTTCCCCCTCTCTTTGTCTTCTTGCCTCTCTGCCTACTTGTGATCTCTGTCTGTCAAATAAATAAATAAAATCTTTTAAAAAATTAATATCAAAGTATAGTTTTACACTAACCGTACCACCAGAAATTAAAAGAATGACAACCAAAAGGTTGCTAGCAATGTGGTACAACAGAAATTTTTGAATATTGTTGATAGAAGTGTAAATTGGTCACATTTAAAATCAATGTAACTCTACCTAATAAAGTTGAAAAGAAAAATGTGTTAAGATAGGAATATGATTCTTAGATATAGACTCAAAAAATTTTTTTCTTGTACCTTTGGACAAGGAGAATAAGCCAAACATTGATCGAGTAGAACATACCAAAAAAAAAGTTGACTCTTTATACAATGGAATATTATGCATCATAGAAAACAAATGATCTAAGCTATCTGCACTGACATGAACTGACTTTAAAACACTATATCGTTCAGTTCACATACAGTATTATCTCACTGATCTAGATTTCAAAAAGGCAAAAAAAAAAAAACCCACAACAATTTACTGTTTATAGGGAAATGTGCATGTGGTAAAACAGGAGATGAGACTAAGAAAACTCAGGACAACAGTTTGCAAGGGCAAGAAGAAGATGTCGTCAGGGAGGAACAAAGGGGAGGGAGTTCAGAAATATGGCAAGTGTCACCTTTCTTAGGTCGAGTCTAATGCTGAGTGCAGCTCAGTCACAAGTTAGGTGAGGCATGCCGGATGATCTTTTAATTTTTCTTATACAACTACTAGTACACATTACACACATATACACATAACTGCGTATGCATACACACATACATATAACGCCTCTCATGTAACAAAACCCACTAGATGGGCAGGTGTTCAGTGGCCCTCTTGGCTTTGACCTGCAGAAGCAGGAACTAGGGCAAAAAGCACAAGAAGGGCTGATTGTCTCTTACCCGGAGACGCCTGTCTCTGATCAACACTCATGAAACTGTGGTAGCTAATATGCTACTTTGAAAGGAGGGCAAAATCTTAAAGCCTTCATAAGTTTTAACAAGGCAATGGAATATTGCATATGAAAATAATACAGGAGGTGCAGAATAGTCTGGTGAAAAACTGTCTACATGGGTGTTAGGAAAAATGTGTTGTAGCCTTTGTTTAGGTATAAAATATGAACGAGTTCTAGGGCCACTACTCTACTTCTCTGATTGTGTCCTTACCTATAAAACCAAAATGACACTGTCTTAATTACATAGCATCTACATAGAAGCTATGGGGTAGGGTGGTCTCACCTCACTTTCTTCTCCTTTTGGAGCATCCTTGCTATTTTTATTTTTTAGAAATAGGTTGTCAAGTTCCTTGAAAACTCCTGCTGTGGTTTTTATTGTGATAGCACTGGATATATATATATATAGATAGATCATTTTGAAGAGAACTGACATCTTAATAGAAATAAGTTTCATCTTGGAGAATTTTATATTTCTCCATTTATTGGGGTCTTCTTTATTGGCTATACATTTTTCAAATGTCCTTTTCAGAGATGTTATGCATAATTATTTAGATTTATTTCTGTATGTTTTTTAGATTTGCTAAAATTCTTTCTTGAAAAGTACATTTCTAATTGTATATTGCTGGCATATAAAATGTAATCGATTTTTAGTATTAATCTCCTATCTGGCAAACTTGCTATAAGCTTTTTTTATTTATTTTCATAATTGTTCTGGGAATTATTTTGGATTTATGCAAAAAATCGTATGATTTGGGGAAAGATTTCTTTCTTCTTTTCAGTTCCTTTACTCTTTCTTTTCTATCTCTTTTTAAACAGTTGATTGTATTTGTAGGTATCCCTGTCTTCTTTCTGATTTTAGAGTTTGCTTTTCAAAAAAAATAAACTTTGAAATTTGGAATAACTTCAGATTTGCAGAATGTTGGAAAGAATAGTGCAGAAAGTTTCCATCTACTCTCAACCAAGTTTCCTCCAGTGTTAAGGTCTTACATAACTGTGTTACATTTGCGTAACTAAGCATTACTTGACCTGCATGCAAGACTATTAACCAAACTACAGACTTGATTCAGATGTCTGCAGTTTTCCCACTTTATGTCCTTTATGTGTTTTAGGATTCTTTCCAGGATAAGCATATTGCAGTTAGGGCTCAGGCACTTCCAATCTGCGACAAGCTCTCTCTTTCCTTGTGTTTCATGACCTTGACAGTGTTGAAGAGTATTTGTCAGGTAGTTTGTAGAATGGCTCTTAATTTAGGTTTTTCAGATCTTTTCTCATGATTACACTGGGGTTACGAATTTTAGGGAAGGATTCCAAATCGATGATAGGCCCTTCTCCTCAGATCATATTGGAGAGTACATCCGAGCCACCTCTCCGATCACTGATGGTGTTAACATTGATCACGGAGTGTGAGCTGCTCCTCTGGTAAGAAAATACCCTTTCACTAGCTACTAACTGGAGGCCTGTAACTAAGTCCAGCCCACACTGAAGGGGAGAGTGATTCAGTTCCACCCATCTGGGACACCTGGGTGGCTCAGTTGGTTAAAGTGTCTGCCTTCCACTTGGGTCACTGTCTCAGGATCCTTGCATCAAGCCTTGTGTCAGGCTCCTGGCTCCAGTGGGGAGCCTTCTTCTCCCTCTCCTTTTGCCCCTCTCTCTGCTCGTGCACTGGCTTGTTCTCTTTATCTCCCTCTCACTCTTTCCCTCAAATAAATAACTAAAATATTTTTTTTAAAAAGTTCCACCTTCTGGATGGGAGATAGATATAGATATAGATATAGATATACATACATATATATGTATGTATGTATGTATGAGAAATTTGGAATTTTTAGTAAAGAAAATTTGTGCCTTCACTTTCCTTCCTTCCTTCCTTCCTCCTTGCTTCCATCATTATATCAGTATAGACTTATGGATATTTATTTTATTCTTTGTGTTGTAATCTATTGCTAATCATTATTTACTTTGTAGTTGGAACTCTTCCATATTTGGCCTGTGAGAATAAAGGGTTTGCTGTTAATATACCAATATTGAGTATGATGATTAATGGAGTTTTTTTTCTTTATTATTTCAAGTACTTCCTTTTTTACTTTGCTAAGAGGCATTTTTCCCCTTTGGGAAAAATTTTTTATTCCTTCAATTTCTGCATTTAAAAAGAAGTTACAGACACAATGACAGTTTATACTTCGCAATAAATCACCTAAGGACAAGGGTATTCCCTATGTAATTTCAATACCTCTTTCACATGCAATAAATTTAGTATTAATATGTATAGTTGACTTTTCATTGTTTCCCGATCCCAAAATGTTAACACTTCCTTATTTTCTTTCTACTTACTATGTTTTATTCAGTGACAAATCGTTGATTATATTTTGCATTTGGTTATTATAACTCTTGCCTTGCCCTTTCCTGGCTTCTGTGATATTGTTATTTTTGAACAGTCCAGGCTATTTGCTCTGTAGAACCTCCCAGTGTCAATGTATCTGAATATGTTTTCATAATTAAGTCCTGCTTAAATATTTTGGCCAGAATGTTCTCTAGGTGATGGGCACTTCTGATTGCGCGTAATAGCAGGTTATTGTGTCATCGGTGCTGTGCATTTGATTTCTCAATCCTGTTTCACATTCCTCCTACGAGTTTTGATAATGTAGCATTTTTATTTTTGTCCATTTGAAGATGTTTATAATATCCATTGTTTGCTTCTTTTAAGCCATAGTTATACAGAAGAGTATTGTCCATTTCCATATAAACGTATAACGTTTTTAAATGCATTTTTTATTGTAGATTTCTGAATTCACTATATTTTAGGTAAAAAAAAAAAATATATATATATATATATATATGGCCTGTTTGTGATTGTTTAAAATTAAAGTCTTCACTTTATTTGCTTCATATTTTTATGTTTTTCAAATGTACTTGAAAAGAGGGTATATTCTTCACTTGTGGGGTGCAAGTCTGTATATGTGCGTTATATCAATTTGTACAGTTGTGCTGATCACAACATCAGGATCTTTCCTGATTTTCTTCCTGATTCTTTTTTTTTTTTTTTTTTTTTGTTTTTGTTTTTGTTTTTTTTTTTTGTTTTTTTTTTCCATTTTATTTATTTTTTCAGCGTAACAGTATTCATTCTTTTTGCACAACACCCAGTGCTCCATGCAAATCAATTATGTAGAGGTGTTAAATTCTTCCAATAGAGAATAAATACACTTGTCAGTTTCACCTTGTAGGCCTATCATTTTTTGCTTTCTTTTCAAGATTTTATTTGAGAGAGAGAGAGAGCGCGCGTGCATGCACCCTAGCAGGGGGCGGGGCAGAGGGAGAAGGAGAAGCAGACTCTGCTGAGCAGGGAGCCCAATGAGAGGCTCAATCCCAGGACCCTGAGATCTTGACCTCAGCCAAAGTCAGATACTTAAGCCACTGAGCCACGCAGGCACCCTTCATTATATGTTTTCAAATTATGTTAATTGGTGCACACGAGTTCAGAGATCTGACCTCATTTAATCTTTAGTAATGTTTCGTTTTTGCTTGAAGGTATGTTATGCCTTGGGGCACCTGGGTAGTGCAGTCTGGTTAAGTGACAGACTCTTGGTTTCAGCTCAGGTCCTGACCTCAGGGTCGTGAGATCCAGCCCTGCATCCGGCTCCATGTTCAGTGGGGAGTCCACTTGGGATTCTCTTTTCCTCTGCCCTTCCTCCCACTAAAATAAATGCATAAATCTTCTTTAAAAAGTATGTCATGCGTCATATTAATAAAGCTGCATCAGGTAATTGTGATTACTATTGGCCCAGCATTCTTTCCATTCTTTTACCTTCAACTTTCTTATGCCCTTCTTTGTGCATCCATGTCTCCGTGTGTTTTGGTTTTCTTTTATGAAGAGAACGTGAGTAGCATTAAAAAATTCAGTAAGAAAACTTAATATTTTACTTAGGAATTTAATCTAGTATATTGAATCTTATTATGCATATAATTTTGGATTCAGTGTTACCATTTATTTTGTACCTGTTGTCTGTGCTCGTTTTTCTCTGTCTTCAGTTTCCTTTCTTGCATTCATTTAGTTTGTCTTCTCCTTCCATTTTTCTTTTCTGTGGTTTTAGAAAGTATACATCAGTTGTCGTTTTAGAAATGGCTACCTTTGAAATGCCTACTTAACTTAATATCTGAAGCTAGTCAGTGTTTACCTCCATCCCCTAAATATAAAATTCCCTGAGAACATGTTAACTGCTGTGGAATGCTCACTCCCCAGATATCGCCGCACTTGGTTGATAAGGCAGAGCTGTTTATTGCTTACTATGATGACAGAGAAGGCCACCTCCACAGACGTAATAGTGTCTGGGGAGGAAAAGCAAAACCAGATTTTGTTGAGAATTTGAACTTGGTTTCAAATGGATCTTTGAGTGTGGTGATCTGGTTAGGTTTGGGAAAGGCTTACAATTTAATAGTTTAGAATCTGTTGAAATAAAGCAAGGATTTGCAGGCGGTGAGTTCAGTGGTTCTGGGTAGTGAACTCTTGCTGTTTTTAGGTGAAGGACTTAATGGCTCTTTAGGGCAGTTCCTGTAATGAACAGTAAACCATATTGCCAGGGCAATAATGAAGACAATAAAATAGTAATAATCATGTTACTGTAAATAGTTAACTGGGTGGGGTAGATGATTTCATTCTTACTGTCCAAGCTGGTTTGGTTCTCTCTGTAGCTGCCTCCCACTCTTGATTGCTCTGTGGCGTAGTTACCGAGGATTGTAGTTTTGTATTTTATAACTTCCCAATTAAGACATTGTGTTGTTATTTTGTATAAGCACTGTTGCTTTGGCTATACCCATGTGTCTACTTTTTGGTGCTAGCCATTTCTTCTTGCATTTTCAGAAATTTTTTTTGTAGAATTATTTTCTTCCTTAAGGACAGTCTTTAAAAGTCTCTTAAGTGAAAGCCTGTTGGCAGTAAATACTCAGTTCTTCTGTACTTGAAAATCTCTTTATTTCACTTTCATTCTTAGAAGTTAGTTAGACTGGATATAGGATTTGAAGTTGTATGTTTATTTTTCTCTCAATAGCTTGAAGATACCATTCCACCATCTTGTGGCTCTTGAGAAGTCAGTCATCAGATTGTGGACATAGCCTTATGGTCTTCCCTCAAGTGGTACATTTTACAGAGGGAGACATGTGTGTAGCAGGGGTGAGAGGGAAGGGGTGGGGTTAGGATCCAGCCCCAGGCTTCTTGTCCTTTATCACCTGTGTCTTACTCAGCCCTAAACCCCTGCTCTTACACACCAGGCCCCAGCAGATCCTCACAGGATTCCAGAGCATATTTACCTCACCGAAATCTCAGTTTCTTCTATTTATTTGTCTTCCAAAGAATTCTTTTATTTTCTTGACAGCTCAAAATGACATTAAAAATTGTTGTCTTTTTTTTTTTCAGTCATTTGTTCAGCAATTTTAGTTTAAATGTACCAAGAGGAGTTTCTCTGCTTAATTTTACCCACCATATTACTGAAATGTAGACTATCGCAAGCAGAATAACGTTTTTCCTTAACAAGGCTTGGTACTCTCAAGTTCAAGTTTAGGTTTTTTTTCTCTTTTTTTTCCTTTTGTCTTTAATGGCAGCATTGGCTTTTCTCCATTACAGTATGGTAGAATTAATACAAATTGTGTCTCCATCCAAGGACATTTTAAGAATTTAAACTGCCCCATTTTAAATTTTCTCAAGTGTGAAACACAGAAGAGTCAGAAAATCTGAATCACTGTTTTAAGTGTATCTTTAGAAGGGACAGACACAGGTGAGATGGTTGACTTTTTCCCCATATGAGCTGTGTTTTTATGCTACTTAAGATAGATATTATTACAAGGAGCAAAACAACTCAGGTGCAAATTAGATTTTACTGCTTTAACAAACTGACAGGATATGCAGACAGTATGGTGGAGGGTATCAGGTAGAATAAGGAAGGGGAAGATGAGTGTGTGTGTGTGCGTGTGCGTGTGCATGTGTGTCTGTGTGTCTGTGACACAGAGAGAGACAGAGATTTGTTGTAAAGGATGCCTAAATATGTCTTGTCTTTCAGTGCTATCTGTGTGTGTGGCTCTTATGTTAATGACGAATGGTGTACCTAGGAGGACTCATTTCTAATGGAAAACTTCTTTCTTTTAGTTCTTTTTGTTTGTTCTTCTAAAGCAAACAGCCTACTCATTACATAAGATTTTACAAAGAGATGGACCATGACAGACAACATTTGAAAAAAAAATGGTTAATCAGTCTGCCCAGTTTAAAATAGTGCCTCTTCTTCACCAAAACCACTGGGTTTCTTCTGGAGAAAATGTCATAACCCATCCAATTTGGAAAAATTTTAATATCAGAAATGCTAAATATGCTAAATGAAATAAAACAGTTATTTTTTTAATTATATAGAAGTTAAGATGATCAAAATTGTTAGCTTTTTTAAAAAGATGTTTATTTGAGAGAGAGCGAGAGAGAGCACGCATGTACGTGCGGGGTGCGGGGAAGAGGGAGAGAGAAGATCTCCAGCAGATTCCTGGCTGAGCACAGAGCCAGAAGCCTGGCTCCATTCCAGGACCCTGACATTGTGATCTGAGCCGAAATCAAGAGTCAGACGCCACCCAGGCGCCCCCAAATTGTTAATTTTTCTGAATTAAAAAAAAAAATGTTTTGGGTATTTTCTTCCCTTCCTGCTATTTATGATAGAATTAATGTGACGTTATTTGCTCATTTATGTACTCTTCCATTGAAGGAGCTCTTCTTGAGCGCTGTGGGAGGTAATAGGGGACTCGGTGATTAGGAGATGGCTCATGCCCCCAAAGAGCTCCCAGTCTGGGTAAAGAGACAGACAAGTAAATAGGCAATTAAAATAAAATGCCACCGACTCCAGAATGATAAACACAGAGTATAGTCATCACTGTAACTGGTTATGTTTGGATTGCTGTGTTGACCATGTTCTAGTTCATACCCTAACTGTGTATCTTACCAGCAACAGTCTATAAATAAATGTTATTAATTTTATTGTGGAGAAATTGGGATGCAGGAGTTACCCTGCCCTGCAGACTTCAAAAACTCAAATACTCATTTTTTGTGTGTTTCACTCTAGTAGATCTAACTTTTCAGGATGGTATAAATTCTTTATGTCAATTTCACAATGCTGGCGCGAGCTGTGAATGATAACATTTTAAGGCACCAATCGTTCTATGAAAACTGTATAAAAATATTTGTTCCATCTCCATACTGCTGAAGTTAAAGGAAGGCAATATGATTGATTCAGCTGATGATGACTTTGGAGACCCATAAGTGTATCATAAGAATTTTATTTTCAAAGCAAAATGTTTTCGTGAAGCCCTTAAGATGACTGAGAAAACACAAAGGCACCAGTAGTTACTAGTGCCATAAGCAATCTTAAGATTTAGTGCTTAGAGTCACATGAAACTCCTTACCTCCATAATTCCCAGCCTGAGTGTGCAGAACTGGGTGCTAAAATCAGTAACTGGGTATTGAACTGTAACGTAGAACTTCAGTCCTATTCATGATGGCAAGAAAAAGAGAAGTTCAACCAAAAAGTCAGGTACACTGTGGGAATCTTACTACAAGAGCTGATAAGATTTGCCTGGTGATACAGATGTTGGTTTGGCCACTTTGCGGGATGCCTACCACAACTGCTGCCAAGGGGAAGGGGGGTCAGTTGACTGAGAGCATTTGTTATTCATCCCAGGACCTACGCTAGGGGCCCATCTATGCCAAAGCACATGCAGGTTGGTTACCCCAGTAAATCACTTCTTTTCAAGGAGTAAGGGCAGAGAGCATTGGGGGGAGCTGTGGAGGCGAACACTCAAGCATAGCAAGACTAGTTATAATCCAGAAAGTGTGGAAATACAGTGTGTATGTGGCCTCGAAGCATGGGTAAGGCTTCAGTGGTTGGCAAACCCCTAAAAGTACTCAGTAAAAGCCAGTTAGAATAAAATAATCAGTGTGGTAAAGAGGGATGAGCACTCTACATAGAGGCAGAGTGGAGAAGCCTAGAATCATCTGTAAGCCATGAGTTTCTCTGGAGCTTGAGAGGAGGTGGAGTTGTGGTCAGGAGAGGCTATATGGTGGGTAGGCTCAGACTAAGCTGATGGATTTGCACTTCTGTTCTTCCTTATGGTATCGGAAGCTAAGGGGTATTTTGCAGATCTAGGTCATATACTGGTCTATGTTTCAGGGCAAAAATACTGATGGGAGGAGAATTTGAGGGCAACTGGGATCATTAGGAGGAATTTTGTTATTTCTCCTACACAAAAATTTACAGTTTACATATTCTCTCAGACCTACATTTTGCCTAATTATTTTCTCATTGGCCCAATGACAGAAAGTGTATTTTCCTCTCTTACCACTCCTCTAACCGCCTTCACTGCTGGAGCTCTGTGTGGCTGAGGAGGGTAGGAGGGTGCCTGCCCAGGCACACATGGGCAAAGAAAATCCATAGCTACCCCTGTGCTTCTTAGTTCAAAGATACCTTCTTATTTGCTGTAGGGCACACGTTTTGGGAGAAACAAAATGACCAATTTCAATACTGCTGACACTGGAAATGTTCATATTAAATGCAACCAAGGAAAAACTTAAAATGTTAAATGGTCATTTTATTATAGAGAAGAGACAGGTGGCTTTCCTCTTTTCTCCAAGGATTAGGTCAAGTTTACATGGCCTCTGAGAAGAACAGATGATACAGAATATTGCACGATGTTCAGGAACAATACTAACAATTCTGTGACGGGTGTGTCATAATAAAACTTAAGTTTCCCTAATAGGTAGTGGTGTAAGACAAAAGAGGGTAGGGTTCATACATGGAAGTGTAAGTTTAAGACTCTTTTAATTTCAAGTAACCACAAATAAGTAACCAACTTAAAAAGGAAATATTTGGATTATGTTACCGAACATTTCAGGGATAGGCTTTATCCAGGTTCTGAATGATGCCATCAACTCTGCCTCTTTTTCTCTGCCTCTAAAGGCTTGCTCCCTGTGACTGACTCCATTTCAATCAGTCTATCTTCATAAAATGGAGAGAAAGCCACAGAAGTGCCACAATTTTAGCACTGGCCATCTTTGAAGGATACAAGAACTTTTCTTAGAAAAGCTCTCAGAGGAGTTCTGATTGGCCTTGTTTACACCAAGTATCTATCCCTGGGCCAATTAATATAGAGAGCGTTAGCAAGCACGTATTACTGTCCTTGGCAAGATTTGGGTTATGTGCCCATTCCAAAGCCAAGTGATGGTCCGGGATTGGTGGAGAAATGGTCCCTGAAAACAAAACTGTTTAATTTTTTTCTACCAGAAAGAGGAAGAGGTACTGGTGGTAGAAAAATCACCATCTCCACTCTCTCTGGGTGAAGAACCACTAGGAGTTGAAGTGCAGTTTTCAGATTTACATTTACTGGTTTTCCTACCTGCATTTCTGGCCACAGAGTCAAATTCTCTTCAGAGTGAACATTTTGCCACTGCCCCTTCCAGCAACTCCTTTGAGTACAGTTAGCTCAATGCCATAATTTATAGTTTTGTTATCCTTTGACCTCTGTAGCAATTACTTTTGTAACTTTAAAAAAAAAAAAAAAGTCATTCCCAAGAGGGCTTAAAATGAAGGGTGGGGACGTGACCAAGTCTGAGATCAAGGGACTCTGCCCTTGGCTAATGAGATGTTTTGGTTTTATGTTTTGAAATGTTCAAAATCAACATTTTATATCCTGTAACTCCCAAACTCATGTCTGGCTCACCCAGTGTCTTGTCTCTCACTAGCCCATTACCTTTTTTTTTTTTCCTGCATCTTATCCTCTCCTCTCCTGCTCCCCAAACCTCCCTCTCTTTTTCGTCTTCCTTTTCCACCTTCTCTGCTTGATCGTTGCCCAGATACCAGTTTCTTGCGTTGATTTAGAAAGAGTTTTACAGTTTACACTCTGGAGGTCTGGGAATATTGGAATGCCATTCTTTGCGCCAGCTTTACTTTCCATTGCAATGTTGCTGCCGTTGGGATGATGGTGAGAGCTCTCGTTTGAGTCGTCCATCTGACACAGTTCCTTAAACAAAGACAACTTCTAGGACCAATGAAATACCCATATCACTAGCCAGCTAGCTAGTTACTTATCTATACAGTGTTACCCAAGAGATAAACTAAGCAAGAACAACAGAACACCAGTCATCAATAAAGGATTTCTACATGTGCAAATCTTAAATATACTTTATAATTCTGCACTTGCCTTTCTTTGCTCCGCTATTCCATGTTTTGTGCAGCTGTATCTCCAATATTAAGTTATTAACATTATTTTTCTATGTGAACTTTCAAATAACACATGTCCTTCAATTCATTTGGACCCTCTCTCTTGGAGACGTAGAATGTGTTCAGATCCCAGCTCTCTTCGTGGAACAGCCTACCTTCTAAAGAGGCCAATCTTTAAATAGGCTATCTCCTCTGCATTTTATAATACAGGGAGATAGGGAGACGCTAACTTAGCATTTATTTTTAATTATTTAATGAAATTGTTTCTAATTATTATTTGAACTTCCCCTCTGAAGTTTTTTCCGGAGTGACCCCAAAATGTCTAACACTTACAAAAGGATTGTTGTTTTGCTATGTAATTAACAAAGGTTAGATTAACATATTTAAGAAAATCTTTCCAAGGGAAACTTAAAAGATTTCATTGCATCTGATTCATATTGAAGGTACAGAATAAAAGTTAAAGACCACCTTCCCGGTTTCCTTGGCAATGTTGGTCATACCTATACTTCTGTTTTCAGGAGAAGGAATGATACGACTATAATCTCCTATTCTGTCTTTACTGCACATAATACAGCACAATCTAGAGTCCCAGTAGACTGAAGCAGTATTGGTCATAACGGATGCTTGGCCTCTGGCATAACAACAATTGGCAAGACCTCTGTGTAGTCACAGATATTCACTCAAAGGGGGCAAAGAGGAAGGAGGAGACTTGCCCCCAGCAAGTGAACTTTGCCTTTGTGAACATCCATTCAGAAGAGATTGGAGGTGATCTGCTGAGATGATTTTTTTTTTTTTTAAGATTTTATTTATTTGGCAGAGAGGGATCGCATGCAGGCAGAGAGAGAGGGGGAAGCAGGCTCCCCGCCTAGCAGAGAGCCCGATGCAGGCAGGGCCCGATCCCAGGACCCTGAGATCAGACCTGAGCAGAAGGAAGAGGCTTTAACCCACTGAGCCACCCAGGTGCCTGGAGATGCTTATTTTTATGTAGCTATGGAAATACGCTCTTGTCCAGAGTAAGATAAACCTTTAACTTCTATCAGTAGATATGTTCAGGTTACTGGTATATATAGAGGTGTATGTTTTTATTCCATTATTAATATCCAAGAGGAGACCACGAAGAAAGGAGATTTGCCCTCAACACATCAAGGTAATACCCTGAATGCATTTTTTCAGTACACACAGCGTTAGGACTACTAGTTTGGGAAATGAGAAATTCTGAGTTGTGCTCTGTTCCATGTAGTGTACTGATCACTTAGTTTTTTGGTAGGATGAATTGGCAACTTACTTATATGAGAGAGTTTAATCTACTAAGAAGAGTGCTACCTTGGAACACCTGACATGTTTCAGACTCAGCTCTGACATTTGCCATTGGCCATATGGCCGTGGTAACTTACTTAGCCTTTTTAATAATTTCATTCATAAATTATAGTCAAAATGGGAGGTTGGTTTCCAGATGAAGATTCACGTCATTTCCACACTGAAAGATTTATTTCCCTAGAATATTCAAAAGTATATGGGATACTAACATTTGTTTTGCCTTTATCCAAACAGGTAATGGTTTTATAAAAGTTCTTAGAAAATTTAAAGTTTAGTATAATATTATAACTTTTCTGTTTCTATGAAAAAAATAACTTCATATTTTTTAGATTGTTCATATATACATGATCCTTTGAATTAAAATTCAGTTTTTAATTTGACACTTGTTTTATGGGAAATTCTTAAAGTTCTGATGAACTCCATATTGTAATCACTTTAGTAAAAACAATGAGCTGGAAATGCCACTACTTTAACATGATCCTGAACATTTTCATGTCACCCCACACCTTTCGAGTTGAGTAATGTCACAGTAATGTATAACTCAGCCTCAATCCTTCCCATTTTGAGCTTTAAGAATCTCCTTCCTTTAAATTAAATTTGAGAAGAAATTTCACCACTTAGAAGTCTATTAGGTGCACAGTTCCTTCTTTTGTCATTTTTAAACTTAACTGAATAACTCAAGACCATGAAGAATTCCTAAAAGTAATGGAATCAAGAAGTTTTTGATTCATTATGCTGCTGATAGTTACAAAGTAGTCAAGAACTTAACCATTATATGCAATACATTTAAAACTTCATTGCCCAAAGATTTTTCTTTCTCCAAAAAAGTTATTCCCCATAGCTGTTTCAAGCCCTTGAAAAATGTTTGAAAAAATTCTCAAATCTCAAGTATGCTTTGCTCCCTGTCTGCTGAGATGCACAGATCGTTTTGCCATATGGCAGCTGATTTAACCCCCCTACTTCTTTCTCACCAGAAACCCCACGCACTAACTTCAAAAACATCATCTACTTCTTGACCTTTCTATCTGTAGCTCTCCATCTCAGTCCGTCAGTTTGAATAAGCAAGCTAGTTCATGATATCAAAATATTTGTGTAAATGGAACCAGTCATAATTTATTGCTTCTAAAATTATTTCATGGGATTGTGGTAGGCACTGTTTTTGCTGAGGCACTGAGGTTAATCTCAGTGGAAATGAGGCCTGCACCGAATGTTTTCCTAGGGTATTTTGAGAAGAAGTCTCTCTAATCACAGTTTACTTACTATTTGTCTAGATTAAGAACTTCCAAATACGAGTCGATAATAGTTGGACGTCGTGCTGCAAATGATGACACTCCTCTTTTGAGCTTAGCAGAATTCATAGACTTATTTATATGTCTCAAGAACTTTAATAGGAGGGATTTCTTAGACGAGAAAAGGGAAGGTTCAGAGATCTACCCAAGGTTTTCCATGTAGCATGCGAAGAAGGGAAAGAGAGGAAAAGGAGGGAAGAAAGAAAGAAGAGAGGAAGGAAAAAAGAAAGAAGGGAACGAGGAAGATGACCAGAAAGCTGCAGGTTGCGTGAAGACTGTGTTCCTTTTCTTATGCCCTCAATTTCCGAGGCAGGTAGAGAAGCCCAGCAGATAGGTGCCATGGGGTAAATGCTACTGTTGATCGAGCACCTACTGTTTGCCAAGCCCTGAACTACATTAGTTACTCACGTAAATTCTGATCTTTCAACACTCCTGTTTACAGAAGGTATCATTCCTGTTTTACAAAGAAAAAAATAGGGCGCCTGGGTGGCTCAGTCAGTTAAGTTTCCAACTCTTTGTTTTGGCTCAGGTCTGATATCAGGATCCTGAGATCGAGCCCTGCATTGAGATCAATGCCCCATCGATGTGAGCATCAGGATCCATGATCAGTGCTCAGGCCAAGTCTGTCTGGGATTCTTTCCCTCGCCCTCTGGCCCTCCCCTCACTCATGCTCACTTGCTCCCTCAAATACATCAAATCTTTTAAAAAAAAAAAAAAGGAAAACAAGTACAGGCTGAGAGAAGATACAAAAATTGTCCAAATATGCAGAGCTAGTAAGTAGTAAAGATGGTATTCACATCTTTGCTCCAGTTCACACTATTTTATAAAAATAGAATTATCAGTGTCTCTATTAGCTGTTTGCTAGACAAGAAGAACATCGTTGTCTGTCTTTTCTGTTCATCATAAAACTAAATAAAAATAACACCTTGTAAAAGAGTACAAATTGTTAGGTAATACAGTCATGATCACATGAACAATTTACTTCCTGTTTGATGATTTTGATAATAAAGTAGTTACTGGTTTACAACACATAATGCCGTCCCAGAACTGTTTGCTGGTAATAGGAATTTACCGTCACCAGTCTTTTACAATTGGTGCAAGGTTCAAGTTTAATTATGTTCTGGTTGCCTCGGCTGCGGTTAGGTGATGTGGGTTTACTGTCCTGTAATCGGAGATTTAATACGTGCTTATTGAATCCCCACCAAGTGTAAGGGGACCCAAGTGACAGAGCAGTGACATAATCCTTACCTTCAGGGAACATCTAAACTAGCCAGAGATACCTATGCTTGAAAGAAAGAAGGTAAGAGGAGATCAAACGCTAAATTGTGAAGAATGCAGTACATATGCTGAGTGTGGAAGCCCAAACTGAAATGGACAGTCTGGTAGAAGGTCAGCAAGGGGGCCACCTAGGGGCCACCAAAAACTGACCTTGACCTCTGTGAACTCACCACTAAAATGTGGCCGGTAGCCAAGATGACAAGAACCTGATCTGAGTTATGTGGAACAAAGATCCATTTCTCAATGACAGTCTTAAATGAACCACACTCTCGCAATGCCAATCTACAATGCACAGTTATATGTAGTACATTTAAATGAAAAATATAATGCTCAAGATTCTGATTTGACAGAGAGGAGAACAAATAGCCATGGATGGTTTTGGATGGGGTGTATGCAGCTTGCACGCCAGTGTATGTTTTATGAAAGTGGCGTGAGAAGTTAGGTCCTTTTAAGGTAGGGCAGCCTCACAGTGGCTGGGGAAACGGTGTGTGGAAGGAGCGGGAAGGGGAGGGGTTAGAGAGGCTTTCAGGAAGTCTACTGGAACAATTGGGATTTGTTAATAGAGGCTTAAAATCGTGAGATTGCGGTATGAAGAGAGGAAATAGACAAAAAGTATTTGGAAATAGGCAAAGATATTTGAACTAATGATTTGCAGGGTGGGCTGTGTGTGGGAAAGGAGAGGGGTTATATATTATGTCGTAATTCATTAATCAAGTTGGGGAGAGTCAGAGGGTAAAACCCATCTATAGTCTTGCTTGATACTTCCTTGAAAAAGGTGAACTGTTAAGTTAGAGAGAGTGATTGGTAATAAAAATAAGGTTTGAGTTTACTTGAGAACATGTAATTAATACTACTTTTCCAGTCGTTTATTCAGTAGGGTAACCATCCCTGAGGATGAGGTATATATGTCCTCAGTTAGCTGATCTTCCCATGGCATCTGAAAATGTCCCTAATTGAAGACAGATTTGAAAAAGGGAACAGTTAAGGGGCACCTGGGTGACTCAGTCTTTTAAGTGGCCAACGCTGGATTTCGGCTCAGGTCATGATCTCAGGGTCCTGGGTCTTGGGATCCAGCCGTGCATCCAGGCTCCATGCTCAGTGGGGAGCCTGCAAAGTCTGCTTGGGATTCTCTCTCTCTTCTGCCTCTTCCCCTACCTCCACGCATCTGCACTCTCTCTCTCTCTCTCAAATAAATAAATAAATCTTACCCAAAAAAGGAACAGTAAGATACTTAAACCATAGAGTTAAAATACAGCACGTTGCATAACCAGTATTAAGCAAGTGTGCCAGGTGTAAATAGTGAATCAAGGTGTTCACCATGTAATGGTTAACATGTGAGAAAATGAGGGTCAATTAATATAATGGATTTCTAAAAAGTAATGTCTATTTTACTACCCTAAATAAAGTCTAGTGTCCTCGTTTTTTAAAAAACCACTTGCAGTTATTTTTGAGAAAACTAGTCATGCTGATTTTTGAATAGCCAGAATTAGAGAAAAAAGGAAACAAAAATCTTCAAGAGTATAAATATTAGTTACATAGGGATATTTCAGTACCCCATGTGTAATCATGACTATTTGCTAGCCTACTCTGCATACATTTGTGTAAATATGTATGTTAACAAATTATGTATCTACAGACTCCATCTATCCATCTCTCCATCCATCCATCCATCCATCCATCCATCCATCCATCCATCGCTCAAGATTCAAATACTGTTCCAAATATTGAGGCTAGAGCGATTATTAAGTGGGTTCCTGGCTTTCAGAAAACATTGACAAAGAAGGGGGCAAGTGTGCAAAATATAATTCAAAATAGTAATGGGTGTGGTGGTGTGGACCATGCTGTGTGAAAACATTGCAGGACTCAAAGCTTCTCTGAGGAGGTCATACTTTGCTGAAATCTGAAGGATTAGTGAGAATTTGCCAGCTGAAGTGGTGGAGGTAGTGTTATTGGTAGTAAGAGGTGTAATCAATCAGCTTTCAAAATATTGAGCATTTTAAAACACAGGATCCCATGCTCAATATTTGAAAAATTGCCATTAGGCAATTTCTAAGTATATTCAATGAAATGCCCTGCCGTATGTGCTTGGAACCCATTAGTCATAACTTGGTGATATAAAGTACGTTCTTGACCTATGACAGGAATATTATTGCTGGAGTTGCTGTACTAAGAAATGTGGTCACATTTGCCATCTGGTGAAATAGCTGTCTCGCCCAGGTTGAGGTTCACAAATGACTAAAGCCCTGAGTAGCCCACAATTACTCAGTTGCCCAAAGGCCTACAAGTAGAATGGAAAGTTGTCTATGTTTCATCAGATCCCTGAAGCTCGGGGTGGGGTTAGTTAGAAGAAGCATGACTGCTTTCTCTTTTATTTTCCTTTCTAGTTTGAAGTACTTCAGTTCTTGTGTCAACCAAATTCGATGGGTTAGGGTTCATGTCATAGTGTCATGCAGTAGGTAGACTCTGGGGACACGATGACATAAAAAGAAAGAAAGGAAGGAAGGGAGGAGGGGAGGAAGGAAGGAAAAAAAATGAGATCCCTGCCTTCAAAGGGCTTATATTCTAAGTTTATCTTTAGAATTGTCCTCTGCTGTACAGTATTTTAAAGACATTTAAGTATATATTTTCACATTTAAGTGAAAATATGAACAACTTTGTAATGTGAAGCCAGAGTATATAAATTGCGGGTTGAACCTCATTTTTGCCTGTATGTGTGATAAGTAACACAGCTTTTCAGGTATGTTTCTCAACTAAATGTTTAATTTCTCTTTGGTTTTATTCAGTTACTGAAGTGATATTAATGGGAGCTTTCTCACTCTGCCAAATGACTTGGCACTTGAACTTTATCTTTACTACTTGTTTGTTTGTCTGTAAAATTAATAAAATTAAGAAGTGAAACGTGTGATTGATTCTTGGCATTTTCAGGGAGGGAAATGGAAGCACGGTGGAATAAACAGGTAGATAAAAATGTCTGAATACATGAATAGAAGTGATGAGATAATACCAAAAAGAGAAAGGAAAAAAGAAAAAAAAGAAGAAAGAAAGAGAACAAAACTAGCCTACCTCTTCTGTCAGTGAGAACTCTAAGAGAAAACATCTGCAGCAAAAGAGGAAATGAAGTGAGTGATACATTTGAAACTGTTAAAAAAACTGCTGAATTTTCTGGTAGCAAGGGAACATATTAAAAGCTATAGTGGGAATCCTGGATATTCAAGCACCTTGAAGGGGTAATTTTAGCAGGATAAGGAAAGAAAGAAATACAGAGCACAAGGAAAAATTTTAAAAGTGAGAAGAGGAAAATAAAAAAAAAAAAATCTAAGTCCAAAAAACCCTGCCTAAGGATATTGCCCAGGAAGGTGGATTTAGCCAAGTGGGCACTAAGCCTAGTATTTCTTATTTCCCTTTTCATGCCGCAAAATATGAAGTAATCGCCTTAGCAGGACTTATTACAGTGATCAAATCACCGAACAATCTGAAATGTTTCCTTTCATATGAAGGTATTGTTTTGTTTTGTTTCTTGAGTAAGGACAGTCTTTTCTTTTTTTTTTTTTTTTCCAGTTTGTATGTATTTTGCCTCAATCTATAATCAGGTTCTGTGGAAAATATAATTCCATATATCCATAAATCTTTTGTCATTGGAAATGGAAGTGATGACCCTAGAAAAAACATGAAAGTCAAAAAGTTTTCATACTTTTAACAGGTAGTATGACTAGCATGACTTGCTTCTCTAATTCTGAAATTCTAAATTCCCCACGAAAGAGGTTAAATTATTTTTCTTCTGTCAAAACTTGAAGCTTCAGAAAATGTAATTAATGTCTACACATCACTAATTTTCATTAAATAGTTTATTTTAGGTTCCACATAATCTTGTTCTCTAGTGAAGATCAATTGTTTCAAAACTGCTAAGTGAATTTTTTACAAAAAAAATTTATACCAGCTTTACCTAATTATGTCTCTGGAGTCTACATATATTTTCATGTTTTAAAAGTATTTCAAGAGAGAGCCTAGATGTCTGTTAACAGATGAATGGATAAAGAAGATATGAGATATATATCAATACAATGGAATATTATGCAGTCATCAAAAAACGAAATCTTGCCATTTGCAAGGACTGGATGGAACTAGAGGGTATTATGCTAAGTGAAATAAGTCAATCAGAGAAAGACAATTATCATAGGATCTCACTGATATGAGGAATTTGAGAAATAAGACAGAAAACCATAGGGGAAGGGAGGGAAAAATGAAACAACAGAAAACCAGAGAAAGAGACAAACCATAAGACTCTTAACCTCAGGAAACAAACTGAGGGTTGCTGGAGGGGGAAGGAGTGGGAGGAATGGGGTGGTTAGGTTATGGATTTTGGGAGGGTATGTACTATGGCGAGTGCTGTGAATTGTGTAAGACTGATAAATCACAGACCTGTACCCCTGAAACAAATAATACATTGTATGTTAATAAAGTATTTCAAGAGATTAATTGCATGTATTGATAAAAACATTGTTAAAATAAATATATACTTACTTGGGGATAATATAAAAAATTAAAGTAATATAAATAGAATTTTATTTTTTCTAACCTTACTGTAAATTTTTATACCTTAGAAACACACATATGTCTGTGTGCATATGTATGTGTGTGCATAATCCCCATATGTGTAAATGCATACACACACAGATGTACATATAGTCTATATAGTGGAAAAAGGTTGAAAAGGCAAACAAAATAGTAAACATTCTGTTAGCTCTTTGAAATATTGTTGTAACTTAAATGAGCTCAGGTACATAAAAAAACTGGAAAGTTTAGAAATCTTAATAGAATTGATATTAGATAATGAAAATGTATTCCATTTATTAAGAATTTTCTTTATGGGGGCGCCTGGGTGGCTTAGTGGGTCAGGTCTCTGCCTTCAGCTCGGGTCATGATCTTGGGGTCCTGGGATCAAGCCCCACATTGGGCTCTCTGCTCCGCGGGGAGCCTGCTTCCCCCCCCCCCCTCTGTCTGCCTCTCTGCCGACTTGTGATCTCTCTCTCTGTCAAAATAAATAAATAAAATCTTTTTAAAAAATTAAAAAAAAGTTTTCTATATGCTGGAGTCAATTCTATTGTGCCTTCTTGGCACCACTCCAAGAATACCAGATTGGTATTCTGTCTGATAAGGGATAAGGGATATATTTCTTATCAGAAGAGTCAGATGGAGCCTCTGTCAAATAAATTATGAAATGTACTTTTATGTTCTAAAGGCTGATCTTTTGAGGTGTGATTTGTGCTGTGCAGTAAATAAGAAAAAGGATTTGCCCTGTGGGACAGCAGTCCTCCCTCATTTACCAGTGAGCACTTGGGAAGAGTTTTATAAAAGTGCCAGAATTAGGAAAAGGTATTATAACATCTCCATTGGAGACACTGGCTTTCCTTGATGGGATTAGAGCATCCCATGGTCAGAGGGCAGACCTTGCCCAACACAGGATTCCACTGGGTAGTACATACCTCTCAACACTTCTATTAGTAATTTTTTTTCTCGTTTCATAATACATTAGTATTTATAAGTTGGTTTCCATGGATATTCCCTGTAGATAGTTACGATATTTGGTGATAACAGTTCTGTATACACCTTGGAAAAAAATAAGATTTTCCAGAAAATGTTGTAGTGGGTAACGTTCTAATAATGTGTTCCATGTATAATTACATATTTTTTAAAATACTACACACCCGAAAGGAAACATAATTAGGTTCTTAAGGTGGAAAAAAAGCCAAGATTTTGTTTTTTTTAAATGACCTCCTCTACGACCTGGTTTGTTTGTTTCTTCATTTTGCTGAAAAGGAAACTGAAGCCTAGAACCATTTTATATTGAACACCTATATCCTTAAAATCATCAGTACATCAATCTGGATTGACATTCTCTGCTCTTCTGTTTGGGTTTATTAAAGTACAAGTCTATGAATCTGTTCTTAGATGTCAGAAGTTGAATAATGAATTTTGCTGGAATGCCTAAAATTTCTTTTATATTCTAAGAACATTTTTTTCACATTCTCTGATGATAAATCATCTCATTAAAAATAAATATTCAAGGGCACCTGGGTGGCTCAGTCAGTTGGGTGTCTACCTTCTGCTCCAGTCAGGAACCTGGCGTCCTGGGATCGAGCTCCATATTGGGCTCCCTGCCTGTTGGGGAGCCTCCTTCTCCCTCTGGTACCCTTTCTGTGTCTGTCTCTCCCTCTGTCAAATAAATATAAATAAAATCTTTTAAAAAATAAGTAAATTAACAAATAAATGTTCAATAAGTAAAGACGCTCGAAGTAAATACTTGGGTTTTCTTTAAGCACTCATATTCAGGCACTGTACCAGAAATTCTACGATACTCTAAAATGACATATTTTCATCTCACTATGATATATTCCGAAACAAACTCATTTTATCATTTTCACAGACATCATCATCAAAAAGTAAAAAGTAAAAGTAAATTTCCATCTCTAAACCTACAAGCCTAAATGCCTTGTGCTGTTGATCGGCCATTTAAATATTTTCTTTTAAAATCAGACCTGAAGTCATAATAATGCTTTGATAAGCATAACATGAATCCTGTCCAAATTTTGCTATCGCACTACTTAAATATTTCTCTTAGCCTTAGATCAATCCATATCTAGAATACCTCGGTATTTGCAAACGTAGCAATGATACAGTATAGATAAAAACTGAAAGGACCAAGCCTACAGCAAAATCCTTTAAAGATGTCTTGATTAATGATGTCATGGCTTTTTATAAATACATTTAGGCAATGAAATTCATCTATTCAAAGAACATGCAGAAGGGGCAGCCTGTAGGTGCCTTTTGGTAGTGGTTACTTGCGGAAACAATGGCTGGAACTGTCTAGGTGTTAGGTAGATGAGAGAGTATATTCATAGCCCTTCCTTCCTTCTTATCTTAAATTTTGATGCACTTAAAGTCATTCTCTAAGTGTACGTTCTTATTTCAATATTCCTAAATATTCTAAGCTCACTTGGGATGCTTTGAAGGAGGTCTTCCTTTTTTTTTTTTTTCCTATTTCTATCTACCTCTACCAGCCCTCTCTCCTTTTATTCTTACCCTATTTATTGAAAGTAGAAAGGAAAATGACAAGATGATAGTCCATCAAAGAAAAATGTTGCTTTAGTCTAGATAGAATATTAATTTTATTTCTTAAATTCAGTTTCTCAAATTTCTTTCAATACTACAGTGGTTCAGTTGTTGACATATGGAATAAAGGTATATTATTGATCATTCGTATGAACTTTTTGAATTATTACTCATTTAGTAGTGATTCACTCAATGTGTGTTTAATAAACAGCCTCACACACATTAGAACATATACTAGGCAGTCCTGAATGTTAATGAGATTTTTTTTAAACTAATTACAGGAGTGTAATAAAGAGTACTAGAAGTAGTCTTCAGGATAGAGAAGAACATGAATATTTTACTTTGCTTTGGGTGCAGTCTCTGAATTATGGATTAGCCGCCTAAATCTTGGTTTTATTTCAGTAGTAGTACACGGATAGGAAGTGATGTTTCTGTAAAAATGCATAACTACCTGTGAGTAATAATTGAGGATAAGTAACCATATATTTCAATGGCTGATGAGTCTTGAAGAAGATTCTGAGCAAATAGGTGAGTGCTTTTGATATGTTATGGCACTTAATCCTCCCAACAGTCATAATATTGATACTATTATTGTGCTTATTTTATGGAGCATAAAATGCTGACACAGAAAAATCAGTGTTGAGTGTTTTCAGTCTACAGATGAATCTGTCTCTTCTACTGCAATGAAAGGAGCAACTGTTAGTAATAATAGCTTATATTATTTTGGCAGTTTAGAGTCAGGAATGTTACTTCCACAGGGAAGAATGGCAAGGAGAGCTGGTTCTGGGGTCTGCCATGATTGAAAGTAGGGATCCTTGCAACTTAGCACTGTATGAGGAGCTGTGGGGCCTGTCCTTCCACACGGTAGTCTTCCATTGTTTGCACGTACGGCTGCAAGGATAGTAATTATTGAACACACACACACACCATTTATTGAGCAGTTTATTTGTTAGGAACTTTTGAAAACACTATATACTTTCTTTCATTTGAATCTCACAATAGTCTCGAGAGTTAATGAATAGTTTCCACATTTTAAGGAAGAGGATCTGGAGAGTTTAAAATCAGAGTTCTTAACAGTGAATTAGGGACACTGACACTGAGCCAATGGTAAGTTTCTATTGTGTTGTTTATCTAGGTAGAGACAGTAAGGCATAATGGTTAAAAACATAGGCTCTGAAGCCTGGAGCAAGGTTCCTGTTCCAATTCATTACTCTTAGCTGTAATGGCTTTTGCCCTGTTGCATTCTCTCTCTGTACCTGAGTTTCCCCATTTATAATATGGGTATAATATGGGTAGCTATGGAGAAGGTTGAGTTGGAAGATTGAATGAGTTAGTATTTATAAAGTATCTGGTACATAGCATGCACTACATCAAGTTTGCTGTATTGTGGTGATTTTGTTTTATACAAATATTGTAGAAGTCTTATTTCTTAAACATTATAGTAAAGTTGTGCCTTTTTGTCATTTGGTATATTATGTACATTTCCTCATATAGTGTTTATAATTTATTATTGAATTTATTACTGTGTGTTGTTATAATTCTGTGAGAGACATTTCCCCCTATGCAGTTCCTGGTATTTGATGTTATAAGGAAAAATTAGTGATATTTGTATATGGATCCTATTTTTAGTCACTTTACTGAAGTCTCTTCTGTTCTGAATGGTTTTTAAAAGCCATACCCCACACCAACTCATATCAAATTTACCTTCAAAATATATAGAGCATATAACCATTCTTCAGCTCTCCCTCTCCTACCGTACTCTAAGCCACTCCATCCCAAACGTGGGTATTTCCAAGCTTTTCTAGTGTCAGTGCTTTACCCTACTGTAGAATATCCTCAAGGGAATCTAGTATCAAACTAAGGATCCCTTTTCTCTTCTTTTTATGACATTTGTTTTCTTTTCTCTCATAGCTAAATAGCTACACCCTCCCCTCAAAAAACAAGCAAACAAGCACCTGAAAATAGTGGTGAGAATGGCCAGCAATGTCTTTATTCTAGCTTTAAATAGAGTGATTTCAATTTTATTTAATTTAAGACTTTCAATTTTATTTAATGTAAGTTAGTTTCTGTTAAATAACTTACACACCATGAGGGGCGCCTGGGTGGCTCAGTGGGTTAAGCCGCTGCCTTCAGCTCAGGTCATGATCTCGGGGTCCTGGGATCGAGTCCCGCATCAGGCTCTCTGCTCAGCAGGGAGCCTGCTTCCCTCTCTCTCTCTGTGCCTGCCTCTCTATCTACTAGTGATCTTCTGTGTTAAATAAATAAATAAATAAAATCTAAAAAAAAAAAAATAATAACTTACACCATGATTTGAAAGTTTCCTGCTAGTCACATTTTACTCATGTTTTTAATCTAACTAGTTGATTTTACCACATTGTTTCAGCATTTATTAGTATGATCCTGCAGTTTTTCTCCTTTAATCTTCTAAAAGGTCAATTTTGCCTTCATCTTCATATTCACGAACTAAATCCACATTTTGTCACAAAGTATGACATCTTTTAATCGACTATTGGATGATATATGATGAGCTTTTATTTGGTATTTTTGTGTTTCCCTCAGTTTTTAAGTAAAATTCATCATGATATTTAATGTTTGATTTTGCCAGTTGGAAGAACATGAATACCGAATTTTTCATTTATTAGAGATTTTAAGTTTCATTTAACTTTCCAGCTTGATTGAGATGTAACTGGAATATAATATTGTGTAAGTTTAGGGTGTATAATGTGTTGATTTGCCACACCTGTATATTGCAGTGCGGTTACCACCACAGAGTTAGCTAACATCTTCATCAGGACACACAATTCCGTTTCTTTTGTGTGATGAGAACATTTAAGATCTAATCCCTTAGCAACCTTAAAGTATATAACACAGCATTATAAACTGTATCCACAAAATTTAGGTGAGTTTATTTTATTATTAATTTAGGTAAATATCTGCCATTTTCATTTTTTTACGAGTGCTTATATAACATTGAAATTGTATGTTTCCTTATAGTCAAATAGAACTCTCTTATAAGTCCCATACTTTTTCATCTTTCATTGACAAGTGTTTGATAATCTTTTCAGTTTCTTCTAGAGCTATTAGTTCACTTCTTCTACATCAGTTAGTTTTGATACTTACATTTTCCTCATAAGTAATCCATTTCATTTAGCTTTTCAGGTTTCATTAGCATAAAGTTACATAAAACATACTTACAAATTTTGAATACGTTTTTCATCTGTGATTATATCTTCTTTCTCACTACTAATTCTGTAAACTCTTGATTATATTCTCTCTGTCTCCTCCCCCATCCCTGCCCTTCTCCTTACTCCCCCTGTGTCTCTCATTTTTTTTTTTTAAAGATTTTATTTATTTATTTGACAGAGAGAGATCACAATAGGCAGAGAGGCAGGCAGAGAGAGTGAGAGGGAAGCAGGCTCCCCGCCAAGCAGAGAGCCCGATGCGGGACTCGACCCCAGGACCCCGAGATCATGACCTGAGCCGAAGGCAGGGGCTTAAACCACTGATCCACCCAGGCGCCCTGTGTCTCTCATTTTTGAGAACCAACTTTTGGTTTTAATTCTAAATTCTAATTTTGGTTTTGAATATATCTCTTATAGTTTCTGTCTTCATTAGTTTTCCCCTTATGCTTTGTTTTTTTTTTTCTACCTTTTATTGGTAACAAGAGAAATTTAATCTATTAATTTCCTACCATATATAATTCTACCATGTACAAATAACCGTTTCTCATAGGCAGAACTGTCATATTTTCATGAAAATTACTCCACGGTGTGTTGTCAGCCCTCTGAAACATGCTTAGTGGTTTGACTTACACATTTTCTATGTAGATTTAAAACTATCAATAAAGCATTTAGAGTCGCTAAAAATAAATACACTAGTACTCCTCTTACCCAGTGTTTCGGTTACCCAGGGTAATCTGAGGTCTGGAAACAGATGATCCTCCTTCTGCTGTATCATCAGAAGGTTAATAGTACAAGTAATAACACTACTTCACAGTACCTATTCATTCACCTCACTTCATCTCATCTCATAGGTTTTTTTATCATCTCACATTATCACAAGACTGGCGAGTACAGTACAATGAGATATTTTGAGAGAGAAGGAGAGACCAAAGTCACATAGCTTTTATTTTAGTATATTATCATGATTGTTCTATTTTATTATTAGTTATAGTTGTTAATGTCTTACTGTGTCTGATTTATAAATTAAATTTGTCACAGGTACATATGTGTATGAAAAGACAGTACATATGGGGTTTGGTACTGTTTGAAGTTTCAGGCATCCACTGGTGATCTTGGAACATACCCCTTGCAGATAAGGGGGACTACTGTATTACCAAATTAATTTAAACAAATATCAGTAAAATGTATATTCCCAAATTGCCAAGTTGACTGACCAGTTGTATTTGTATGACCCTTACTGTTTCTTTAGCCATTGAATAAAGCCATTTAGCCAGTTTGAACAAAGACACAAATTCTCTACAATTAGGTCTCAAAACAAAGCAAGTATAACTATCTAAGTATATTTAAAATATATTACACAGTGCAGCTTAGAACTTAAGGGTTCTGAAGTTAGCCTGTGTTCTAGAGTTCAGCTGCCAATGTGGAAGCCTTGGCTCTATATTTAGCTGCTGTGTGACCTTGGCCAAGTACTTAGTTTTTCTGTATTTTATAACCTGAAAAATGAGCAGAGTTACAGTATCAACTTTTTGTGATTTTTTTTTTAAGGATTAAATGAGTTAAAGTATAAAAAGCAACCAATAAATGTAATTATTATTAATATCAATATGTGTATATTGAAAGTTTATATAAACATTTTGTTGTTTGTAGGAAATCTACAGGAATAGAATCTAAAAATAGGAATCTAAAACTTCTATTCTGTGTACGAGTGGTATTCTGCTGAACTGAAGTATAATTCAATAAGCACAGCAGAATAATTGGCATCTTACTGATTTTATTACCTTTCCCAACAAACTTGGGCTCCAGGCGACACTGCGGAGTGGGTCTTTTAAGATCCACGTTTATTTGCTGGCAGGGTTTTACACTACCATCAGGTTTGGTTTTCTTTAGTTTTCGTTAGTTTGAACTAGAAACAACTTATTTTGCCGGACTGGTTTATTTTTGTTGAGGGAAGCTGGCTGTCTGACAATTATGTTTACCAGGGAATTTATTTCTCTGGTATACTCCTTACAGTTCTGGGGAGTAAGAAAGCAGTCCTTGTGCCCTCACAGTTTTTAAATTCCCACATGAGAATGAAAATTTTGTCTACAATACCAGACTTGTTTGTTCACCATAAAAGAACATAAATCCTCCATGGGTCCCCAGGGGTTTGTTAGAGAAAGGGAGTGATCATTATAAACCACTTAGCGCTGTGTGCTCTGTATCATGTTGCCGTGAGAAAGTGATGTTTGATTGGCTCATAAAATAGGTTTAGTAAATCCTTTAAACACTGATGTGAGCAGTTGTGCATGTTGGAAATTAATACCTGAGAGTGTATTATAGGGATTACCAAGTCTCCAGAACAGTCACCTGGACCTATGCACCCATGCATAGATTTTTGTGTGTAAGGAAGATTATGTTTTGTGATTTCACTTTTATGTGTCAAATGCTGCTTGGTTTTACCATCTCCCTTTCTTTTAACTGAGGCCTGCAGACATCTTTCGTCATTGTTTTCTCTCTTCTTGATGTTTTGAGCAGTGCTATGGTATATAAACCAACCAACTTCCACAGTGAATTTCATCTGCAAACATTTTATCAGAAAAAAGAGAAACTTCAAATTATTAGGGAAGGCAACTAGATTTAACGCATGAGCTTTTTTCCAACCACATTCTATATATCCTCAAACAATTTAAAGAAAATACAGAATTAAGTGTCAGTGATTTTTGGTTTTGGTTTTTCTATTTTGCTGATTAGATAGCAACAATGAAGCTTGGGAACACTGTACAGGTGGATCTTCACTGGGTCTGTTTTACATGATCTTGAATATAATTTAAGTTTTTAAAAAATGCAATTTTTGTAACCATATCATTTAGCAAGGGGATTTACTGTTTTGATGAAGAGGGAAAACTAAGCTTCAGTAAATAATGATGTTACTGATACTTTTCAGTTCCACGGACATCTAACCCATCGTTGAGTATGACCATTGAAACTGATGGTGGAATAAATGAGTGAAGTTTAGAATTAAATTGTTATAGGACCCCACTTCTGAAAAAAATCTTACAAGTTCACTGTGAAAGAATTAGTAGCACATGTTAAATTTTGCTGTTTTATAGGCAAGAACACAGTACTTTTTTCGACGTCCATTTCATTTAACCTTT
This sequence comes from Meles meles, assembly GCF_922984935.1. Lineage (NCBI taxonomy): Eukaryota > Metazoa > Chordata > Mammalia > Carnivora > Mustelidae > Meles > Meles meles. The sequence goes on along the minus strand of NC_060067.1, from coordinate 128,781,729 downwards.
ATGGAATGCAAAACTATGTAGATTTTTTTAAAGCACTGTGGTAAATATGTGCATCAGGCTTGTATGAGGTGTAAGAAGTACTTGTCAACTGTCTAACTGCAAATCCAGGAATTGTTATAAAGGCTAGTGGATTTTTTTTTTAGTGGCATCAAGTTAGGTAGAAAGTCTTCATGAAAAAAGTAATAATGTGCTTCTAACTGTTATTTGCAGGACAGTGATTTTTGTAGCAGGATGTAAATAGAGCCAAAGTTGGGACTTACTTGTTCCTTAAGAACTTCTTAACATTTATAATCCGGCTGTTTTGTGTATATAATCCCTTTAAATACTTCTAAAGAGCTTCCAATCAGATACATACATAACAATGTTTATTTTTTAATAAATAAAAAAGTATATAATAGTAAAAATACTTAACGTGAATTTGTGTAGTTCTCTTGCATATGGTCTTTTTCTCTTAAGATGCTTCTATTAGAAAGATAATCGTTATTTTGAAAATGGACTGAAGTAAATTTTTGACGCTTTGTGTTTCGTCCAACCGGTTTGCTGAAATGACTGAACTGCCAAACCGGAGGGGGATGGCTTTAGGTTTCCTTGTCTTTGAGCTGTCTTTGGTATCAGGCACTCGGGGCGCTGTCCACCACTTCTGCTTCTGCTGGATATTTCCCTTCCCTCTTTGCTCTGTTCTGCGTCGTCCGTCACAGTGGCTTTCCTCACATCCCCACAACTGCTCCTTTTCAGGATGTTTTTGTTACAGGCTCTCTTCTTTCTACCCGCGCTTGTAATGTCCTTGTTTCCCGGCACCCCTCAGATACGGGAAGATTCTGTTCTCTGCCCGTGTTACTCCCTCACTGAAACCTCCACAGCCACCCTCTCTAAGGGAGGCACACTCAGATGCCTCCGTGGGCAGGTACTGCAAGTAGATGATGATCTGGGCATTAAAACAGCAGCAGCAGCAGTAGCGGCAGCATAGAATGTAAATGGACATCTTTAAAAACTTAGACCATGTCCCATCCAAAGCTATTTCTGCCTGGTCCCAGCCTCAGCTGCTATGAAGGAATGAAGGTTCAGTGTTCATTCCTTCATTCACCAGATAGCAATACTGCTCTTGCTGTGTTCCTGGCACATAGATGTTAGGGATAAGGCAGGAAATGGAAGATACCAGCTCTCCTGGAGGTGACACCAATTCCGGAGATCTGAGGAGTCCTACCAGGGCTAATGATATTTAGTATTAGCAGATCTTTAAATTTAATTTAAAAACAAAACAAAACAAAACAAAACAAAAAAACCCAGAAATCCAGACTTTCCTGTGAAATTCCACTTTTTGGAATGTTGACATAACTTTTGGAAAGAAACATAGAGCTTATTAAAATTGCGCTGACCTGTTTGCAACATTGGCCTACAAAATACTCCAACATCTGACTCTGAAGTACCCAGACCTTTCCACCTACACCTATTTTTCCGGCTTGATCTTCATCTGCTTCTTTGTTTCCTGCCCTCCATTCACCGCCCACCATGCCTGGCCCCCTCTTTCTGCATATTACATATTGTACTTCTCACTACAGTGCGTTTCCATTTCCCCTCTTTTCACCCCTGGTCATTCAGTACCCACTGACAGCCCAAATGTTCCTTTGTAAGCCGACCCTAATCTCACTGTATAGAATTACTCCTACTCTGCCAGTATTCCACAGTATTTCCTATGCACTCTCATTGGAGCACTTACCAAAGTGTTTTATGGGCCCAGAGCCCAAAGAAGCTATAGTTTCATCTTTGTATCCTAAGAATCTAGCTTTGCACCAAGTCAGCGCTTCATAAATGATTACAGAATGATTGAGCAGGTCTGAAATCTGGCTTTCTTCGAGCTCACAATGGTGGTAACCCACATTATAGAGGTTTAGGCAAAACCCCCCAAGCACAAAGAGATACTCTCTGAATAAAAGCTTTGTTTCGCATGTAAACAGTCTTGATGTAAAAATTATCCTTTCATATCCCATGGTAGCTGTCCACTTCTATACCAAGTATACCTGAAATAACTACTTAGTTCTACCCAACTCTTCTGACCTCTGAGCACACCGCTTTTCGGTCCCACCACACCCATATACCGAACTCCTAAAATGGTGATACTGGTTGACTTACACATTGGTCATTGATGACCCCAGACTCATCACGTGGTATAGCAGATAGTCTGTCCTTTGAATTTGAGTTTAATTTATTGTTTTCGAACTCCAAAGGTTATATTAAAAGTTCCTGTGAAGGTGAGAGCAAGGGATGCTGGGTGGAGATGAAGGACAGCTTTATTGAACGGCAGCTGTGTGCCAGCCTTGTTTTAGGTACTACGCAGGTGTGCTGTCTTAAGACATCCCTGTGAGCTAAGTAGCGTTGTCATCAATGTAAGACCATCAAAATGGATCACTTTCATATATAGTGAATATGGAAAGTAAGTGTTTATCACAAACAGAAAGATGTCAGTGAGCTGAGAACATCAGAAAGGTCTCACAGAGGCAGACTGCTATAAAGCGAGATTTGAAGGATGTATGTGTAAGGATGTGGCTCTAGAAAAGCTTGTGTCAGATCAGGAAAGGGAGCCAGGGAGTCTGCCTAGGGTGAAAGCGTTACTGTCAGAAAGTAATGGGCAATGATAATAGCAATTAAGATTAGAGTAAAACTATCATGTCCATATGGAAATTAAATGGAATAATTCACAAACTGAATGTCAGCTATGGTTGCCGCATACAAAGTATTTAAGTGTTGAGATAGCTGTTCAGTGAATTTGAAGTTCATTAACAGTTTTATGGAAGGCTTAGAGTAGACGACTCATTTTCCTTGAACAGAGAATGCATTTTCAGTTGTATCTCTTCTTTGGACTATTTTATTATATTTACCCAGTTAAATTTGGAATGGACTCCTGGCTCTGGTCCATAGATAGATTCATTGGATCCATGTCATGGACTTTGAATTGCTACAATAGCAGATCATAGGACTTTATGTCTCTTGTCTTTGTGTCTTACAGGTATGACTTTGTAGAAGTTGAAGAACCCAGTGATGGAACTATATTAGGGCGCTGGTGTGGTTCTGGAACTGTGCCAGGAAAACAGATTTCTAAAGGAAATCAAATCAGGATAAGATTTGTATCTGATGAGTATTTTCCTTCTGAACCCGGGTTCTGCATCCACTACAACATTGTCGTGCCAGTAAGTGTCACTTAGAGATTTCCTTATTTAATTGAGTTACTGTTCTGTTTACTTATTTTAAAAAGGATCACAAAAAGCAAAGACCTTTCCTTCGCTTGCTTTTTTCTTATCCATGAACATCACTGTGGTATCACAAATAACTTAAATTCTTTACTATAGATCATTAGCCCGGTGAAATACCTTTCTCAGTGCAATGAGATAACTTGTTTTTTACAACATTTAGGAGATTGCATCATATCCATTCCCCCGCAACTCACTGTCTGATATTTCAGTATTTATGGGAAGTTACATATGTGGGTAACATTTTCTCCTGGAAAAAAAAAAAAGGGAAAATCTGTGTATTTATTACTCATAGCATGTAGATCACCATCAAAATTAGGGCCATATAATGTCTTCTTGAATTTCAGGTTTGAATCATATTAAATGATAAAATACGATTTTAGTTTTTTAGCTTTTCTGGAGACCTTTCTTATATGATACCCCTTTGCATTTTGCTACCTGTTACTCTCACTTTAAAGATGGAAACTTTGAAGCTTAACACAGGATTGTAATGGTTCTAATTTTCAGATTCACCTGTATATTTGGAATAAATACATTGCAGAACTAGAAAGCCAGCACAATTTGACATTAATGTCATTTTAGCTAGATTCATGTCTGTAATTGCTCTAGAAGTTCATGTTCTTAGTTTTCTGTCTTACTGTTCCCCTCCAGTTAAGGTGGCAACATTCCTTACCTGAGCCTCCTGAAAAGTACTTTTTAAATGTGCTGTTTATGAATACGTGCATAACCTTTTTCTTTTTATTGAGAAAGATAAATTTACTATTCTTTTTAATGTTATCAATGTTATAGTAAAATACATCTTAAAAAGTAGTTATCTCCATTTTCCTGCTTACCCTGCTTAAATAATATTTCTGGCTCTTTTGTTTCAAAAAAGATGTTTTGAAATTCTCATGGGAATTTAAGAAATCTACTTTGCCTAATTATAATTATTACTATAAATTTAGTTATATCCTGATTGCTTGTACCCTTTATTTCATGCCCAGGGCATACTGAGCAACCAAAAAATGAAACTTCACCTTAACATTACAATATGAATATAATATACAAATTTTAATATTGATTCCATATTTCCTAATTGGCTTCATGAATTGCTAGCTTGCTGTGTGCATTGTTCTTATACCCAGAAAGAGCACAGGTTTTAATGCATGTAACCCACACCCTGTTGTGTTGCCAAGTGTGCCTGCTGGTTTGCTAAACCTTCTGTCAAAATCACTGAAGATCTTATTTTCTATGTTATTTTAAATGGTGGTATTATTGATCATATTTAAAAAGCATACTAGTTGGCATCTTCGTATTTGTGTGAATACTTCAGAATTACTGTGAGCAATAAGGGAAAAATAGTAAATGGGTTTTCAGTATTCTGGGTATGATACCATAAATAGATACAAATGTTTAAAATAATACGTAAAATAAAGGATATTTATCCCAAATGTGTGACAAAAATAAACTTGAAGCTGAGAAGATATTTATATGTTAAATAAACTGTTCTTTTCATATTGTATTAATTTAGATGTTTATAGCTAGCAATTTGCTATCATGCTACAGATTAAGACATGAAAGCTAAAGTATATGTACACATGTCGACACCAAGTGTTGTCTTTTCCTAATTTTATGACTGTATGGGTTAGTTAGTTGTATAACCCAGAAGTTATGTGGATTAAATAAATCCATATCTTATGTAAAGATAAATGTAAAGGAAATTTATAGTGTTATACTCAGTTCTGGGTACATTACAGGCTGTTAATAAGTACTTGAATGCTGAGTTGATCATACCGCTCACTCACTCCAGCTTAACTAACAAGATGATTCACTGTCACCTGTATTTTTATTGCTGAGAGTAAAGCAGGTTCCTGAGCCTTGAAATGAGATAAAGCATCATAAGGATCTGCAGTAAGTATTACCCATCCTCTTGACTCCATAGGGATCTGCCACGTGGTTTGACCTGCTTCTGGAGATTTATTGTGATTAGATCAGAAATTGCTTCTGAGAGACTTTAGAAGAAAGCTGTATCGCTGGTTACATCATTAAAATTAAATTCAGTACATTTTTCAATAGTTGCTGTAATCCTTTGATAAAATTGCAAATGTGAGTTTTGGTAGTCTGCGAATTGACATTCTCCCGGCATCTACGGAGCCACGTTTTGCGTGGTACCCAAGTTGACCCATGATGGGCTACAGAAAATGGAGATATGTAGAGATACGACATAGGAAATATTTTTTTAATTTGCCTCATGCTTAGGAAAAAACAGCAGCCATTGGACTGCAAGAAACAAGATAATGTGACAGCATAGTCCTGCATTGCCTAATAAGGTGTGATTTGGTGATCTTAATTTTGCCAGAATGTTCTCCGGGGTGATTATTGATACATGATTTTTGTAATTTCACAAGCTTCTGTTCTGTTAAATTTATTTTGGCAATTTATCTGCGTTTTCTTCACCTAACCTTTGTCCTGGTTCCATGTTTCCCTCTCTCCCACATAGCCATCCTCCTGCTGTCCATCATTCCTGTAGAAAACTGAGATTTGGTTAGTGAAAATTTGACAAGTGGTTTTGCTGTTAAGCCTTCCAGAATGTTTTGAATTATTATTGTGTATTGCTAAATGACATCCCTCTCTCCATGCCTCTCCTCCCCACAACATTATTACTAACAGGGCAACAATCCGTCAATCTTATCTGTGTATCAATGAATGAAAGCCTAAGGGAAGAACGTGTGCCTTTTCAAGAAGAGACTTAAACGTTCTTCTGGCATTTGCTCAAGGCCACGTGCCCTCCAACCCCTGGATCATCTCTGATCCCCTCCCCCCGGATTAACTTCATAATTAGCACACGCAGCTTCCCAGAGGCATTGGTCTAATTGAATGCAACCTGCCCCAGCAAAATAGGACCTTTAGGGACCACTGGCCACATTGGTTTCTTAATTTTGTCATGATACAAATGATGCAATGATGCGAATCCCAAGTCCTTAATGGACTATTAACTTACCAAATTGAGGTTTGCTGCTGAGTGCCTAGCACACATTCCAGCTGCTCTCACTACCTCATGGAAGTTCAGCCAGTTCCTCTCAGAGTTGTCTAAATGTGGAGCTGCACTGACTTCTCATTTACTGTTACCCTTGTTACTGTTGTGTAATGTTGCTGATTCATAAACTAGAGCACTAGTGAATTACAGTAATGACACCAGGTATTCTCCTAGTCATGATATGGTAAAACTGGTCTCTCTCTCTCTCTCTGTCTCTCTCGCATTCTGGTGGGGAGTGGAACATTTGGAGTAAAGACATTGGTGCATACTTAATGACATTATAACCATTACTGTGTATAATCATACTTATCTGCTTTTTATAATTAACTTCATATTTTGCATCTATTCAAAAACCAACAGAAACTTTGAGTTTAATCCATTTTTTTCTGGGACAATTATGGAGAAATTCTATTTTAATATTCTTTATAGTTTACAAGTAAGGGAGATCACTCTGCAACCTTCTTTGGAAACATGAATGGATGTGTCTGATTCTAGCCAACCTTTAAGGTTGGTTGATTCTATACCAATCTTAGACAGTATATATCTTAGCAGTAGTAGTTTTAAAATTTTCAGAAACGGTGTTGCCATTAAAAACCAGGTTCACCTTTGTCAGATGATTAACACACTCTTTTCCCTAGACGAATGAATGAGGAGTGCATATAGGTAAAACAAGAGATTATTTATTACTTTAAATAAAGTGATATTGATTTAATAAAGATTTTATGTATTCTTTTAGATGTAGTTACACTGTTTTGTGTATTAAGATTTCAGTATCATTTTCTTGATTCCTAGATACCTTAGAGTAAAACATAAATAAAATTTATCTTTGCACTTTACTATTTTAAGTTGATATTATAGGCTGAGTTTTACTTTAGAAAAATCTTTAGCATCAGATGTTTACCTGAAATTGTAGCTAGTTGATTATAGCTTTAAAAAAAATACTGGATTCACTGTATAAATTTAAAATGTAGCATTTCAATGTTATTCTCAAGAATTCTTTATGGAAATAATAGACTCACCAATTATGCCCCATTAATAAAGAAAGAAAAATAAATCCATGCAAATTCATGCCAAACTATATATATCCAGCTTTTATGATTGTGCATAAGGAGTTAATAATGTCTTTGATTTTTTTTTTTCCTTCATGCTTAAAAAGGGGGGGGGGGGCTGGTAGATTAGCAGTGAGAGATTGTTTGGGAAGAAATGAAGCAAAACTGAAATAAAACAGTGCAAGCTTGTTTCTGTTTGGAGGCCACACACATTGAGAGCCCAGCACACATTTCGGATCTCTTACAAAGAAAATTTCTTGTTTAATTTTAGAGTAATTTATAATAGATTATGTATGTTTTACTCTGTGTACTATAGTGTAAGCACCATTATTTTAAAACGTAAAAAAATCTACAAAGCTGAAAAATAGCATCTTTTCTCCTAGCATCAAAAGACCTTATTAAAAGTTTATTTGTAAAAATAATAATAATAATAATAATAATAATAAGCCTTAATATAAAATATTGCATATTTTAATCAATTACTTCAAAAGTTGCTTATTTTTAAATAAAAGATACAAATCCAAATATGAATATTTTTAGTGGTTTTATTCTTTGCATATAGAACTATTTCCTCTTGAGTATATATTGTTTGTAATACATATGTTTTAAAATGGTTATGAGATTTGGGGATTTTTTTCTCTCTCTCCAATCTGGTTAAAATTTTGAAGGATGATTAAAACACCATTGATTTCTTTTAAAACACTGTTGTTGAATATAATGTTTTTTTCAGGAGTTTTAATCTAAGCTTTGGACCAGAAGTAATAACATAATATTTTCAGTAATTCATTTATTCACATTTTTCATTTAATAAATGGATCGGTTTAGATTAAGAGAAATACATGTTAAAGCTACCGTACTAATTGACTCCATATATTTTTATCTTCTTGCCTTTATTGTCTGAAAAGAGGAGTGTGGGGTGATGAATGAACTGAAGGCTCTTTTGACTCACAGCAACCCGTGAAACTCATCTTTTAAGTTGCTTCTCAATTTTTCCTGTTCTTTGCTATTTCGTTTTTTTCACTGGTTAGCAACAGTTGTTTGGACTCACGTTTTTTTAAATTCCTTTTTGTAAACTTATACCCAGAGATTAAATAATGCTAGAGAATGGCATGCAAGTATTGTAGCCACTTTATAATCCCAACTATGGGTTTTCCTTAATAGTGATTTTGTAAATGACTTGTCCAGAGTTAAGTCAGTGCCTGGCCAGTATGCACTATAGAAGGGTGTATGGTTTCTGTGGGGAAGGTTTAGAAGGACACTTGATGCCTGAGGTGCCATTAAGGAATGCATGACTGATTGCCAAAGTAGTTATTAATTATGCGGGATACAGAGAACAAAGCAGCTCAGTGAATATTGAAGTTGGAGGGAGAAAGGAGGAGGGGGCTATTTTTTCAGCCCCTTCTGGCATGTGCCAGTAGGTTATTTCACTGTTAATATCATGTAAGGAAAAGTCTTAACTGAAGGCCAAATTTGCTTTTATGTTCAGGTTAAGAAAAATTCTAAGTAACTCTCAAACAAGGTATCAAATTTATTTTCTTAGAGAAAAAATAAAGCAGCATACCTGGAGTAAAAATCCTTAGAGCAGTATCGTAACCCTAACTCCATAGCTCCATAGGAAACAAATTCGGTGTTAGAATGTCAAGATTTTTTAAAACTTGCAGATCTTCATAACAAACTGCACTGCATTCCTATATTGTATTAAACCAGTTTTAATGAGTGAAGAATTTAAGTTGTAAACCTTTAAAATACATTTTTATTTACCTTAAGGGAGAATTAAGAGAAAAAAGTTGTTCTTTGAATTTTTTGTAGTATTTAGAGAATGAAAGAAGTTATTTCAAGTACTTCATGTCTATACCGTCGTCTGAAACACTTTTTGAGTGATTAAGTTTTTATTAAAATATACAATGTAACTGTATATTTATGCAAGGAGTCTAGAGATGACAGTATTTTATTACATCAAAGAAATTACACAATTGCTACAGAGACTGAGCTTTTCCTTGGCTAAGAGCTGTTTAATGTATTTTTCTAACAATTTCTACCCCATGGACACAGTGCTCTCTTTCATGTGAAGATCATGGTCTGTCTTCCATTTCTACTGACTCTTTTTGTTCCAGTTAATTCCTAGCTACCTTAGAAAGAATTTCACAGATGGTATGATTTGTAGTTAGAAAGGAAAAGGCAGTTGGTGCTACTGCAGGGATGGTAGACGACAGACGACTGAGTTGAAATACAAAGGGTTATAAATAAGAATTTAGGAAAGCTTGCAGTTTGATTGACTCATGTTTTATATCTAAAGCCACAAAGATTTAAAAGCTTAGAGTTAATATGGCCCCAAACCTGTGGAATTATTCTCTAGAAGTTTGTTTTAACTGAAAATGATAGAATAAATGCTTTGTCCTCAGTATCCTCTTCTATTTTCCTGTTAAGTCTTTCAGTAGGCATTGAAGAATATTTGAGGAGATACTTCATTGTGAGAAAATTAAAAAATGTATATGGCATTGCCCTAGGTCTCTGAGAACTTACCTTGTTTTGAGGGGGAAAAATGTAACACACACACACACACACACACACACACACCAATATACCTATATAAATACACTACATGAGTAAGTGTAATATAAGTGGTTTGGAAAGCTTTGAAGAAAGAGAGGCAATTGGTGAAAGCAGAGGGATATTATAGCTCTTAGATTAAAGGAAAAAACAAATGGTCAAACAAACAAAAACCCTGGGAGAGGCTTAGTATAGGTTTGATATCAAATATATTATTAAAAATCCCTGAAGAGTTTATTAAAAACAATATTATCAGATGTCAGAGACTACGATTCTCTTTATCTGGAATAGTGCCCGGTTATCTGCATTTTCATCAAACATGCTTGGAGATTCTGATACAAGATGTTCTCACGTTGAATTTGTGGCGAGAAATTGCTGCAGACTATAAACTCAGCAGATGCAAAGGTTTTATTACAAGATGTTGGGGAGGTACTTTTCATTTTCAAACAAACATGAATATTTGGGGGGGGAGCAGATTGGAAATTCTGCATGACTATTTTCTTGCTAATATACCCATGTGTTCTCTGGTTTTTTTGTTTTTTGTTTTGTTTTGTTTTACAGGATTGCAAAAAAAAAAAAAAAAGTGGGCCTTTTTCATAGAATTAGATGACCAGATTTCAATTTGGTAATACTTGCATTTATTGTACTGACTTTTCTAAGCTATGTATTGAAGCTTATCCGTTCTGTCAACTGCCGGTATCTCTTACCCATGCAACCAGAATAAATGACACTCTGCCTTCTTTTCTAGTTCAACACCAAGCTTCTCTGATAATTCACATATGGCATAGCTCCAGCACTGAGACATAGTTCTAGACTAGATCTTCATTTGTTCTGCAGTGTAAGGCACTATTATTAGTAAAATAAGATTGTCCCAATCATCAAGAAATCTCCTTTCAATCTTCTCATACATGTTTTTCACATGTCATTTTAATTTTTGTCTGAGTTACAGCTACAAATAGTTTTAAGACACAAATATTTCTCTGAAGCTTGTTACAAAAATAGCAGTTGCCCCCACTTTCCTCTGCAGACTATTTTCCTGTACCTTGGAGGCAAGTGCTTCCAGTTCTTTTAACCGATTCTTTTAGAATTGAGCTTTCTACCTTCCTGTAACATGCTTTTGTTGCCGCTTCTTGATTTTTTGGCTTTAAGGAGGATCTATGATCGTCATTGACTTCATTCTCTGGAGGGTGAGGTGTTCACTTTCTTCCATTCTCCTGTGTTTACCACATAGGCAGACACATCCCATCACTGCTTCCTCTAGTGTATCCTGATTCTATCAAGATCCAAACCCATTGTGTACATTATGGTGACTATGGGATCATGGTTCACAACTGAGCCATGAAGTATAATAGGACTGTGTTTCCTTTCCTGCCTTATTTTACTTCGTTTTCCCTACAGTTGTGTTAGTTTTTGGTTTACTTAGTTTTCTATGTATTTATCACTCATTCAACCCCAAACTGTGCCTCTGATTGTGTAAATCTCCCTCAGATACAGCCAGACACATTAGTGTTTTCTTACAATTTCATCGACCAAAAGAAATCTCTGCTGAAACAATCTTGTCTACTTCAGTTGAGACTGATTACCATTTAGACCTGCTACACAGCTGTCATCCTGGGGGGTCTCCCCCCGTCCCCACCCCATCATTATCCTGAGTATTCCCTTTGCCATTTTCTCAGATTAGATCCCTTGTTTTCAGGATCTCTTGTCTTCTCTCTTGTTCACTTCCTGTTTGGGAAGAATGTAAAACCCCCATGAATTTCCTGAGAAAAAGGAGCATCAGAGATAAAATCTGTGGGCTCGAATAACTGAAAATTGCTTTATTTAACCCTCAACCCTAGATGAATACTTGGCTAAGACTAGAATTCTAGGTGGCTACTTAAAAACTAACTGGACATTTTGTGCCTGTGGATGAGTTTGTTGACTACGGTCTTCGCTGTATTGTGAGATGGCAGGGTCAGTTCCTTGAAAGCCCCCTGATTCCCCAAATCTCTTTTCTAAGGGTATAATCCTGGCTGCCAGTTCTCTGAAATGAGAGCTCAGTGGATTAAGACTGAGAGTCTCAGACATTTCCTCAACCCCCTCCATACCCTCGTATTCAGAATAATATCACTCTCCCAACTCTGCTTGGGTTCCCCAGTCCATAAATCCTCAATTTTATTCTGTTCAGGAAACAAATCTGAGCAGAGAATGAATCCATCTTCTGCCACTGCAGGGAAACAGATTTGGAGTGTCAAACAGCGTCATCATTTTCAACCTGTCTTCCTGTTTTTAGTTCCACCGTCATTACCACTTCCACACATACCTGTTGCCACCAGATCCCAGAGCTTTTCGGTTGCTCTTTCATGAAAGTCAGGTCATTTCCTGATTCTCCCTTCCTCGCCCCCCCCCCCCCACCCCCGGTAAATTTTGGTTCACTGATTCAATGACTGCACCTCTACTTACCTTTCAGTTTCTTAAATTTTATCACTGTTGACTCCTTTCTGATTTTCTTTGGCCTTAAAGAATTATGCATTTAAAGAAATACCTTCAGAATCAACCATTTTAGGAGAGAACAGAGCTAAAATCACCACCATTTTTTCCCTCTATTCGTATAGCCGTGTTCTTATCAAACACTGAGTTTATATTTGATCAACAAAACACTTGGAAACTCTGCACAATATATTGTGGGCATAGTATATGCCACGTGCCATGCTCTGTCATTGACTTGAAGGAACAACGCCATTATCTTTCCATGCCAGATAAAATATACTCTCATAGCAGTTGCTTTACATGAGTATGCTATCACATTTCCTTAAAAAAATTTTTTTTATTAACATATACTATATTATCTGTTTCAGGGGTACAGGTCTGTGATTCATGTCTTACACAATTCACAGGACTCACCATAGCACATACCCTCCCCAGTGTCCATCACCCAGCCACCCTGTCCCTCCCACCACCCTCCCCTCCAGCAAACGTAGTGATCCGAAGGAGCACATGCACTGGAATGTTTATAGCAGCAATGTCCACAATAGCCAAACTATGGAAAGAGCCTAGATGTCCACATTTCCTTTTTTAATATTAGGGAGGCCTAGATAAGACTTGATATTGATTAGCTATTTAACATACCCTGAACTCTGTTTTAATATTAGTATTATGTCCAGGAGTATCCACTAACATACCAGTCATGGTTCATACATTTTACATGTTAGTTATAAAGAAACCAATCATATGATTCTTACCTTTAAGAAAATGCTATCCTTGTAAATAGTCTTCATATATTTATCCATTTGAGTAAGGCTATTAATGTATTTGAATGCTTTGAACCTTAAAACTGGAACTTTAAAAATTTTGCTCCTCTCTTTAAGAGGACATAATTGTTATTTATTTAAGATTACTTTGAAATCACAGGAATCTGATTTTATATACAATATAACCATCAATTTTTGCATCCCTTTAGGACAAAACTGAAAGGTAAATGAGTATGGTTTTGAAGAGGTTAATTTTTGAACTGAAGTATATTGTAAACATTTTTTGGAAAGGGAGTACTTCGATACCAACTTGGAAATAGTTGAATTAAGCAGAAGAGAATGATGAACATATATTGAAAGAAGTACTAGGCTTGATGGGCTCTTTTATATCCTCTAATCCCCATAATGCAATGTTATCACTATTTTAAGATTAAAACTCAGAGAATATCACATATGTAGAAGTGAGGATATTAAGTAGGGCTTTCCCAATTCTGTGTAAAGCCAGGCTGCCGCTGGACTGATTTGGGAAATACAGTAGGAAGATCACTGATGAAGGGAAAGCAAATGTAGGATTTTCTTTCACCATCTTTGCTTTCTTATTTAAACAGCTAAGTAGGGGCCCCTGGGTGGCTCAGTTGGTTAAGCATCCAACTCTTGGTTTTGGCTCAGGTCATGATCTCCGGGGTCATGAGATCGAGCCCTGTGTCAGGCTTCGCTTTGGGCGTGGAGCCTGCTTAAGATTCTCTCTCTCTCCGTGTGCCCCTCTCTCAACTTGCTCTGGCATGCACCTTCTTCTGTGCACTCGCGTGTGCTCTCTCTCTCTCTCTCTCTCTCTCAAAAATAAATAATAAAAAAAAAAAACTAAACACAAGTATTATTTCTGTTGATTATGATGTCTTGGATACTTTAGAACCTTGGGAAGTTAGTGAACTAAATTAGAATTTATCTTTTTTTTTAAATAAATGATAGTAATCATGAATATTGAGGATTATATTTTAGTTTCTGCCCACAATTACCTTTAAAATGCAAACAAGACATAGTTCCTTGAAAAGTTACTTTCAAAGCAAACACATTAAAACAAAGATAAAAGTGCACATGGGGTCAGTATTTTGCTGATTGTATTTCACTTATCCGTCAAATCTCACCACTCTTGAAAAATGACACGATTACTTGTGAGTATCCTCGCAGTCTTTTCGGCTCCAGAGAATTTTTCAGAATTGTGTCATTAAGGAAACTTTGAAAGCTAAAGTGTACACAGAGAAATAAGAAAGTAAAATTGGAAAACAAGCCTAATGAAAACAAGACTTAATTGGACGTCTTCTATCAAGCATGCCCTTAACGTTAGTGCAGTGAAGTACAGACGACCCTTGGCATTTTGAGCTTGAAATTAGTCGGTTTGTGCACAGTGACTGAAATATAGTAAGCATTCGATAGTCCTTAAAATGAATGGAAAAGGAAACACACATCGTGAGGGCTAACATACAAGGGGAATGCTCCGTCACAGCTGTTGGCAGGGTGATGCCTGTCGGCTGCTGAAGGCCCCAGTGAACTGAGGGAGGAAATTCCGGAATCAGGATGTCTTTGTGTCAGTGCCCCAGGGCAGAGGTCTTGTCTCTGCCTAGGTGTTTCCAGTCCAGTTAAATCAAACCAGCTTTTGTTTAAGTGAATAAGACCTGGTGTAGAAATACCTGCCTGGTACATTTCCTTGTGTTTCTCCACGGCAAGTAGTTACTCAGGAGAAGGATTAAAGCTGTCATCTGTTGCCTTGAAGGACTCTATGAATTATCTTAAGTACTTCCAAAGCAGGTTTGCTTCAGAAAGCCAAGGTTTATGTGAAACCGCACCCCCCCCCAGCCCCCACCACCACCTTTGGAGGAATAACAGGAAAAGGCAAGATGTGACAATTATCTAAGACTCTAAAATAAAATCTGAGAAAGGAATTGGAAATAGGTGTGGATAGCTCCCAGTCAGACTAGACAGTGTCTAATGCCTCCTCTGAAATTGTGCTTTTAGATTTCATAGCACTGCTAGAAAGGAGATGCCTTTTCTTCTAGAGAAATAGCATTCTGATAGGGTTTTTTTGTTTGTTTGTTTGTTTGTTTGTTTGTTTGTTTAAAAAAAAGCACTTTCCTGCCGGGTGCAAGTTAATGAAATAGCATTAACTGTAATTAGTTGTTTTAAGAAAAGACATGTGAAAGACAGTGAATTGTTCGAGAGATGCTGCATGCCAAAACTTGACTTCCCTTACCTGAGAGAAGTGGTATTAACATATATGACACATCCTTTGGGTCAGATGCTTCAGAAGCCGTCTCACTATTCTGACACAAATATTTTACTTTCTTTTTGGAATATGATGAGTGATGTTTTGTGGCATTCTTGTCCCGTTACTGATAAAAACGATAAAAAGGAACTCACAGATCCACCCAGGCATACAGTGTTTTGTTTTAAAGACAGGGGATCCCTTTCGCACTTGGTCTTTTGCAGGGTCCTGAGTTCTCTCCAAATTTCATGTTGACAGGCTGCTTTGTCATCCTTTGGAACTTCCAAAAGGTTTAATATTTTATGACTACATGGCAAGAGGGGCACATTGGACTGAGTTGGTCATTATAATAACACTGAACGGGAAGGTGTTTATTCCTACTGCATATTTAAGTGACTTTCCCAAATGTGGGGACGATGCTTTTCATTTATCCACAGTTTATGTTTTCCCTTCCAGTAGGATTTCTGATTACATGAAAGGGCTTCGCTGTTTCCTGTGGTTTGCCACAGTCTTTCTTTGGCATGAAGGCAGGGCATAATTCCATGTCATGGAGCAATTATGGATCTTGACTCTTTAAAAGGATGTACAGCCTTTTGGTAAGATCTTGGACTTTCTGCTGTGGTGCCTTTGCATTTGGTTTTCACAACTTTATATTACAAGGTTGGGCCAAGATGCAATTTAGCTTGCGTAAGGATTCAGTCATTTGACTTGGCAATACAGCTAATCTTGTATTTTAACTGGAAGTTTGTATTAAGCTGGAAGATAAAAAGCAGCTTACCTAAATAAATAATAACAGTGCACACCATTTCTTGAACATCTGCTATTGTGCTGGGTTCTTCATATATGTCATCTCAGTTATTCAGTACGATAACTGAGAAATTATTTGCATCTCACCTAGAGGAGGTATGCTCAGAGAAGGAATGCAACTTGCCTATGGTTCAGAACAAACAATTGTACAAATAATTATAGTCAAATCAAGAATTTCAACTATAGCCTAGAATATCTCCTAGTCAACTTTTGTAGGGTAAGAACTTTTTTAGCATTTTATTTTGAGATCATTGTAAATTGATGTTCATTTATAAGAAAGACCATAGATACCTTTGCCTCATTTTCCTCAAGGGTAATAACATCTTGCATAACTATATGCAGTACAATATCACAACCTAGAAAGTGACCTTGATACAATCCGCCAACCTCAAAAAGAAAGTTTTGAATAAATAAAAATACACAACGCCTTAGGACATGTTCAATGAAAGTGTTATATGAAAAGACTTTCATAAACAAAAATTGGAGGAATATTTGATTAGTACATAGTTTTTTGTTGTTGTTGTTGTTGTTTTAATGGCTTAATCAAGAATACTAAGAACCTACATTCTGGTATCACACAATGGCTTTTGCATTCCAATTTAGGTCAGGAGGGAAATTTTTATTCTAAACTGGATAATCTCATAATCTTCATCTAAAATTCTGTGTGGTGCAGAGCCATTCTTGCAGCTTAGGGTAGAACATCTATCATAGATTAAAGATTACAAAATCAAAAATAATTCCACAAATCACTCTTCTTGATGTGGGATTCAAAGTGAATGTGTGAAACATAAATAGTGACTATAAATAAATCCATGAATAAGGCTTTCCTGCCTCTGAGACAGAGATTAATGAAGTTTTAGGATGCTAAGAGCTCAAGATATAATCTATAGCTTTAAACTGATGTCAAGAATGAGAATTGATTGCTTAAAAGCCCTTCATTTCTCCAGAATAGATTGATGACTTTAGTGCTACTAAATCTGCTCTCATGCAAAATTTATATAATTTGGTTTCAATAGGTATGGTATGTGTGTGGGGGGGGGATTTACATATTAAATGTAATTATATAAGATGTAGAAGTTAAACTATTTCAAAATCAAAAGATAGTAATGTGTATGATATTTTCAAGATATTTTTTAAATTTCGAAATTCAGTGGAAGCCAGCTCATGGACCCATGAGAGCTGATAGCCAGCCTGTTAGATGACTAGAATGGTTCAGAGGGAGAATCATGAAAACAGCACATATATTCTGTAAGCATTTAATTTCAACTTCACTACTCTTCTTTTACGGCCAAAACTTTCTCTTTAAGTAGGAGTATGCTGATTGGAGTCCTGTTGTATTTCTTCCCCAAATCATAGCCATCATGCCTTAATCATGACTTTTGGTTTGTGTTTCTGTAAGTAACAATGAGAACTCAAAGATACCATTTAAAGCAATCTAAGTGCAGAATTCTTTAGGATTTTATGAAGTTTTCCTCTCCTATATTTTATATTTGTCTCCCTCATACCTCCTTGAATGGAAGCTTTTATTTTAATGGTAACTCATTTTATATGCCGTCCTTCCATAGCATTCATCTAAGTCTTCAATGATGCAACAAGTCATATTTAAATAGGGATAATTACAAAGATAAGTACTACTGATATAAATGGCTCCGGGAACAAATACAGCTATCTCTTGAGAAGTGTAAAAATTCAACTGGGGGAAGCAGAAAGGTGGCTGATAGCATTCCGTGACCTATACGTATCACTGATCCACGTGTTTTGCATGCATAGGAAAGTTAGCTAAACCAGGTCAGGTCAGTAACACTCAGTTAAGATAATGACTGTTACCCTTTGCTCCGTTTCACTGTGGTTACTGCCTTATAGTATATTGCTGGATTATTGTAAATAAAAAATATGTTAGGTATATAAATAATATGCATTTGTATATGTAATACAATTTAGAGTATGTGTGGCCCTATTTGTTAACAGGTAACTGTGCTTTGGTGTGGGTATCTAGATGGGTAATAAGTGAAGACATTCAATACATTTTTATCCTCGTCTGTAATTCTTCCTGAGGAGATTTAGATTCTTTATTTTTCAAGCCGTAGAGAACGGCGTGGCAACCTGGAGAAGTCACTTGTTTGAAGGAGTGGTTTCTAGGAGTGAGATATCCTTTACATGGAATCCAGACGAAGACATATGAAGAGATATTTTTATTGTATTGAAAAAGCAAAATGGCCTACAGAAAATATTAGAGAATCAACAAAGTAATGGAGTGGCAGAGTTCTCTTTTTCTGCTTTCTCCCTCCCTCCTTCTTTCTTTCCTTCCTCCCTTCCTTCCTTCCTCTCTCCCCTCTTTCTTTTAGCCTAAGTGTTCCCCTATCCTAAACTACTTAGTGACTTCTGTTGTTTTCAAAGTCAGTTTTCCAGATTTTTGTCTCTACCACCCTGTGTTGACTTAGGAAGATGCCATACGTCTTTGTTTTTTTTTTAATTTTTCTCTAAGTTAAATTGATTTCTCAGTTCAGATCAGGTGTTCTGCTTTCTAATAGATGGCATGTGTTTCTAATGTCGGGTATGCTCGGCTTTGACCATCTCCTTGTCCTAAGGAAAAGGGCTGGTGGAATCTGAGCTCCAAGCAGCTATGCCACCAGTTTCTCCAGCAGGTCAGCCTCCCTGTGACTGTCAACAGATCAAGCTGAACAAACAGAGTTTAAAGTGAGCTCTGGTTTATTTTCCTTACGAGCCATCATGAACGCATAGACAGGAATGCTTGGATAGAACAATGTTTTGTGATGCGAATTATATCATCTGTATCAGAGGTAGTGTTTACTCCTCTAAGTTCTGGGGCATTGCTTAGAACCTTGGTTTCTGACCTTGACCGAGATTCTTAACTGAGGCCTCACTGCAGAGGAGTCATGTCCCTGTGACCTTGAGTGCCACAGATTTGGCTCGAATTCTCACTCTTCCACTCATCTACCTTCATTATCTTGGGAAAGTTTTCCTACCCACAGAATGTGAATGACGAAAGTTTCTGCCTTATATAGCATTGTTTGTGAGGATTATTAGCTCAGTGTTTGGCATGCGGCAGTCAATAAATGTGTGTTACCTTTATTTTAAAGGTCATTTGTTATGACTGTAAGGCACTGTCTCCCTAAATCATATTATGAAAACCTTAACTTTAATACATGAATTTAGTGTTTTCTTCTCTTGGCTCTTTTTTTTTTTTTTTTTTTAAGAATCCCAGTCACCATGTACTAAATTGATTTCACAATTCACTAAATACATTACAGCTTAAATTTGAAAAATCTGATCTAGGTTGTAAAAGATGTATTCTTTTATAAATAAAAGAATACACCTTTTGGGCATTTTACTTTTTGGAAAAATAACATATTCTACTAACATGTAAGAATTCATTCTTACAGTTCCCAAGATTGATACCAAAAAACATTTTCCTATAAAACCTAAAATAAATTTTAGAAAATTGAGATTCAGGGTCTCTTATCTATGTTGAGCTATTTAAAACTTACTCCTTTTTAGGAACTTGCCCTTGATGGTCACTTTTCAGAATGGGACTGATACTTTAATCATGATAGGAACTATTTATTGAAGACCTGCTGTCATTCTCCGGAACTAAATGGAAAACTATCTTTACGTTAATACACTGTTGGTTTAATTTGTCTCCACACTTAGTTTTGAAATACTCATCAGTCGTTAGTGTGAGAATCAGCTCATGGTTTTTGAACCAACAGTCTGGAGTTTGCTTGTCCCCAGGAACAATACACCAGTTACCATGAGCACAGAGAAAAGCAATTGCTTGCTCCATGCCCTCCTACTATCTTTCTGTTCTCACTGAAACCAAAGAAGAAGCTGGAGCTACTATGTACGGGTAGCTGTCCCGTGGTAGTACTTATGAAATGTGGGAGTGTGAAAGTCGTCTCTGTGCTCTCCACGGTATAATTGGAAACACAGATTAAAGGTTTTGGAAAGCACAGTTTTTCATTGTTTAGACAGGTCTGTAGGCTTCCTGAACTATGCACACTACATGAAATGGGGCCTTTAGTGGTATTTACTCTTTATGTATGAATGGCATTTCTGCCTGAAGATAAAGCATTTTTGGTAAAAATAACCTGTCACTTAAATTGAGACATTTTGCTTGGAAGATAACGTCGTTTCAAAACACTTCTCTGCTCATGCATGCTCCCCTGCTTCCCTGCTCTTCTTAAGCTTTCTGATCTTGACATGTTTGCTTTTGTTTTTAAAAATCTGCTCTGTGATTTTTACCTTTGTGCTGCATCTGTGTAAAATTACCACTACTAACAAGTTTTACTACTTTAAGAACAATTTCTTAGGGGTATTTGTAATGCTAAATAATGGAAGCAAAATGGAGTGTGACTTTGAGGTTTGAATTGAATTCCTAATTGGCTCAAGTATTCCACAAATACCATTTTATTCATATTATAAATATATCCGTATTATAAACAAATGCAGTTTGGTTCAGGAGACCCTGAATCATATCTTCAAATTGTGGCTCCAATAAAATCTGCATCTTTAAAATTGTTTATCCATTTGTAAATCATACAGTTATTAATACCTATTTAATCATTTTCCTACTCACTACCCCCCCCCCACCCATCCCCAGTACTATACTTTTGAGAACATTTAGAATTGCAGTCTGTTGTTAACATTTGTTTAAGCAGAGACAAAGACGCTAGGCTTTTTCTTGACCCTGGGGATTGAGAGAAAATATTTACAGATGTTAACCATGGTGAAATTACTTTTCATATATCCCTTTTGATCTCTATGAATAATAAACGGGAAGGTTTCATTAGCCATATCAAAGTTTCCAGGCCTTCCTAGAATAGATTTGAAAGTTGATGGCCAAATGGAGATTAGGTTTTTAAGCCCGTCATAGACAGGGTGTTACATTGCTGCTGCCATACCTACATGTATTAGACGGTGAGTCCATGTTTTTAATTTATTTTGAGACTTGCCTTTGTATTGCATTTTTATTAGGTCACCACGACTAACATTTTATTACTTTTAGAACAGTGTTGTTGCGATATACATAACGAAATAAAGCTAAGTAGAACTTTGTCTTTAGGACTTATTTAACTGCTATAAAATCTTTGTTTGCACTACTTTATGTTTAACAGATTTTTCTTCAGTTAACATGTCAATCAATTCTTTAGAATTCAAGCCTTATTTTAAATAACTTTTTTTATTCGTGTTGGTACAGTTTTCACACTATTTTCTCACTTTTTCTTCTTGATTTCATAAGGCTGTTGTTATTATACTCTTTGATAAAAAAGAAAATTTGGGGCACTTGGGTGGCTCAGTTGGTTGAGCATCTGCCTTCAACTCAGGTCATGATCCCAGGGTCCTGAGATCAAGCCCCGCATTGGGCTCCTTGCTGAATGGGGATCCTGCTTCTTCCTCTCCCTCTGCCTACTGCTCCCCGTGCTTGTGCTCTCTCTCTCTCTCTCTCTCTCTCTCTGTGTGTGTCAAATAAATAAGTAGAATGAATGAGTGAATGAATGATGAAAGAAAGGAAAGGAAGAAAGAAGAGAAGAAAAAAAGAAAAGAAAATTCATAGGGGGTCCTTGCTGACTTGGTTAGTGGAGCAGGTAACTTGATCTTGGGCTCATGAGTTTGAGCCCCACATTGGAGGGAGAGATGACTTAAAAAAGAAAATTTATGTTTGAGGCCTCTTAGCTAGGATGTATTTAAAGGCATGTCACACTTAATGTGACCAGTTTAAAATGTTTAGGTTCCAAAAAAATCTGTCACAAATTGAACATAAACATTAATAATTACACTTTTTTTTTTACAAGGATGTCTGCCATTCATGCCCTTCTTGCCATGCCAGACTTTTATTGACTATTGTATTCTCCCTTCTTAGCAGAGCACCTGGCACATAGTAAGCACTCCAAAGTTTCCTGAATTTAAGTGAATGAGTGAGTGATAAGTAGTATATTTCACAAGAGCTCTGGTGGCAGATGTTTCTGTGATAGCCAACAGCACAGCCATAAGTAGCACTAGCTGGAAAAATGCCTGCCTCTGGATTCTTTTGTGGTGAAACCAGAGTCCTAGAGCCTGAAGCTGGGGAGCGGCAGCCCCGTGCCCAATATGGATGTTAATCCTGGGAAAACCCATAGTGGTTTGCCTGAGAAATATTGCTACCATCAAGATGGGAAATTGATGCTTATGTGGGAACTAAAATGTAAAAGTGAGACAGAAAAAAAGATTCAGCTCATATAAAGTAATAAAAAAATGTCCCGATTCCCACCATTAACACTGTTAATTAATTGCATTACCCATTTCTTAGTGTAGCATCATGATGTCAATACCTAAATTTTTATCATGCCTTTCAAATTACATAGTACTGTCACATGCACTAACATGGTTATTTTAATAGGTAATTATGATTTTTAAAAATCTTAATTAACAGTGCAAATTCCTGTATTTACTTCTTGAAGTTATTATTTTTATTTAGAAAATTTGGGGTGGGTAGGATTGGCAAAGCACAAAGCAGCAGGTCCTGGTGGCCAGTGTAGGCTGAAAATTCTCTTTGTATTATTAGTATTTGACTATTTGGACTCTATCCTACTAAATTCACAGAGTTTCAAGATTGGAAGAAACTTTTAAATTAGTTTTGCATATCTTCCATCTGATTCACAATCCCTTTGCTTCCCAAACAAAATGACTTTGTGCCTTTGGCCCAAAACTCATGAATTCATTATCTTTCAGCTGTTGAGACCATTTTTAACCAATATTGTTTTTTAGAAATTTCTTTCTTGTATTAAGCAAAAATCTTTCTACTCGTAACTCCCTCTTACTGGTCCTAACCTTTCCTTTGAAACTGAATGCAGTGATTTTAATGACTTTTTCCATCACTGGTAATATGTGACCACTTATTACCTTGTAAAAGTATGTTTATGCACATCATCTTATTAGAACGTCAGAACAACCCGGTAAATTATCTTTGGCTTATAAATACTCTGAAACATAGAGAAAATAAGTGATTTGCTAGTGATCACAGCCACAAATAATAAATAATGGATCCAGGCCCATGCCCAGATCTTCTGATTCAAAATTGCAAAATTTTTTCCATGATACCGTGTTGTCTCAGTATATCCCTTCCAGTTTTAAGTGATGTCCCATAATTTTTTTACTACCTCAGACTATACTCCTCAGTTTCTTCAGTTTCTTAGCTTTGTCAGCCATTCCGCAAGTGGCCTAATTTTCAGTAAGAACAACATTAGTAGTTCTTAACCAGGCATGCGCCGGTGCACATGTACATAGATGCCTGGGGGGGGGGGGGGGCTCGGACAACATTCATGGCCTTCTGCTGGTTATATACATTGAGTAGTTTTTCAATTATAGCCAGTCATTGCTCCCCCATTCCATATAGATACGTCTGGTTTTTCTGAGTCTCTTGTCTTAGTAAAATTTTATGAAAATATTTTTAAAACCAAATGCGTACATTATTTAACATTTCGGAGTGAATAGTGGTCAACTCAAGAATTATGGGTCTCATCCTCATTTTGTACGTGACTGTTTACTGAAATCAGAAAAATGATTCTCGGGCCCCTGAGGGGCTCAATCGGTTAAGCAGCTGACTCCGACTCAGGTCATAATCCCGAGGTCCTGGGTTCAAGTCCTGAATTGGGTTCCCTGCTCAGAGGGGAACCTGCTTCTCCCTCTGCCTCTGCACCGCACCTTCCCCCCAGCTTGCTCTCTCTCTGTCTCTCTCTGTCAAATAAATAAATAAAATCTTAAAAAAAAAAAAAAAAAAGGAAAAGAAAAACGATTCTCTGGGCAGCTGTTAAAGATTCATAAGTTTTCCTGTCTACACTCTGTGTTTGGTTAAAGGGAAAACCTCACATCTTACCAGCTTCATTCACTTTGGCTAGCACAGGAATAAATGCTTTCAGGTTGGAGCGGTGGACTCAGAAAAACACGTGTATTTCCAAAGTTCATTGAGAAGCTGTCTTACGCTGTTGGTACAGGATTATACCATGCTCTGACTATCAAAGGAAGAGGTTAGTTAGCTCAGTGTCAACAATTATATAATCCTATACTTTAAACCCCCAAACAAAACTAACCACTTCCTAGATTGTGAACAGCAGTAGCACAGGCTGAAACCACAGCTGATCCAAGCGTCTAAAAACTACAGTTTCACTGGTACTAGTATATAATTATTTCCATATATTCTGCATAAAATCATCAGAAGCCAGAAACTGTTTCCACATCAGTGAATAGGAAGGGCATTTAGAAAGATGAATTAGTTTAAAGTACCCATGTGTGAGAAACAGAAAATAAAACTGGTATCAGACTCACTGCATGAATATTCATACTCAGACTTAAATAAGTGGCGTTAAAGCTGATATGTCTGAAGCTACATGGCTTAAGCTGAACGTTACAAGTTCCTTGTGCAATTAATACTTTTAACCAAATGCTCTTCTTTTAAGCTAATTAGTTAGAAAGATGATTAAAATTAGAATTTTAATTTTAGCATTTTTTTTTCACATTGACTAAGAAGTAACATATTGAATTCACTGAGATGACTAAATTACTCAAGTGCTTCATTCAAGTAGAGATTTGGGGCCTGGGTGGGTTTCTGATAATTAAATTTACCCTTTTTATAACATTTTTTATATCACTCTGTCTTTAAAAATCTCTAAAACTAGATGAGTATAGACTTTGGTTGAATCTCCCATAGTCAGGTTCTTACAGGTCCTCAGATATAGCATTCTGGAAGTCCTCATTAATCTCAGGACACATCCGACGTTCTAGTGATTGTCTGTGGACATGCTTCCCTGAGCTCACCATGTCTTTGTCTTCCTTTGTGTTCAGTGTTTGCTCTGGGCTGTTCTCTGCCCCCATTACCATAGCATTTGCCTACTGTGACTCCTTCTTTGTGGGTATCCTCACCTGAGATTTTTGACAAGCACACCTGATTTAAGAAACTTCTGGAAATATCCAACCACAAAGTTACACCCCCACACCATGAACGGTGTCCACGAATAAAATTCTGTTGTCCTTTGAACTGAAATCACTTTTATTTTATATTCAAATGTTCAGTAGTGCTAATGGACAATCATCCTATGGTTTCTCTGCCCATGCTCTCTCCCATTCTCCACAACTGCCATTTTAGAGTTTATTCTCTCTTCAGACCTCTAGCACCATCTCTCCAGTCCTCACTCTCAGATGAAAATTTTGCTTCCTGCTTCATAAAAACACAGGCAATCAGAAGAGGACTTTCAACAGCTCTCCCCATGCTCTTTACCCATCTATCTCATCTCTGCCTTGACACCTGGCCTTCCTGTGACCTGGGTGAACCTTGGGGAATCGGGGTGTCTGCCCAATTGCATACCTTCCATATCTTCTTGTGTCCTTCTCCTTAAGGAGCGCACCTGCATGCTTCTCTCTCTGTCTCTCTCTCTCCTTCTCAGGCTCTCCCCCCTTCCCCTTTCTTTTCCTTGCACGTGCACATGCGCACTTTTTTTTTTTTTTTTTTTTTTTTTTTACTTCCTATTGGTTCATTCCCCTCAGCATACAAACATGCTACTCACTCTCTCATTTCATCTCATCTCCTAGGAATGCATATTGCCAAGTCCAGTGGAAAGTTCTCCGTCCACCTCTTCTCAGACCTGTCATCAGCGTATGACCCAGCTGATTCTCATTTCCTTCTGCTGAACACTTTTTCACCTGTTTCTCAGCTCATCACACTCTCCATTTTCCTCCTGCCTCACTGACTTCTTCTCAGTCCCCTTTACTGGTTCCTGCTGCTCCCTCTGACCTGGGGTTGTGGGAGCATCCATAGGGTCACTCCCTTTTTGAATCAAGACCGCTTTATCTGGACTGAGAAACCATGGTACTCACCTCTTCCTCATCAACTCCCACTCACTCATTTGGTAATCTCATCCAATGTCATGGCTTTTGTGCTGTCTGTAAGCCACTGGTTCCCAAATTTATGTGGCCGGCCCCAATATCTAACCTAAACTCTCTTATATATCTGGCTGCCTCCTCAACCATTCCATTTGCATTATTGAAACTACATCCTAAGTGCCTCGTTATTTCCACTTTTGCCTTCCTGTAGTCTCTTTTCAGCACAGCAGTGTGATCCACTACAACCGTAAGTCAGATAATGTCACTACTTTGTTTGAAACTCTCCCATGGGTCTGTTCTAGGGTTGCCAAAATTAGCAAATAAAAATATAGGATGCCCAGTTAAATTTTCATTTCAATGCGTAAGAATGAATGCGTTAACTTTTGAGTCACACTTATACCAAAAAAACCATTTGTTGTTTATCTGAAACTCAGCTGTAACTGGGCATCCTGTATTTGATCTGGCAACTCACCTCCAGCTTTCCCAGAGAAAATTCTGAATCCTTACCGTGACCTTCAAGGTCCTTTATTATTGGGCTCCCTGCTGTCTCTGACCTCTAATCTGGCCACAGTGTCCCTTCCCTGCTGATCCTGGAATAGACCAGACGTGTTTCCTACCTCCGATTATTTGCCCTGCCACTCCGTATACTAGGATGATCTTCCTGGTGACTTAAACTCCATCCTTGTGACTTACCTCTAGCCTCCTGTAAGTTTTGCTTCAATGTTACCTTCTTACTGGAACCATCTCTGCCTCTCTCATTCCCTTCCAGCTTTCCTTTTTTTCTATAGTACATCGCACCATCCGGTGTTGTTTCATTTATTGTATTTATGGTCTGTTTCTCTCCAGTAGAATATCTGCTTCCTAAAGGCAGATATATTTATTGATTTTGTTCGTTGCTATATCCTCAGCATCTGGCATAGTGTTTGATCCATATTAGGTGCTCAGTAGGTCAAATAATTGAATGAACTTATAGATCACGTGAATGACCCTTGGATAATTAAGAACCTACTAGTATGGATGTACCTGTTTATCTATAGGGTAACAGAGTTTCACATGTTTCATCCCCTTAATATCCTATGTAAACCAGCTAAAGCAATGAGGATTTTTAGAAAACAAGGTAGGGGCAAGGAGAATAAGGATGACCCCAGAGCATCAGGCATTTAGGGCAAAGGGCGACAGAGTACAGGGGTAGGGTAAAAAAGCAAAACAAAAAAATATGGAAAGATTCCTAAAAACTGACCTTGGACTTTGCATCTCCTGAGTATTCTAGCCCTCCCGATCCATGCATTACATTCCTCATACAGAAAACAGTTATTTTAAAAATCCATTTAGTTGATTCTGATTGTTGGGATTTTACCGTCTTTAAATATGGGAATGTTATACTTTTTAGAATCAAAGCTTGATCTCACTTGTACTGACAAAGCTGTCAGCTTTCTTTCCTAATGCTGGCTGCTCCCTTTCAAACATAGCCAGCCAGTAGGTGCCCTGCATATCACAATGACATCGGAGGAGTCTATTTTTAGATGTTTGTTAACCTTAAATTAGGGAACAATGAACTAGATGTTAAGCTAGTTGTTCTTCAGTCTTTTTGTGTAATTCAAATGCAGAATGTAAAGCATCTTGTTGCATTATGGTTTAGCTCAGAGGTAATTATATCACTAAGCTGTTAAGGCTCATTTCTGCCTTGTTCCAATGTATACTAAAATTATTGACAGTGTAATGGCCATTGTATATACATGTGTACATGAAAATCACTTATTTAACTATCTTTCTTTGATGAACATTTAAGTTCTTTATTTTATTTTTACTCTCCTCTATTAGCAATGCTCCCCTCAATATCCCTAGATTGTGACTCTGATTATATTCTTAAGGTAAAATTCTAAATAGAAAATTATAAAAATCATAGAAAAAGGGCATTTTTAAGGCTTGTGGAAAATATTGTCAGGTTCTTTTTCAGAAATGCTGTGACATTTTACTCTCCCATGCAGTTTATGAAGACGACGTTCTTGCCCTCTCTTTACCTGCAGTGATATTAACCCTCCTCTGTCTTCAAATTTCTTTTCTCGTTCTCTTCACTAGACCTCTTCTTTACTGATTGCAGATGTACACAGATTCTCCCTTTATTATGTTAAATCTTTTTGGAATCTTCCTTCCCCTAAACCCATGAATCTGTCTGCTTTTTTTCTCACTGCCAAGCTTAATAAAGTTAATGTTCTATTCACTTTCTCCACTTATATGGCTCCTTTTTCTGAACGGCTGTCTTTCTTCCTTGCCTGCTTCAGTAAAACTTCTCTCTACCTGAGGGTACAGAAGACCACCCATTTAATAACCACCTTGGCTTATGTGTATCCCTCTTCCTTCTTGAACTTTCCATCACTTTGATGTTGCTATCCATCCC
Organism: Meles meles; assembly: GCF_922984935.1. Classification (NCBI taxonomy): domain Eukaryota; kingdom Metazoa; phylum Chordata; class Mammalia; order Carnivora; family Mustelidae; genus Meles; species Meles meles. The sequence goes on along the minus strand of NC_060067.1, from coordinate 128,753,301 downwards.
CGCTTCTCAAAACTGCCCTCCCCTTTGGCTGCAGGATGGCTAATGCCTCCTGGGCCTGCAGGGTCCCTCCTAGCTCCTTCGGCTGCTCTATTTCAGACACGGGTGTCGGGCCCCTGAGCCTTAGCCTGCCATCCGAATCATGAGAATCCCAGTTTCCTCTCTCTGGTTATCTTCTCTTCTCATTTTGTTTGTTCTCTTATTCTGTGGCTCAGACTAACGTTAAATGTGTCAGTGACTGTAGATCCCTATCCCTAGCCAGTCCTTAGTGTTTAATGCCGTGGAATTGCTGCTGTCCTTTGGATGCCAGTACTCCACAGCTCCTCTACCTAAAATGACCCCACCTGAAACTTTTCCTTCTTTTACCCTTCCCTATTTTGTCCATGCGGACGATTATGTCACTCAGCTCGCTGTCTCAAGCTAGAAATAGATAATATCTTACTGGATTCTTCCTTTCCTTACTCTCTATGCCATCAGCTACCAGTTTCTGTTGATTCTACCAGTCACAGACTTTGACACCCTTTCCTTCATTTCTTGTCCTCAGTGGTGCTCATCAGATTATAAACCATCCTTTAAAAATTTTTTTTTCATTCACATATTTTTTTTCTGCCAGATTTTAAAAGCTACTAGGGATCAAAGTTATCCAAGAGATGTAAGACTTATCTTCTGCTCTGAAATCCGTTCTGGGCAAGCAGGAGAGAGATGTGTAATAATTTCAGTTCAGTGTCTGGGAGATGTGAAAGAGGATGAGGAAAAAGGCAACCAGTTTAGCAGCGGTGGTACAGAGAGAAAAGTGCGGCTAGTGAGAGCCTCCTGGAGGAGTTGAATCTTTACTGGTCCATCACCATTAACCAAATGAAGGGAAGTAGGTAATTCCTAACAAAGGGAAAAAGCATGGGCAGAGGTTCCCATTCGCAAGCCTTACTTATGACTTCCACTAGAGTCTTCACACCCTTTAACCCCACTCTTGACAGAGAAGAGAAGTAGAAAGCCAAAAATAGAAACTTTTTTGTATTCCACCTTTCTTCAGATTGCTTTAGATTCTCCTGCTGCTTGGTGATTAGATCGAAATTCCATAGCTTGCCGAACACAAAGGCTTCCTAAGCAATCATAGACCCTTGCTTGCCTCCGCAGCCTCCCACCCCAGCATCCTCTCCTCACCCCACAAGGGACAGTGCTTCAGCCCTGTTTTTTCTCTGCCTTTCCACCCAGCAACATTCTTTCTCCCAGCTCAGGCTCATTGTAAATACCAGAAGTGCTTCCTTCTCATCTGTATAAGTCCTTTCTTATTCTCCGAGCTCTACATTAACTTTAACCTCTTCTTTGTAGCCTCCCTTTAATTTTTCCAGGTGGAATGAAGTGCCCTTGTGGCACTTAGTCTTTGACCCCCATGGTAGTCTTTACCCAAGGGACACCGGTATATCCATCAAGGGTAAGAATAGCACGATGGCGATTTATCTTCATCACCTCAGTGCCCGCACAGATTAGTCCGTGAGATGATATCACTTGTATCTGTCGCCGATTCTGAAGTCCTGTCTTGCTTATACCAACAGAATATATCAACTTTTCTGGTGTGTTTGGGGATGACGGCACCAACTCTTCACAAGCGTACTCTACAATCTTTTTGGCCTCGGGCCATTTCTTTTCACTTTGCCCAGAATTCTGACCACGTGACTCAATTTCATCTTAGTGTAGTGACCAATGTGACAGGACATCAGGAAAGAACATAAAATTATTTACACGTTCCTTTTTTGGAGGCGTTCAGATGTAGGGGTGAGCTTTGAAGACTTTATGGCCTAATAGAATATCACAGAGTGATTAAAAATGTAAAAGCAAATGACTAGGCACTTGATGAGATCATTAGAATCCATATTTTCCTCCGTCATGGAGGTGAGTACTCACTGTCGAATAATCACTTTGAAGGAGTTTGTTTTCATGCAGTCTCACACACTGTAGTTAACAGTCACACAGTAGGCCCGACTAGTGAAATCCTGTATTTTTGTTGGGGTTTTATTTGTTTAATTTCACTTAAAGACTTTATAGGCAAGGAAGAAGGATTCGGAAAACTGAAATTAGAGATGTGAGCTGAGGATATTATTATATTTATCTTTGTTAAGTTCCTCAGCCTAGAGCTGTTCATGGCCCTAAACATACCTAGACTTGTATTTCCCGAATTTGCTGTTGTGAAATGCCTGTTTCTCCCCTGAGAAGAGCAACTGAATATAAATCGGCTTTAACAGAGAAAGAAGTTTGAACAAGGATTTCCCCCCTGGGGCAGGACAAGCTCTGATTTGCCATGTCAGTGTTAAAAGAATGTTGGGTGGGGATATCACTGAACGTTGACTAAATAGGTAATGTCACTCCATACAGCACAAACCAGCATAACTTACGAACTAAATTTTTTAAAATAATTATATTTAAAATAAAATAATCAATGGACTATACAATAAAAATGTGTATGGGAATACCTACTATGTATACTACCTACTACGTATAATGCTCAATTTTTATGAAAATTTTAAATTGCACTGTTTACTTAATCCTTAAAACAATTTTCTAAGGGAGGTGATAGTGTCTCTGCTTTGAACATTATTCCCTACAGACACACAACGCATAGCTAAGGTGTTCAGCATGTAATTTACAGAAACACCCAGTTTTCTTTGGCTGGTGGGCCTGGCTGTCCTTCTCTGAAGAGAACATAGTCTGCATCATCTGCATTCTGTAGGACAATTCCTGAGTGCCTTCTGACCAGATAGAATGTTCTCCATGGCAGGATGAATGGCAACTTTCAGAAGGCCTAACAGGTTAAGAGAGGTTTGTAAAATCCATACAGACTTCTATCAGGTTTTACTGTTGCATAAGCAATAGAATGTTTAAAATAAAAGCCGTGATTGAAAAGTATGAAGTTGAAAAGCAGATATTTATTTCTAGAAAAATGAATAATAATGTAATGTCTCCCATTTGTGGTAGAACATGTAAATCTCTGTTATGTAATTCAGGTAACAAAGCGGAACAGGAAGGCCAGTTAAATTATTGCAGATGGTAGCTTGGATTATAAAATGGTAGCTGTGGAGGCTGCAAAAATTGGTCATATTCTACACTTAGTCAGAAGGTAGAACCAAGATAATTTGATGGGGGGGGGGGCACCTGGGTGGCTCAGTGGGTTAAACCTCTGTCTTCGGCTCAGGTCATGATCTCAGGGTCCTGGGATCGAGCCCTGCATCGGGCTCTCTGCTCAGCAGGGAGTCTGCTTCCCTCTCTCTCTGCTTCCCTCTCTCTCTGCCTGCCTCTCTGCCTACTTGTGCTCTCTATCTGTCAAATAACTAAAAAATCTTTAAAAAAAAAAAAAAGATAATTTGATGTGGGATGTAGGGTATAAGCAAAGGAGTGGCTCGAAGGATGACTCCCGATGATGGAGTTGCCGTTTGCTGTGATAGCAAAAAGGTGCAGGTTAGAAATAGGGATTTGATGGTAGTCAGCATGTAAATCACACGTAATGCTTTGAAACCATGTGAGATCACTGCAGGAAAGAACATACACAAAATAGAAATGGTCTGAGCAATGAGCCTTAGAACACTCCAGCATGTGGAGGCTGGGTGATTGAGGGGAGCCAGAAAACAGAGCTAAGGAAAAGCATCTGTTGGGGTAGGAAAAAAAACTTGCAAAGCTACTTGTACATTAGGATGAAGACTGAGAAAATGGACCGTTGGATTCAAGCTGGTGTGTGGAGTGGGCGGGGGTGGGGGTGGTCATTGATGACCTTTCAACTTTACATACCTGTGAACTACTCCCTTTAGGTTATCTAATTGTCCCCCCACAGCCTTTTTTTTTTTTTTTAATCACTGTCTCCAGTTTCAGCTAGTTGCTACCACTCTTCTTGTCAGGAGATTTTGGGTTTTTTTTTAAAGATTTTTTTATTAAAGAGAGAAAACATGAGGTAGGGGGTAGAGGTGGGGAGCCACACAGGGAGCAGGGAGCCCAACATGGAACTCAATCCCAGGACCCAGAGATTGTGACCTGAGCTGAAGGCAGATGCTTAACCCACTAGGCCCCCAGGCGCCCCTGTCAAGAAATGTTTAAAATGCATAACTCTGTGCCATTGTTTCTTACTCAAGAAAGGTCTTCCATTCATACAAAATTCAAATGAAGTTAAGGGTCTTTTCTGACTATTAAACTTATTGAACACAGATTTGAAAATATCTACCAACATAAAACATCATTTCTCAGATCTTCACAAAGCATCCTGAAAGTTTCCCTTATTGGCTATTGAACAATACATTGGATATTGAACTGTAAGAGAAACTTCTGTAAGAAAGAGTCTTAGGGATTTGGGGTTGAGGTGGACATTAATTCAAGTGTTTCAGAGAAGGTGTGTTTTTCTTCTAACCGGTCTTAGTTTACGTTCTCTTTCATTTGGAGTTTCTTACTGTTGATCATTTCTCGAATACTGTAATAAGGCAAATTTACAAGCATCCAATGTAATAAGATTAGAAAAAAAGTCATATGAGGCTTTGTTGTCAAACACTTGCAGCTGCTCAATGTTGTTTCAGCTTTTTATGGGCCATCCCAGTTTTTTGATTCAGAGGAATAATTTTTAAACTCTTAGCAGAAGAAAAAAAAAAAAAAACAGAAGCCCTAATTTTGGCTTTCCACAGATGCCACTGAGGAAAATGTGCTTGGGAGTATGTTATTTAGTTGCCCCATGGGATTCTAGTTTTCAATACAGATTATTACTTCTAATACACAGTTTTACCTGGAGAACTGCCTGTTGACTCTGACTCACCAGCCGGCAATCAGCCTTCCCCCTGGTAAAGGATTGGCTCCTGGGAGACCGCTCCATCTAAGACATTGGCATCAGGGTGAAATTCTTTAATTGGGGTGCCTTCGGGCCACAAACGCGTTAGGTGAGGAGGATTTGAGGGTAACAGTGTCATAATTCATCAATTTAGTCAGATGGTGGTAATTCTCAAGTTTCGTGCTGATAGGAATCAGGCCAATAGCAATTATTTCATCCACTTATTTAGTAAGAAGCCATGCTATGAACATAAACATTACTTTCTTTAAGGCAACACTTTCGGCAAAGCTAGTCCTCTCTTTTTCCATGTCCAAGCCATGCTCCTGCTCAGGGTTTGCCTGCAACCAGGAAGCCCTTGGCATTTGCAGGTCAGTTTCAGGCTTGAGCCTTGAAATCACTGCTTTTAAGTTCTGGATGGTAAACATTTCTCGTTTTTCATACTGGCCCATCGCTACCATTGCTTGTATAGATATGTCAAGTTTTATTCAATTACCATGGTCTTTCAGTAAGAACCTCTCAACATTAAGACCTGATATGACATACAATCGGCCACCTTCCCTAGGATTTCTCACTTAATATATAATCTGCATTACCCACAGAGTATTAAAACATCTGTTCTCAAGGAGGAATGCAAGCATTTGCTTTTCTTTGCAGGTTTAAAAATAATTTAAAAACATGACGAAGATAGCTTTTTTAATGAATTCAGATAACAACTAGGGGAAGGACAAAGAAGCATGTTTAAATGAATTGTTCCAGGGCATTCTTGTGTCTTTAGAGAACCTCCCGTTAGTGGTTCCTGGCAGGCATTTTTTGTCTGCATGCCCTGTCTGCTTCCTAAGCTCTTTAAAAAGTCAGATCTATATACATTGTATCAGCTCGACATTCTATAAATGAGATCAAGCACACCCTGAGGAAGTGATGTAACAAGACTGAGCCAGGTTTTTTTTCTTCTCTTTCAGCACCTGGGTTATTATCTTGTTTTTGTTTTTCATGACTGCAACAGTCATAAAACCTAATCAGCTTTCCTAACCCTTCTGTTAGGTATGAATGAAGTGAAAGACTCCTTATCAGTTTGAAATGTACTGTATGCAGTTGACTAAAAGCTGCAACAGAAATCTTTACAGGCCCTAAAAGTTTTGCAAGGTTGCTACGCTACTCAGAGTAAACATTTGTATGTGTGTATTCGTCCAGGGAAGATTCATGGTAAATGTTGTATTTTTGAAATTACACTTGCCACAAAAATCCTAATAAAAAGACAAGCTCTGGTTTTTTAGAGATACGTAACTATTTGTTGTGAAATTATAAGCAACTCAGATGGTACTATTCCAAACAGGAAGTCAGCTTTTCTTTTTCTAAAAAAGGAAAAGATGATAAATAATGCATAAAATATTTAAAGTGGCCGTAATAAAATGCAAAGATACCAAAATGTTGATTTTTTCCTAAAGTTAACACTGGAGAAGTCAAGAGGGAACTCCTTCTTGCAGCCAAACTTGCTGTGTTGAGCTGGTAACACTATTCTCAGATGGCCATTACTTGGTATGAACACAGGGACTACCACTTATTTTTCAACAACCAAGTAGAAATATATTTATTTTTCAGTACTCCTTCACATTAAATTCACTTTTCACGCTGAGTGCATGCTCACCAGGATTTTTGTGATACAATTGAGTTACTTATGTGATTCACAGGAGCAAATTCTCCGTGTGGCTTTGCTTTGTCAAGGGAAAAATCACTCTTAGAATAAGGAGGGGGAGAAGCTCTCCTAGAGAGGGAATACTTGGCTTATAAAGGTTAAACTTCACCAGGGCAAGCATTTTGGTCTGTTTTGTTTCCAGTGCCCATCTCATAAGTTTTGAATAAACGTGAAATGATTTAATGGATATAGTATAAAATTCATCTTCGTTGGCAGCTCGATAGGTGGTGAGAAGGCGATGATGATACCATGCTCTCCTTCGCCAGGGCTGCTCTTCCAAAATACCACAGAATGGTGGCTTACACAACAGAACTTATTTTCTCCCTGTTCTTGAGTCTAGAAGTTCCAGATCAAGGTATCAATGGGATTCGTTTCCTCTAAGGTCTTTCTCTTTGGCATACAGCTAGCCATCTTCCCCCTGTGGTCTTTCTTCTGAGTGTGTCTATAAGCAATTTCCTCCTCCTCAAAGGACCAGCCATACTGGATTAGGCTCCTCCCAAATGATCTCATTTTAACTGAATTACCTCTTTAAAGACCCCGCCTCTGAACTCAGTCTTGTTCTGAGGTACTGAAGGTTATGGCTTCAACATATGGATTTTAAAGGGACACAATTCAGCTCACAACACAGCACGTATCTATATGTATTTGAAAACATGCTGATATCAATTCTCTAAACGTGAACCTGTTTCCTTCTGATTTTTAGAGCCACACAGCTTCCTTTCATAAGCTAGATACATATGCCTTTATAGGGACATTTGGATTCTTAAAAAGTAGGGTAAACTTGTATGCACTTCAGAATAGGAAAAAAAATGTCAAATTATGTTAGCTGTAGAATAGGGCAGTATCTCCCAAAATTTACAGATAATCTAAAACAACAAGGAAAAATTTTTAAAAAAATAGAGTTCCTCCCCATCACATATTTACTAAGGAGTGTGTTTTGTTTTTGCAGCTTTCCAAAATTTTGCTGAAGCAGTACTGGACTCTTTTTTTTTTTTTTAATTTTTTCCTCTTCTCTTTTTAAATCAAGATATAATTGGCATATAATGTGTGAATGTAAGTTGTACCATGTGTCAATTTCATACATTTATATACTGCAGCATGATTACCACCATACCATCAGCTAACATTTACATCACATGATTCTGTTTTTGTAATGAGAACATTTAAGATCTCTTAACATCTTTGAAGTATATTGTACAGTATTGTTGACTATAATCACAATGTTATGTATTCTCCAACACTTATTAATTTTTAACTGCAAGTATGTACCGTTTCACCAACTCTCCCAAACCACACTCCTCCTCACCACCCCTGCTAACTGCCATTCTATTCTGTTTCTACAAGTTCAGCTTTTTGAGATTCTGGAAGTAAAATCATACAGTACTTGTCTTTCTTTCTCTGACTTACTTCACATAGTACAATGCCCTCAGGTTCCATCCATGTTGTCAAAATTTCAGAATTTTCTTCTTTCTCATGGCTGAATAATATTCCATTGTAGATATACACCACATCTTCATTACCCATTCATCCAGTGATAGATGATTGTTTCCATATCTTGGCTATTGTGAATAATGCTGCAATAAACATAGGATAACTATTTTTTGATATCCTGTTTTCATTCCTTTGTATATAAATCCAGAAATGGGATTGCAGATGATATGGTAGTTCTCTTTTTAATTTTGTACAGAACCTCCATTTTGTTTTCCATAATGGCTGAGCAAATTTACATTCCCACAACAGTGCCTAAGGATTTTTTGGAAATAATACCAAAAGTGACAAAAGCAAAAATCTTCCAGTGGAGTCATATCAAAATAAAAAGCTTTGCACATCAAAGAACCAGTCAACCAAATGAATAGGCAACCTGTGTAATGGAACAGAACATTTGCAAACCATATGTCAGATAAAGGGTTCATATCCAAAATACATCAAGAACTCATACAGTTAAAAAAAAAAAAAAAGAACTCATACAGTTCAATAACCAAACCAAACAAACAAACTGATTTTTAAAAAATGGGCAGAGGATCTCAATAGACATAGTTTTTTTCAAAGCAGACATCCAAATGACTAACAGTACATGAAAAGATGCCCAACATAACTCATCATCAGGAAAACAGAAATCAAAACCATGATGAGGTATCACACTGGTTAGAATGGCTGTCAAGAGGACAGGGGATGAGTGTTGGCAAGGATGTGGAGAAAATGAATCCTCTCATATCTGACAATTATATAGAATTCTTAAATTTGAAACCTGGAAAGAAACTTAAAGGTAACTGAGTTTAGCAAATGTTGCTCTACGGATCAGGAAACTGAGGCTCAGAGGGGTTATCATGTCTGCCCCAATGCTCTTCCCTAAATCTGAGCAGCTCCAGGATTAGAGTCTAGACACTCACCCTTGATGAGGGCTCTTCTCCCATGTCATACTGTCATTCAGAATGATTTTCGCCAAGAATTGTAGAAGACCTCATTTATGTCTAGGACCCTTCTTAGTACATGACCTTGATATTTTAAAAATGCATTATCTGACAGGTCACTTCACTGCATAGAGATTTCAGATCTCCTCCTGCCCTTTCACCATCTGTCCCTTCAAGTGACATACCTGAACATCTAGGCTGGAACTAGACAGCCACCAGGTTGTCACTGCCACCCTGCACGTAATGGCAGAATTTTTTTTTTTTCCTGGCCCACTAAGGGTGTTGATTTCGTTTACGTGACAGAACACCAGGAAACTGTGCCTTCCATTACTGACCATTATCATCCACCAAGTAGCCTTAGGGCAACCCATAACTTAGTAATAAGTATCTCTTTTCATGGTGAATAGAAGAGAGAGGAAGTGGAGAATGTGCAGATCCAATTCAACCCAAGGCACTTAGCCCAGCGTAAGTATTTTTAAATGCAAAAGATATTGTTGGAATTCTTTAGACACTCAATTTCAGAGAAAGAGCTATGACTTCAACTAAAAGTAGTTTTTGGTTAGAGGAAAAATTAAAACTTAAAAATATCAGAGGGCATTTTCCCCCCTCTGACTTCTTTTTTCCATTGCTCCCCCTTTTCTCTGAGAATCCCTTTAGAGGTCTTAGAAAAGCAGAAGTACAAACATTAACAGCTTGGTGGTTCCCTGAACCAGTGGGCGTGGTTAAGAGTCATGAGAAAGCCCTTAAATGAAAGCACTGCTTTCTCTTAGAAAGATTGATTCTTAGAATCCAGGGGAAGCAAGCTGGTTATCCCCTCCAGTTTTGGGGTGGGGACTGCTGTGTGTGTGTGTGTGTGTGTGTGTGTGTGTGTATGCATGTATGTGTGTGTTGTTACCTTTTTTAAAAACATCTTATTTCAATTTAAATATTTAGAAACTTGTAAGTTTATGGTGTAGACCAATATACGCATGCGGTAATGTATGCTAAATTGTGTTCTTCCAATCTTTGTCCTTTCAGGAGATTGATATTCTAATATTTCACTGAATCCAAGGTGTGTGTATTTTGTTTGTTCCCTATTACAGGCTTATTTTGTTTTGCTTTCTTTTGTATAAATACTTTGAACTTTTAGCTCAGCAATGTTGGTCTCAGTTGGAACTTCTCATTGCTTCAATAGTAACGCTCTATGCAGAGACTCTCAAAGAAATGTGGAAACAAAATAAGTCAACCCCTATTTGGATTATAGTCTAATTGAAAATAGCTTAAATAACAATTTAATATCATACCTAAAATATACATCTGCACTCTGACATTTTAATGAAGAATATATTTTTGTTTTAGCTTTCTACGTTTACTCTCGGTGTGCAGATCATGACACATTTGATTTGTTTTATATCGTCATAGTCATGAGTAATAACTCAGTTATTCTTTGAGTATTACCGACCCTTCATTTTCACTTTATATAAACATACATTTTGGCCTATCTTTTAAAAATTTGCAAAACATTTGCATTAACCTTTTCACATTATAAATTTAATCAGTATTATCAAATTGGTTGAATTAACAGTGAAAGCTTTTATTAGGTAATTGTTTATTTATATCCATAATATAGTTATCAACTGTAATAGTACTCTCTATCAAAGCAATTTTGTATTTCTTGGACAATTAAAAAAATACTGGGAGTAAATAGAAATATATTACATTTGGTTTCTACTCTAAAAAGTTGAATGGAATAATTGAAAACATCTTAGTGCTAATAATATTTTAGCCAGACTCTTGATATTAGATCTTTACACTAAGAATGAAATCAGCTTTGATCCAAGACTGCCACATTCATTTCTGCTCATTATGTTATATAAAAATGCTTCCCTTCCTGTGGGCAGAGAGGACTCTGCACCCCTAAAGCTATGAGGCCCATGCCTGCCCCACAGAACAGTGGTCCTTTTTTTCTTTTTTTTTTTTTTTTTTGGGTCCACTTTTTAACTGACAGAGCAGCTTCTGCTTTTCAAACCATGTGCCCACGGGATAGCCCAGAAAGGAGATCTTTTTCAAATTGACACAATTGAGATATATGGCCAACGATGGTCTGTTATTAATGAAATTTTCACGGATGAATCATGTTTCGAGAAAGACCGTTATAAATGGCAAAGATTTACCGTCTGGATCACAGGAGGGAGGATTGCATATGGGGGAAGGGGGGCCGTATTTAACATGGATAGAGGAACAAGGTCTGTGATGAGTATGACATGTGCAGTAGTTAGTGAAGAGACTGGATTGATTGGAACAAAATGTGCATGTCTTTGATGAGTAGAGGATTAGAGGGGCAAGTTGAGCAGAGGTCAGATTGTGAGGATCCTGAGTGCAGGGTAAGGAATTTGGATTTTATCCTCCAGATGAGAAATCACTCTAGGCATTTGTCCAGATTCATCACATGATCAGTGATAACTTATTTTAGGTAGATTAACCCAGTGTTATGCAGCAGAGAATAAAAGGAATAAGGAAGGGCTAAAAGCAGATCAACAGAGTTAGCTGCTGCTATAAATAGTACATTGTTTCCAGTATCTGGCCCAGGATCCAAGTAATCAGGATGAAAGGAAGAGCTTACGTGATAGTTATTTAAGTTATTATAACAAATGTTATAACTTTTATTGAATCTCTAAAAGGAACCTATTTTTATAAAAATGTTAAAAATAGGACATGTATGTTAAGTATTTATGTATATTAAATCAGGGCATATTTATATAGCTTGGGGATGTTTTTGTCACTTTCTACATTGTAGGCATTTCTTTTGTTGATAAAAATTCTTAAAGGACCTCATTTTTCATGACTGTACGCCATTTCAGTTTGAGTACAGTGCAAGTAACTATTCCAATATTTTAAGTTTAGATTTGTTATCAACTTTCTATTATTGTAAATACTACTGTAATGAACATGAGTTGACATAAATTTCCTATTCCACGCTCTTCCTCTCCTCTCCTCAGCAAAGTTAGTATTAATAAATAAAGGTAATAAGTAATAAAAAAAATAAGTTGAGCATCTGTTCATGTATTTGTTCCGCCTATTTTGATTTCAGTTCTGATCTACCACTCCCTACCTTTAGTCTGTTTTGTTAAAAGTTGGTGGTTGTGGGGGCACGTTTGCCATTGAACTTTCATTGAAATTATTGCCCATTTGTGACTAAACATTTAAAGTTATGTATTTTAATTTCTTGCTCTATACCTTGGCATTTAGATTATTTTGAATTTCTCTTTATTTCAAACAACACTGTAATGAATATCATTGCACATATTTCCATGTGCACAAATAAAAGTATGTAAACCTCAAAAGTGAATTGCAGAGACAGGGATCATATAAATCTTTTATCTAATATCCTGTGTACATCCATTAAATCAACTGAAGTGGTTGTACCAATTTATGCTCACTTCCGCAGGCGGAATAGAGAAATTCAAATTTACCCACATTCTTGGCAGTCCTTTTCTTTTAAATCCTTGCCAATCTCACATACGTGAGATAGTAATATCTCCTTTTTTGTATGTGAAATAGACCTCACTTTGTTTTGCATTTCTCTGATAACTAATGGATTTTAGCATGCTTTTATATGTCGACTGGACATTCAAGCTACTTGTCTGGAATTTGCCCATTCTCTTTTGAGTTGTTGGGTGTTTTTGTATATGCTGGACACTCGTCCTGTGACAGTCATGTCGTTCCTCAGGCCATTCTCCCAGTGTCTGTCTTTTAATCCTGTTTATCAAAAAAGTATGGGCAAATGTATCAAAGTTATTTTTTATGGTTTGGGTGTTCTCCATCTTGACTAACAAGTTCTTCTCCAACGTGAAAAGCTTTTTTCGTGTGTTTTGTTCTAATTCTTCATGGGTTAATTATTTTATATTAAATTTTTAATTTATCTGACACTCATTTGCTTAACTACCTGGTGATTTTCCAGATGCAGGAAAATAGAAAGTGAAAAATGAAAGAAAAATTGGGTAAATGGTGTTATAATTTCCACTGTAAGTCCCTAATTGAATCATAAAGACGTTTTCTTTTTTATTTAAGCATCAGATATCCACATCCGCCATGGTTTGTGATAATGAAGGTTAATGTCTTTCTCACTGACTGCACAAAGATCTATTGGAATTGATCTACGTGAACTTGCAAAGAAATTAGTTCTGATTTGGGTTGAATACAATTTCACTTCCTTTTGCATTTTCAGCCTCAGTTTACCTTACTTCATGCCTAAGTCCAGAAGAAATGCATTGTCATTTTTTTTTAAGATTTTATTTATTTTTGACAGACGGAGATCACAAATAGGCAGAGAGGCAGGCAGAGAGAGAGAGGGGGAAGCAGGCTCTCCACTGAGCAGAGAGCCCAATGCGGGGCTTGATCCCAGGACCCCGGGATCATGACCTGAGCCGAAGGCAGAGGCTTTAACCCACTGAGCCACACAGGCGCCCCATACATTGCCATTTTTAAAACAGTTAACATAAGATTCATTTTACTTTCAGCAATTCACAGAAGCTGTGAGCCCTTCTGTATTACCGCCTTCAGCTTTGCCACTGGATCTGCTTAATAACGCTGTCACTGCCTTCAGTACCTTGGAAGATCTCATTCGGTATCTTGAACCAGACAGGTGGCAGTTGGACTTGGAAGATCTATATAGGCCAACCTGGCAACTTCTTGGCAAGGCGTTTGTTTTTGGAAGAAAATCCAGAGGTAAGTTTTCTCTTCCGATTAGAACCAACCCCGTTTAATTTTCTTAGCAATTTTAGTGTTTCGGATCCCTCTACCACAGCTTCTGAGGAGTAGAGTTTAAAATTCTTCCATGATATGTGTAAACAGCCCATTGTTGTAACATTTGGGCATATTTACACACTAAATAAGGATGCATACAAAAAGAAGCAATTATAATTCAGGGGGTTTAGAAGATTAAAAGGAATACTTTTGCTGAAAATTCTTGCCATTTCTTTAACTCAAAAATACCATTTTGATGAAGTCCCCTGTTATGTTTCGTGAGAAGCACTGCTTATTCACATTTAATATTTGGGGTGTATTGATTTAGAGATTCAAGAGAGATTACCTTAGCTGCTAACCAGATTTGGGCCTTAGAAAAGGGAGAGAAATAAAAATTGTCACCTACCATGTCTCCGATGGCCAGGGTTATATCAATTTCCATCTCTTAAGCCTATAGACTTCTATAAATAATATGGAAAATAACAGTGGCTCATCATAATATAGAGCTAAGAGTTTCCAAGACAGCATCCAGAGCAAGAAAAGAATGACCGAAGGGTACCCATACCATGATAATTGTTCTCTCTGTAAATTTGCCTCTGAAATGACCACTTGACCCTATAAGCCTATCTCCGTCCAAGAGTAAAAGTGTTGATAACTAAACTTAATTCCATATGATCAAGAGATTGGAAATAACATTAACCGAGTCTTCCCTAAGGTTAGCTAATTTTCCTAGTAACATCAAGTTTGGAAAGTATCCATATCAGACACAAATGAAACAGTAATAGAAATAACTGGCTAATTATAATGGCATCAAAAAATCCATTTCAGGCTCACAGAAACATTGCAGTCCACCCAGGATCACTCTAGAGAATGGAATGACAGTCTGGAGAATTTATATGGAAGGAACAATGTTTAGTTAGGTTGAGCAATTCACAAGGGCAGATTGCACCAGACTTGTTCTTCTAAATCCTGTCAGAAAGAAACCGGATTCCTGCCCTTTCCTGCTAGAGTTGCAGCCCTTCTGGATCAAGAGCTTTAATCTCAGCAGGTCATGTCCAGACTTGCCCAACCACAGTATTTTGCTGTGCCAACAGACGTGGTTTCCTTTCAGCAATATTTGAAATTGGTGTTCAAGTACATGGGCAGCCGAATCCTGTCCAGATGCTGAAAGCTGTTACATATTTATAAGATTTGATCTTGATGAATAACTTGATGAATAACTTACGAACACTTCCCTTCCCTCCCACTTAGGAACAGGAAAACGAAGATCTGCAAGGCTAGCTGAAACCCTTGTGAATGGAGCCTTTGTTAGATTTGAAGTAGATAATCATGTTGATCTGGAAGAGGCAAAGGGAGTAAACCGGGTTCTAAGCTCAGATCTTGTTTTTGACAGCTGATTTCAGGATTCAAGTCTCAAAATCTCCCTCCCAGCCATGCCTTTAGGCCCCGTACCTCTCCACCTGGTGCTCAGTGACGATATGGCCAGAGGCTAGCATATATTTAAAAGCATCCAGCACCGAACCAGATCTTTCAAATATTCATTTAGCACTTTCCAAATTAAAGCCTTTTGCAGTTTGCCAAAACTATCAACTTTTTAAGCATACAGTAAGTGTGAGAAAATCAGTGCATATTTTTGGAACTCTACGTAAACTAAAATGCAGGTGTGGGATAACATCTCTGTAGACAAAACCAACTCCCCTCCCGAGAGTCTTTCTACAAAGGAACAAGGAGTAAAACGTTTAAAAGCTCCTAATTAGACATCGAAATTGATTTTCCACAGAATAAACATATCACAGTGTTACGACATTCATCTTACGGAGACCACCCTCAGATTGAGTTACAGTAATAGAATATCCTTGAGCTGAGTATCTTAAGAGAGTAAGCAACTAACGAAGGAAAATGTACCCATTATTTTTTTTTTCAGTCCGCATTAGCTTTTTTAGTGGAACTTGCAATATTGGTGAATCTGAACAAGAAAATCTGCATTAGGAAAACGACCTTAATGGGTGCCTTACTCAAAATCTTCATTCTTTAGAAAGACAAACTAATACATGTCTTAGGAAGTAGTTACAGAAAAGAAATAAAGAACCCAAACACTGATTTTTATTTTTCAGATATTTTACACAGGAAACCACCATAAGACTATAATTAGGTTATGAAAAAAATATGTGTTGGACATGATCTTTCTTTCTCTTTTTTGATTTTTTTTTTCATTTTTCTTATGCAGAAGTTTTGTACAATTTTTGGAGAATTTGTAACATCAAATTATAGTCACATTCCTTATTGTAATGAGGCTTAGATGAGCTTGAAGCCTTAGGAGTAGGAAGCTTATATTTCAAATAAGATATCCCAAACTGAAAATCCTTAATTGCAGTGTGCACTGCGTTTGGGTTTTTCAGTGTTTTTATTTTGTTTTGTTTTGTTTCTTTCCTTTTCTTCCTCTGACTTAGGGTTTTCATTCATACCTTGCTACTGCAGAAAAAGAAAAGACCTTATTTTCTAAGTCAGGCTTACACAGTACTTAAAAAGGGCTTTTGACTGTTGTGTCAAACATGATAAATGAGTGGAAGCTAAGTTGCAAGTGTGTTTAAATTTTCACATTGTAGCAGGTATCATAACTCAGTTCACTGGGGAAATCTATCTAACCTTTTATTGTGGTTAAGTAAACATTTTAAAGTGAACATATACAGTCTCATTTTCTAGTTCATGAAATAGTGTGTTTAAAACTGAGGTAGATGAATATCCTTTGAAAGCGGAGAGCTTCATTCACATTCTAAAGAGGTATAAATCTTAAATAAGCATTGAAAATTTTGGCAACTGGTTTTGTATTTCATGTATGTTTTTGACTTTCTAAACCCTTCTTGCCCAGATAGTAACTTCTAGAGAAAAGATTCAGATAAACTCACAAATAGCTTTAACAATGAAAGAGCAATATGTACATATACTATTAGTTCAGCCAAATGAAATCAGGTGAAATATGTGACATCATTTCACTCAATTATCTCATTACTTTTTTAGAGATAAGTTGGTCTTTTGTGGCACACAAAAGAATGAACTCATTTCCTCTTAAATATTTAAAATATTTAAAAGCTTTGCTTTCACAGGATCATTTTTCAGATGAAAGGGAATCTTTAAATACTCAAAACAGTGATTTTCTATTGAGTTGGGAAACAATTTTTTAGCTAAATAAGTTGTTGAAATGAACCCATGGAATGAGCATTTCTTTAGCGTTTCCCTACACTTGACCAAGGTTTTAGTCAACCCTATAGTTGACTTGTGCTTATAATTTACAGTTGCATATGTATGATTTACCATATATTTCTTGAAAATACAGTGGCTTCCTTTGACATTTTAGAAAAACTTGATCACACGTACAAGTAAATGTAGAATTGTAAAACAAGCAATAAGAAAACAAGCATTTGATTCTTAATCATGTTCTCATTTTAAAATTATTTTCAAATATTAACACTTAATTTTTTTTAAAACTGGAATACATAGTGCTTATTTCTTGAAGACATCCTTAGCCAGAAAATGCTTCTTTTTTTCCAATTCTTATTTATAATGTTTCCAATATTAGTGAAAAGGTACTTAACCGATTTATTCTATTAGATAATATTTCAAATTTTAATAAAATCTTCCTTTTGGGGTGGCGCCTGGGTTAAGCCTCTGTCTTTGGCTTGGGTCATGATCTCAGGGTCCTGGGATCTAGCCCCACTACAGGCTCTCTGCTCAGCAGAGAGCCTGCTTCCCCCTCCTCTCTCTCTCTGCCTCTCTGCCTCCTTTTGATCTCTCTCTGTCTGTCAAATAAATAAATACAATCTTTAAAAATAAATAAATAAATAAATAAAATCTTTTTTGAAGAAAAAGTTTTGATGAATTGTATGTTATCCAAAACTCTTCAGTTTTATTGCAATTGCTATTATTTGAATATTTCTAGGGAATAAAAGGCATAGTTTTAAAGCAGAAATTAAAATTACAGGATATGGTAATTAAGTACTATTCATGTTTTATATAAATTCATATTAAATATGAAATGCTATTTTGATATAAATTAACTGAGGCAAGTATCATTTTGTAGTTAAAAACAATGATTAAGAATTCACTACAACAGTCTGATGAAAGAATATTTTTGTTTGGTTCACAAGTAGGTATACTTTTCAAGAATAAAGCACTACGTAGTTAACCAACTTGCTAAAAGAAGAGAGACAATCATTATAAAGTAGACATCTTTTCCATCCTTTAGGAGAAGAATAGAAATCTGAAGGCGCCTAGTTAAACTGAATTTCAAATGTTATTTGAAACCGGAAGCAGGGGTCTTCAGCAACCTCAGCCCTTTTAAAGTGTATCATTTTTTTCACTCATGGTCTACTCAGCTGTCCTCAAAAATTCATGTCTTTCGTGCCCTTTTTGCATCTTCTGAGTCTCATTGCCAGGAAAATTATATAAAGTCTTGGCAGTAGATTTCTGTAAGTTGTTCTTCATTAATTGCCTGAGCTTCTAATCCTTTTAAAAATTGCATTTGTTTTTTAATCCAAGCATTCATCATTTTACATTCTACTCTTCCCTTCCAATGCTCTCCTTGTTTACTTTTTTATGAGGGTTAAAAGGTGTAGCGCTCTTTTTCTGTGTAAAGTTTCCTATTTATAGCTCTCAACTGTTTTGTTGGCTCTGTTCTTAACACTGCACAATGGCACCTCTTTAATGGACAGTACGACATAATGAACCTTTGTTGACTATAAAATGAAAAGTCCAAGTTGCGAGCGGCAGAGCCCCAAAACCTCATCAAAGTAAGAAGAGGCCTTGTTGGGCGTAGTGTCAGTAAAACAGATTTCTCTATGGAAAGATCTTGATGAAACAGATTCAGGCTCAGGGCATAACCATGTTATTTTTCTTCGCTTTCTTTTATGCCATGTAGTGGTGGACCTGAACCTTCTAAAGGAGGAGGTACGACTCTACAGCTGCACACCACGTAACTTCTCAGTGTCCATAAGGGAAGAGCTAAAGAGAACCGACAGCATTTTCTGGCCAGGTTGTCTCCTGGTTAAACGCTGTGGTGGGAACTGTGCCTGCTGTCCCCACAATTGCAAGGAGTGTCAATGTGTCCCAAGCAAAGTCACGAAAAAATATCACGAGGTAGGTATACTCTTTTCTTCTTGAGTTCCTTTGCGCCTTAAAAAAAAAAAAAAAGATGACAAAGCCGTGTATCTGAAATGAATTTTTGTTTAAAAGAGAGGCATAGTCTTCATGGAAAAAGAACAAATAAAGTTGGCAAAATATTTCATGTTTTCATTTTTTTTATTAAGAATCAAATGCTTGTTTTCTTATTGCTTGTTTTACAATTCTACATTTACTTATACGTGTGATCAAGTTTTTCTAAAATGTCAAAGGAAGCCACTGTATTTTCAAGAAATGTATGGTAAATCATCAGGACCTTGAACTCAAAAACCCGGGCATTGAGGATTTAGCTAGCTTGTCCTGATTGTATGACATGGGTGGTCAGTGACGTTTTCATCTGTCATACAAAAAAAAAGGAAATGTGTTCTGCAGGGGGGAAAAATGAGTGAAATTTTTTAGCTTTACACATTTCAAAATATGAAGGGAAAATATTTTAAAAGACAGATTTGTCTCTGTTGGAGAAAGGAGATCTTTGATACTTATTTTTCCACTTGGGGCAATACAGGAACATAAATCCCAAGAAGACATCTTCATACTTACACCAATCTTCCTATTATTCATTTTGCTCCAAATAGCATGCTAAGCCTTTTATGGATTCCTTTCATCTCTATTCTGTGGAATTAAGGAAAATATAAATACTAAATGTTAGTAATGATTGTTTTTCAGAGCCTTGGGAACCTTAGAACTTACTCCAAATTTTTGTTAGTGCTAGAATACCCCAGTTAAGCCCACCCTTTCTCCAGCAACATTGTGTAGCGTTGTACATCAGGAAGCAAAACATTCTTGCTGAAGTAACCTTAATTTTTTGTTTGTTTGTTTTAAATATTTTATTTATTGACAGAAAGAGCACAAGTAGGCAGAACAGCAGGCAGAGGGAGAGGGGGAAGCAGACTCCCCGCTGAGCAGGGAGCCTGATGTGGGGCTTGATCCCAAGACACTGGGATTATAGAGGTAACCTTAATTTGCACAAAACATTTACATTATACCACACCGAAATCGGCCCTTCTGACTTCATTTCGGTATAACTTTATCTCATTACTTTGTATTTTTTTCCACTAACCCAAAGAGTAATACATCATAAATATCTGCTTAATAAAATAATTTTTCATGTGCATAAGGACATCAATAAAACCCTTATCTGTTAGCTAAACTAAAGCTGCCCGGGGTCCTAAAGTGCACTTACTTAGCAGGGCTGGAACCCCCTTACCCCGCGCCTTTCACCAGTATTGCGCTGGCAGCTGATAAAGAGGGACAGAAGCACTGGATCCCAATCGACAAGGAACCCTGTTTCCATCCTAGATCTACCATCTACTCGTAACCATCAGCAGGATACTTAACCTCTGTTCAAATAAATGTAAGATACGATAACCTCTCAGGTTTTTCCCTGACAATCAGTCAGTTGCCATTTTTGGAAAGTCACATCCCAAACTGGCAGTCTGTGATTAAAAAAAAAAAAAAGAGGGCTGTTTACCACCAGTACTCATGTCCTACTTTCAGTTCTGCATTCTGTGCTTCTAAAGATCCTGTGCTGGGAACGGTCTCTGCTCCCCTTTCAGGAAGGCAATGATCATGAGCTTGGTGGCTCAGGTTGCTCCAGCCAGGCTATGCTCAGAAGCCTGCCTTGCTGCTACTCTGAACTGGGAATCTGAGAGTCAAGGAGAAACCCCTAATATGGCAGTTCCAGACAGACTCAATAAAAGGCCTTAAAATCGAGGCAGGCATTAGAACTGATTGGTGACTAGAAAGGCTGTGATAAGAACGGAAATTAAAGGAGAGTGAACTTTCCTCACCTAAGATCGTCTAATTGTGGACTTTCTGAAACATATCCTCATTAAATACAGTGTATCCCGGGACCCGGAGGTAGCCAACAACTCTTGATTTATAGTCACTATCCTAGAGCTATAAAACCCAGACTAGTCAGAGTAGCTGTTTTAAACCAGCTTATCAGATGCTGAGCCTACATCATGTTTTTGGTCAGCTCACTCAGTCCTCAAGTCGACTGGATTGTCATCTGTCCTCTACTTACAGATTTCATTTCAAATAACATTGGTTTTAGGTTGTTAAGAAAGTTGCCACAGAGTGTGCGGCATCTGTTTAGCGGCTCAGATAAAACTCCTGTGTGCGGAAAGACTGTGCGCAGTGCTTGTGAAACTCACTGGCCCTCTTCCAGAATGACATCATTCCTTATTCTGTAGTCTTTGGGTGGGACGGTTATGTATGCATTATCTGTACGTACACACAGACAAGTATGGATGGTTATCTAATTGTGTGACCACCTAAGACAAGTTTCCCACAAATATCTCTAATGCATGTGTGTGGGGAAATACAATACTCCACATTTCTCACAAATACCTCCAGTAACAATCATGTCTTAATTTTTTATAATGCTTTGTAGGAGTCATTAATTTTTCCATGATAGGTTTTTATTAACAAATTACCTTATGAAAAAAAAGAGTTTTATCTGTTTGGTGTAATTGATCATTTCTGAAGCCTACATTTTTCTCGGTCTGATGTTTTGGAGGTAAGTTCTGAGTTTAGTACTACTACTTCTAAATAAGTGAAATTATCTTGGGGCACCTGAGTAGCTCAGGAGATTGTCTGCCTTAGGCTCAGGTTGTGATTTCAGAGATCAAGTCCTTTGTCAGTCTCCCTACTCTTCAGTGGGGAATCTACTTCTCCTTCTGCCTCTCCTGTCCCCCAACTTGTACTTTCTGGCGGGCTTTCTCTTGCTCTCTCTTTTTGTCAAATAAATAAACTCTTAAAAAATAAATGAGGGGCGCCTGGGTGGCTCAGTGGTTTAAGCTGCTGCCTTCAGCTCAGGTCATGATCTCAGGGTCCTGGGATCGAGTCCCGCATCGGGCTCTCTGCTTGGCAGGGAGCCTGCTTCCTCCTCTCTCTCTCTCTGCCTGCCTCTCTCCCTACTTGTGATCTCTATCTGTCAAATAAATAAATAAAATCTTTAAAAAAATAAATAAATAAATGAAATGATTTTTAAACATAATTTCAAAAAGTTCTAAAATCATTAAGTCACTGAGTACCATTAATGTGGATCTAAAGACTAAACTCATTTAAAGTGAAGCTTATTTTGGGCCCTAGTTCTTTTTGATGACTGCTGTTCCAGTTTTCAGTTTAAAGATTATCCTACCAGGGCGCCTGGGTGGCTCAGTGGGTTAAAGCCTCTGCTTTCCGCTCAGGTCATGATCCCAGGGTCCTGGGATCGAGCCCCACATCGGGCTCTCTGCTCCGCAAGGAGCCTGCTTCCCCCTCTCTCTCTCTCTGCCTGCCTCCTGCCTAGTTGTGATTTCTCTGTCAAATAAAAAAAAAATGAAAAAAAAAAAAAAAGATTATCCTACCTCAGGGAGAACACAGAAGCAAAGACAGAGTTTAGACGTTCTAATTTTTCTCTACTTCATCTATCTCTATTATACCAGCTTCCCTAACTATTAAGCTGAATTAGATTCCTCATGTTACTACAGATATTATAGTTATTGTTTTGGTTTCTTTACCATTTTCAGTGGGTTCGATCACTGTACCGAAAATAAGTCTAGAAATTTAAAAGGTTCATAATATATAGGATAATATTCTTGTTACATATTTTGATATTATAGCATAATCTTACTGTTAACAAGATTCTTATTGCTTTTGTATTGATTACTAGACACTGTTTAGGAAACCATTCCCCCCCACACCCCGATTTCCTTAATGATTTTTCCATCTCCCAAATAGGATATTTCAGAAAGCAAGACTTTACATATAAATGAACTTAGGTGTTACCTCTTCCTTGAAACTTTTCCTACTTTCCTGCCAGTCCGTCTTCTGTGCCTTTGTAGAACTTGAGAGATCTCTCAATGGACGATTGTTGCTACTTCATCATTTATTTTTATTTTTTACCAAATTGAGAATTAAGAAGCAAAGATCACATTACAGTTTAGTGCTTAAGAAAACAGACTCCAAAACCAGACATCCAGCTGTTTAACCTTGGGCAAATGACTTTATCTCCTGTGCCTCCTAAACTTTTGTGTTTAAAGTGAACACCTAACCCTCATATCCTATTGTGAGGGTTCAGAAAGCTGACAAAACACTTAGAACCAGGTCTGGTACATTTCAAGCTGTTAATACATGTTAGCTATTCTCTCATTCATCTTCATTCCCTGTATGGTCTTACTCTTCTTGCATGGATCTGTTCTGGGTAAAAAGGATATAACTCAGTGACCTTTCTCTAGTAGGGAGGCCCATCTCCCAAAGTTCTGTCACACCCCAAATTTAATGGCACTTTGCACAGTGTAGGCAGTGGTACATGTTGATCTATTTCTTGATGGTTCTTTCTATACCTGATCTAATCTCTTAAATCCCTGATTTTAGTTTTCCCCTGGATTATTTTTTTCATGTAATTTGTTTTGTAATTTTAGTTTGAACCTCTCTTTCAAACTTGGGTGAAATGTGCTTCTGGCTTCTTTCTTTTATGGAATCATATAAATTATGTCCTGAAAACTGTCTACTTTCACATGATCTGGGACCTGTTGGTCATTTTCCAAGTCTTTCTCATCCCAAATCAAAACAAAATTTTGGAAAGAAATTAAGAAGGAAAGCCCTAATTAAGCCCCCTCCCATGTATTAGAATGTCTCATCTAAGATTTAGTATCACTAGAACATTATGAGATTCTTCTGCTATTTGTAAATTCCAAAAGATCAGTGGATGAAGGCTGGGGTGGGGGTGCTTTTATTGGGTGATTGCATCTTGACTTAAGCATTTCTAGAGGAGAGGACGATTGTAGAATCGTAGCCTGGCATGGCTGCCTGTTAGGACTGTATATGGTAGCTTCTCTAACCCTTACCTTTTATAGTCATTTTCTCCCCTACTAACTAGGAAAACGTATACAAGCGGGGATAGGAATTAAAGACGTTGGCTAGGCCAATATTGCAGTTTATCTGCACTCAGCCTCATTCCAGAAACAATTTCTAACAGAAGTGGTGATAAGGGATAACACCAGTATCTAAAGACTAGTTAGTTTTGATGCCACTTCAAGTTGTTCAGAACAGTAAGTCAGGTACTGACACCTAAGATAGGATTCATAGTTTCATGTTAAGATAATACAGTCTTAGTAATTTTTGTTCTAGAATTGTGAGTGTAATAGAAAATCTGCTTTAAAAGTTTCCTGTTTCTCACGGTTATTCCAAGACTTTGCAGTTTAGCTCTCTAGGAAGAAAGTTACTAAAGAAGTAGAATATATGGCTAATAACATAGTCCAAGTCTTTATAAAGTTATTATCTATCACTATAACTTTAATAATTCATCTTTGGCCCAAGTGCAAATACTGGTTATGTCCCTATTCTCTCTAAAGATTCTGTTCACTCATGTGTAAAATAGGAGTAATCATTCTAAATTACTTCATAGAATTCTTGCGAGTTAAAGTATGTAAAAACATTATTACAGTGCCTGGCACCCAGTAAGCATTCAAAAAATGTTAGCTGATTAACCTTTGATACGACCACATAGTCTAAATGCGGTATACATTCTCTACTTTTCTCTTTTAAATCTTCAAATGGAACAGTCATAAGACTTGACTTGTGGATTAACGAATATTTCCGAGAAGGGTATCCTTTAGAAGGTGCCCTATGAAGTTGTCTTTGTCCTGCCCAGAGAGCAGAGAAATTAGACCACCTCTTACTATTATGTGCTCTGGTCTTCGTTCATAATCTGAACAAACACAATTCCCGAAATGTTATTGTTTCTATTCTAAGAAGCACAAACACATACTGAATAGGTAGTTCTTACCAAATACTTCAGATAATCTTTTATAGAATCCGTAGCTGTGTCCTCCTGCCACAGTGTTAAAAAGAAATATCTTTAGTATCGGAGTCTACTTTATGTTTTTATTAAAAAGCCAGACTGCACATTAACTTCATGTAATAGAGGCATCATTGTTATTAAAGCTCAGCCTTGCCTACACTAGGCAGTAGGATCCAGCTGCCCAAAGTTAGCTGGGACGGAGGCTGATGTCTATGAAGTACATCTAATCCGTCGCATCAAGTTTATAGAGGACTTGAAGTGTAGCCAAGAAAATTAATGAGTGGCATAATGGAGCAAACTCAGCTGTAGCTGATCGTGTTTCCTTCCCTGGTATGGTAGTATTTGTATCGCTTGGAATATAAATATTTGTTACATGTGTGAAAAAAGGAATGAGTGAAAGAAACCAACAAGCAGAAAAAAGACTGGGCAGTCATGGTTTCCGAATACTTAATCAAGGTGAAATTCTCTGCAGTATTTTCAGGGGAGTAAACTAAAGAGCACACGGTGAGACTCAATCTAAGGTCTGTTCTCTGTGCGGAGGCAGCGTCCTTCCTAGTGGCTGGTATTAAAAAGGGCTTTCCTTTTGTGAAAACATGCTGATCATTTAGGATCTCTCTGAGGGGTGGGGGAGTGTGTTCATGATGCCTTCACTAGGAAAAAGTCAAAATGTTGTCCAAGTCTTCTTTGGGCCCCAAGATACTTTCCTGAACTGATACTTGCCTATGAAATCAGAAGTCATAGACGTTGGCTGCCTTTATAGATGGCTTCTCCGTTGTTCCCTTTCAGGTCCTTCAGTTGAGACCAAAGAGCGGTGTGCGGGGATTGCATAAATCTCTCACAGACGTGGCCCTGGAGCACCACGAGGAGTGTGACTGTGTGTGCAGAGGGCATACAGGAGGATAACCGCGTCCGCCGGCGCAGCCTCTCCCAGAGCAGTGCGGCTCCATGGCTCATCTGTTCTAGAACTTGTGCATTATCTCCCATCCATAATCTCTGTTGTTTGCTTCAGGGACCTTTCATCTTCAGGACTCACGGAGTGTTCCGAAAGAGGAGACACCAAACGGAATTGGAAGTTCTGCAACAGTTCTGTTGAGAGGAGGCCCGAAAGACAGGAAAAAAGGTCTTTGGTCGCAGAAACGAAATGTTGACCATCACTAGCTAGTTACAAAGTTGCCATGTCCTTACTCATCTAGCTGTGTTGTGTGTATCAGCTGTCTCCTCACGGCTTAGGCTAATGTCAGTACAGGAAAGAACTGTGCACACGGGGGAACGGCTGATTCTGTTGCCTTGCTTAACTCTCGAGCTCCATGTTCTGGGCCTCAAATCACAGAAACCTGGAATTTGTTTCCCTAGATCCACGTATATAAACCAGAGTGTTCTATGTTCTACAAACTTGGTTCTTAAAAAAGAACTCTGTTGCTATGAATCAAACTTGTGTCATGCTGATAGGAAAGACTGGATTTTCCATATATCTTACTAAAATTGCTACCATTTAGAAGAAGAGAACTACTTTCATGGTATGGAAGAGACAAACCTGAAAAGAAGAGTGGCCTTATCTTCACTTTATCTATAAGTTGGTTTATTTGTTTTATTGTGTACATTTTTATATTCTCTTTTTGACATTATAACTGTTTGCTTTTCTAATCTTGTTAAATATATCTATTTTTACCAAAGGTATTTAATATTCTTTTTTATGACAACTAGATCAACTATTTTTAGTGTGGTAAATTTTTCTAAACAGAATTGTTATAGCCAGAGGAGCAAAGATGATATAAAATATTGTTGCTCTGACAAAATTACATGTATTTCATTCTCATACGGTGCTAGAGCTTAGATTAATCTGCATTTTAAAATACTGAAGTGGGAAATCAATAGAATTCAATAAGTCACAAAGACTTTTTGAAAATAAATGATCGTATCTTCTACCCCTGTTATTGGAAATGCAAACAAAAAGCAACATATGAACATGGGCATTCAGATCCAGTCGTAACTAAACCCTAGCCCTTCCTTTGGGAAGTGTGAGCCTAGCTCAGAAGAAAAAAAGCACCTTGAAAAGAGACTGGACAGCTCATTGATAAAGCATACCCAGCTGTCCTGTAGGAACACATCCTATTTATTGTGATGGTCTGGTTTTATTATCTTTAAACTCTGTTCCATACCCTTGTATAAATACATGGATATTTTTATGTACAGAAGTATATCCTTTAATCCATTCACTTATTGTACTCTCTGGCAATTGATATGAAAATCAGTAAAATACTTCGCTTGTACAATGCTTAATATTGTGCCTAGGTTATGCAGTGACTATTTGAATTAAAAATGTACTGAATCACCAAATAAAAAAAATGTGGCTATTTTGGGGAGAAAGAGAGCGTGTGTGTATGTGTGCGCATGCACACGCATGCGCACCCGAGATTTGTCGCTTGAGCTCCAAGACCATGAAAGAGAGCAAGTTTCATGTTAGCCGTGATTTCCTTCATGCAAGGGTCTGTGTCAGTTCAAAAGACAGGTAGAAAAGCACCGGCAGTATGAAACCGAAAAAAAAAAATATTGTAACTTCCCCCCATCTTCATTTTCAGTGGTCGATATTAAGTGGGATGAGCATGAATTGATTGGGCACACAGGCTAAAGGTACCTTCCATAGCCCACTTAAGGGTGTGGCTGCTCACCTTCAGAGCGGATTTCCATTCAAGGCTTGTGTGTTAACCTCTGGCCTGGCCCAGAAGGCTGGGGCCCAGGGCCCTGCTGTCTTCAGACTCCTCCTCTAGGTCTGGGCAGTCCCCTTTCTGGGCACTTTTCCACCCAGCTGTCCTACCCTGCGCCCAGTCACCTGGGGAACAAATAAATACGTATATACATGCTGTCTTACTGACTCACCTTTTCCTGGTTCTGTCCCAGCCCTGCAGAGGCCTATTGGACACAGCTTCGCTGAGCTCTGCTGAAAACCCAGCGCAGTGTGTCTCCCTCTTGGTGGTTTACAACTCACGTTAGCATAGCAGAGACTCTACTAAATCTGTCTGTAAATGACCCGTGTAACTGCGTGATGCCACACCTCCAGCCATTGAATGGAACCCCTTTCCCTCTTCTTTTTGAGTATTTATTTTTTGCTTACTTAAAATGTTAAAAGCCAAAACAAATTGCTCTGTGAAGGTAGTCCCATATGCTGGCGCCAGTGAGCAGGAAGAGCGTGAGGGCTCACTGCTTTATGCTTATTCACACATAGACCTTGTTGTATATTTGACTTAAAATTTAAAAAAAGTCAGCCCAGGTTTTAATGGCACAGGCGACCCTAGTTTTTCAGAATCCCAAAAAAAATATTGTCCATATTGACCACCACTGTGTTCTATGTGATATCTTTGATTTGTGCCCTTTGTCCCTTGTGATGGACTGTTTTGCCACCCCGTGGTTTTTGAAATAAAGACCAAACCTTAATTGGCACAAGGCAGGCTTTCATGTCTCCAGTTTTCATTTTCTATGTCTTATTCCCTTTCTCATCGAGTAGTAGGGGTATGCACTTTGGAAAGGTGCAAATGGCAAAGTAATGACAATTTATACTGGGAAAATTCCCTGGCTTGATTTTGTCATTCTCTGTGCCTCCCTCTCTCCAAGGCATTTACGTAAGCTTGTGATTTGGTCTAAGGAAAGGCAAAAAATACAAGTTGCACTGAACATCATGTATGCAGTATAATGAAATATCCTTATTTCCAGAAGATTCTGACATTTTAATCTATTTTAATTATATATTATGAAAGCATTTAAAGTTATAAATAATCACCATCCTTTACATTCATAAGAAGAAGTAAAAAAAACCTGAAAATATAATCAATCTCTTGCTTTACATCTTATTTTTTCTTCATGCTTCATACGTAATCAATCAAGTCCCATTGGCTTTACCTTTCCAAAAATCTGCTTTATTTGTGTCTCCACATCTCTGTTTCCATTTCTGCTGCGTCTGCCCTGATCTAGATCTGCATGGCTCAGTGCCATTCTGCTGCCCACTCTCCTTTCCCCAGTTTTCTGGCCCCTGGTCTCACTCCCTTCCGATCCACCCTTCACACCACGAACAGGCAGGGGGAGTGGGGAGCACTTTCCAACAAATCTGATTATATCACTGGGGTGGAAATTTACAATTGAACTCTGTGAGATTAAATTGTAATCCTTTGCATGGCACTCAGAGTTTATTGTGTCTGCTCATTTTGCAGCATCAAGCCTAACATACAGCTCCAGTGAATGAATACACCTAACAGTTTCGTGACAGTATCAATACTTGCCCTCATCTCAGTGCTGGCTCACACTGTGCTTTCTCATTGTTCCTGTACTTGCCTATCTCATTAGCTTCTCAAATCTCAGCTCAAATGCCAGCAAATCTCAGCAAAGTTTTTCTTCCTTGACTCCCACTAGAATTAAGCCATTTCCCCTATGCTCCAGGAATATTGCAATTATACATATTATCCTATTGACTATAATTACCTGCCCTCCTCTTGGTTTCTCAGACTCCTGGTCTAACAAACAAATGATTTTTTTTTTTTTTTTTTTAGATATAGCAGTGAATATGACATCAAGACCCTCAAGATTCTAAATATCGCTTACAGATGAAAGAATAAGTACATAGGAGTTGGGTATATTTTATTTTAATCAATCCAGTCTACTGGTTTTGTTGTGGCACCTGTCCCCATGATTACAGCACACAGACAAGAACATCCTTTATCACTCGAAGTGACAATGATTTTCCTTGAAACTACGTGTTTGGTTTTTCAGTTAATGAGTTTTCTACCAACTGTATCTCAGTTATCACTTCTATTCAAGTTAAGGACATCTAATAATTCATTTATGTATTATTCATATTTTGGAGACATCCTATAGTATGATTAATTTTTGTGAGTCAGAATTTAAAAGTCTTTAGGATGTGAAATACAGACATCAGCAATTGATGATTCATAATCTACCTCATTTACCTCCTTTGACTCATTTTGCATCATCAAACCCCATGTACAATTCTCGTGAATACTCACAGTTTCCTGTAAACGCCAATATCTGCATTTGCTAGCACAGGCTGTGTTCTCTTTGAAGCACTGTTCCTGCACTTACCTCTTTCAATAACTCCCTCTCCTCTCTGTCAAAATGCTAATTGCATGCTTTTGTACTCTACCTCAGAAAACAATTGGCACAGCCACCTACCCTAAAGCCAATTTCTCTCATAACTGCCAAGTCCCTTACAGTGAGTCTTACTCACTATACATCTAGGTTAGTTTAAGGAAGAGATCTAGTACTTTGGCAGGAAGTTTATTTTAAGATTAATAACTATCATTTTTTTAAATTTACATATGCAATCCCAACCACCTTATTTACAGAAATTGGAAATCTGATCCTAAGATTCACTTGGAAGCACAAGGCACTCAAAATAGTGAAAAAATCTTGAAAAACAACCACATAGCTGGAGGACTCACACTTCCTGATTTCAAAATTTACTGCAAAGCTATAGGAATGCTGTGGTAAATGTAGTAAGTTTAGATTTACGGAGCAATGGAATGGAATTGAGAATCAAGAAACAAACCTTCACATTTGTGGTTAATTGATTTTGACAAGGAGGTCAAGAGAATGCAATGGTGAAAGAGTATTTTCAACAAATGTGCCAGAACAACTGGAGATCCACGTATAAAACGAATTACCTCACACCACATGCAAAAAGTTAGCTCAATGAATCAAAGATCTAAAGGTCAGAGACAAAACTATGAAACTCAGATATACAGAAAAAATTTGATGGCTTTAGATTAGGCAGTCATTTTTCAAATATGACACCAAAAGCACAAGCCATGAAAGAAAAAATGAGGTGAACATCATCAAAATTAAAACTTGTGCTTCAAAGGACACAATAAAATGTAAAGATTACCTATATATTAAGAGAAAATGTTTGCAATTCATATATTTGACTAGGGTTTTCCTCTAGAATATGCAAACAAACTCTTACAACAACAATAAAAAGATAATTCAAAGGAAAAATGAGCAAAGAACTTGAATACACATTCCTAAAAAAGAAAAGAAAAGCATACAAATCGCCAATAAGCACATAAAAAGATAGCCAAGGTCATTAGTCATTAGGGAAATGCAAATCAAAACCACAATGAAATACAGCTACCAGGATGTCTAGAATGAAAAAGACACCAATAATCAATGTTGGTGAGGATGTAGAAAAATTAGAAACTTTATAAATTGTGGCCAAGCAGGAAAACAGTTATACAGGTCTTTAACATAGAATTGACACAGGAATCAATATTTCACCCCAGGCATATACTCAAGAAAACTGAAAATCCTGCACACAAAAGTACATAAGGATATTGTCATAATAGTCAAAAAATAGAAATCACCAACTGAGAAATGGCTAAACAATGTGTGATATATTCATACAATTGAATAGTATTAGGCAATAAAACGGAATAAAGTACTGACACTTGCTATAACATGGGTGAACCCTGGAAAACAATGCTAAGTAAAGGAAGCGATTCACAAAAGGCTACGTAGTATATAACTCCATTTATATGAAACATTCGGGATAGAACATCCTTAGAGAAGAATAGTGTATCTGTACTTGTCAGGAGCTGGAAGAAAGGGATAAATGGGCAGTGACTACAAATGGACTTGGGTTTTCTTTTTGCAGTGATAAAAAGATTCTGAAATTAGACAGTGGTGATAGTTGTGGGATTATCTAAAAACCACTGAATTATATGTTTTGAAGAGTAGATTTTTTTTTTTTTTTTGGTTATCTGAATAATAAAGCTTTTTTTTTTTTTTTTAAATTATAGATGCTGGAGCACCTGGGTGGCTCAGTCGGTTCAGTGTTGTCTCTTGATTTCTGCTCAGGTCATGATCTCAGGGTCATGAGATAAAGCCTCCAGGTCAGGCTCTGCACTCAGTTGGGGAATCTGCTTGGAATTCTTTCTCTGCGTCTGCCTCTGCTCCCTCCACTCTCTCTCTCCCTCTCTCAAATAAATCTTTAACAAGTTCAGATGCATTTACTGCAGCATTTTAGAAATAACCTCCCAAAAAGAAAGCAAACAAGGAATAATTAAAAAGCAAACAAACAAACAGAAAATTAAAAAAAAAAACAGTCATCTACAATTCTATCACCCTAGTGCAAGCCATTTCTAACTATGCCTATAGGTTTGCAGATAAATAAATGGCGGTGTGATAGCATAGACTCAGTTCCATCCCTTGCGGTCACATTCAATATTGACACTTTCACCTTGGCTTAATGGTGGTAGGAGTATAATTTCCCATTTGAATTTGGTCTTTGTCGTATGTCTTTAACCAACAGGATAAAAGTGCCTGTGACATATGCTAAGGCTTCAAATGTGCTGGAATGGCTGGGTTTGCTTCTCTTTGACTCCTGCCATCACCACAAGACTATGCTCCAGAGAGTTCACTGGCCCAAGGGTGCCTGGTACAGTTTGAAACCCAATCGGTGTCATGGAGTCATGTCCTGCTGAGCCCAGCCAACCCCCCAAATGCCTGGGTGAGACATGAATGATTTCTTGTCGTAAGTCACCGTGATTTTGAGAGTGTTTGGTATGCAACGTTATTTGGCAATAACAGATACATATTGTCATTTAAAGAGGTCATACACGCTATGGTTTAGTAAAACTATCATATATGTTTTCACTTGAAACTATGGACCCCCAAAAATGGAAATAAAACAAAAAATATACTTTGGAAGTGTATGTTCCATATACTTTGGAAGTATGTTCCATCAACACAAAATGTTTCTTGTTTTAAAGGTTTTATTTATTTACTTGAGAGAGAAAGAGAGCACAATTCAGGGGGAGGAGCAGAGGGAGAAGCAGACTCCCGGCTGATCAGGACGCCTGAAGCAGGACTTCATCCCACGACCCTGGGATCATGCCTTGAGCCAAAGGCAGACACTTAACCACTGAACCACTCACGTGCCCCAACACAAAATGCTTCTAAACAGTCTTGCTAAAGCGGGGGGGGGGGGGGGGGGGGGGGGAATGTGATTGAAAATACTAAAAGCACAAGACCATTTGCTAAACATTGCTTTTATGTCAATCATTATCTGCTAATACACTATTATGAAAAAGAAATAAGCTGACAGTTTATCCTAACTCTTCATAAACAATGAATTTTGGAACACATACAAAAATTACATTAAATCTAAAAAATGAAATTAAAAAATATTAAATTTTAAATGAAAAAAATGCTCATTTGTGTTAATTATTTGCTTTATTTTTAACAAATGTTTAATTAATATAAAAACATTTAATAAAAATGTTTTATATTTATATTTTAATAAACTCTTTTATAGCATGAAGTACTTTGGGAAATTTTCATCTGTTTTTTAGGTTTTTGTTCTTTCCGAACTTTGTTCCTTCTTTCTCTTTCCCCTTCCTTCTCTGCCCCTTCCTTCCTCTCCTTCTTCCTTCCTTATCTTCTCTTCTCCTTTCCTTCATTCCCTCCTTGCTCTATTTTTAAACATAAGTTTATATGCATAATCTCCATGCTTTCAACTTTTCTTCTGATCATTTACATAATGCATAGATTATGTCCAGACTACTGTTTACTCTGATGTGATAGAGTGGATTCTTGATTCCATTTTTACTTTTCTAAAACTCATTTCCCAAACAGAACCACAGTTTCAGGATTAAATGTTATATTCTATTTAGTTGTGTTTCTTTTGGAGAAAGGAGGTTGTGAGCACTTGGAATGTGCGACCTTTGAAGAAAGAATTCTGCTCAGCTCTCTCCCAGAGCGTCTTTTGCTGAGATTCACTCTGGCAACAGCCTGTATCCATTCTTCTTGGAGTGGGACAAGGAGACAGACAAAATAGGTTTCAGATCTTATTCATCACTCAGTGTGAAGACCTTAAGGCTATACTTTCATCTAAGGGCGTCAGTCTCTACTTTTCAATGTCCATGTTTCATCTGAATCTTCCCAGAAACGATTTCCCTTGCCCTTCTACTCACAGCAAAGAGAACACTACCTCTTCTGACCACTACTCTTCAAAGTTAGCCGTTTTGCTGACAATGCTCAGATCCGGATTTCAGAAATAGGCATTAGAATGGGAATTACCCTAAGCCTCACCATAAAGCTGCTCTTTTATTCTTAAACTCTCATCCTCTGAAGTTTATAGCATGAAGTATGTCTCTCACTAGATGCTGTTAAGCAAATGAACTTTTTGCTGGACTTCGGTCTGCAATTCGACTCTCTTTCAACATTACTATGCTGATGTTAGATAGTATTTCAATATGGCAAATTTGTTACAATTCCAGCAATAACTTAATTTCTCCTTAAACCTTTGTTCTTTGTTACTGAAATAAGCTATTTCCATTTTTCTACTTAATAACTAAATATTGTATGACCCCATGAAAGCTTTTGTATTTTGCACTTAAATCTTCTTCAGATTTAATTTATAATTGTATTAATGATATTCGGTACTAGGTGATATAGGATAGTCTGCCCATTTGTAGAGAAAATTGAGATTTCACCCTGTTTTCTTTTGTCGTGTGCTAAGTTCTTCCACAAAACTCAGGGGAAAAATAGGATAATTTCCCAAGCTGAATTTAAAACAGTTTTGTGTGAGTACTTTTTAATCTCCTGTTTAGGGAAAAAATCAAATTATTATAAATCTTATGGTGGTCTTAACTCCATTAATAAGTATTTTTACTAAGAAGTACAAAATTTAGTTCTTTTAAAAGAGCTTAGTATTAAGCCCTTAATTGACACCTCCGATATAAATCAAGTATACGACAGCTCACTAAATACTATGTATCTTTT